>NC_045444.1:120827240-120996077 GCF_002776525.5 Piliocolobus tephrosceles
GTGTATGTGTGGTGTGTGGTGTAGGATGTGTGGTCTGTATGTGTGTAGTGTGGTGTGTGTCTGTGGTGTGGAGTCTGGGGTGTGGTGTGTGTGATGTGTATGTGTGTGGGGTGTGGTATATGTGATGTGGTGTATGTGTGTGGGATGTGGTATGTGTGTGTGTGGTGTGGTGTATGTGTGTGTATGGTGTGGTGTGTAGAGTATGGTGTTTGTGATGGGGTGTATGTGTGTGGGATGTGGTATGTGTGTGTGTGGTGTGGTGTGTAGAGTATGGTGTTTGTGATGTGGTGTATGTGTGTGTGGTGTGTAGGTGTGTAAAGGGGTTGTGTTGCTGAGTCAGGGATGGGCATCGGCTGCACCCCACACCCTCAAGGCCCCATCTGAGGGATTGGGGGCTGTGTTCCCAGTTCCTCCAGGGGGCGCTGCCTCACTGGGAGGTCCCATGCAGGTTCTATGGCCCTTTCCTGGGTCTCTCATAGGCCCAAACTCCTGGCCAGGGGCCGAGGCAGCCATGGCATTGTTCAGAAGAGAGTTAGCACCACAGGCCTGAGGCGGCTGTCCTGTGCTTGAAAGAGAGCGCTTGGCTGGTGTCTGGGACCTTCGGTTTGGGGAGATTTCCCACCACTCCCCAAGCTGGTCAGAGGGCTCACTGTGTCTACACTGTTTCTACGAACAATACGGTTTATGTTGAGCACCGGCTTTCCTTCTGGGAATCTGGAATGTGAGTGTGCCAGGCAGAGGTGTCATGTGGCTGACCCAGTAAAAACCCTGGGCACTGAGTCTCTAGTGAGCGTCCCTGGTAGAAAAGCTTGCACACATGTCACAACTCATTACCGGGGGAGTCGAGCACTTCCTGGATGACTCTGCTGAGAGAGAACTCTGGAAGCTTGCACCTGGCTTCCTCTGGACTTCCTCCGTGAGCCTCTCTTTGCTGTGAGTACGACTGTATGCTGAGTCCCATGAGTCCTCCCAGCAAATCATCAGCCTGGGGGTGGTCCTGGGGATCCCCAACATAACCATCTTCCTTGGAGATGTGCAGGGATGAAGTGAGTGACTCAAAGGCCAGTGAAAACTTCTCCAGTAAAATATCTCTTCACGCCAAGACCTCTTAGGCAATCCCTCGTCTGAGTAGAGTAGGTATGATGAAAGACTCCTCCTTTGTGTTTTTTTTTGTTTTTGTTTTTGTTTTTTTTTTTTTTGAGACAGAGTTTCACTCTTGTTGCCCAGGCTGGAGTGCAATGGCAAGATCTTGGCTCACTGCAACTTCTGCCTCCCATGTTCAAGTGATTCTCCTGCCTCAGCCTCCCAAATAGCTGGGATTACAGGCATGTGCCACCATGCCGGGATAATTTTGTATTTTTAGTAGAGACAGGGTTTCTCCATGTTTGTCAGTCTAGTCTCCAACTCCCGACCTCAGGTGATCCGCCTGCCTTGGCCTCCCAAAGTGTTGGGATTACAGGTGTGAGCCACTGCGCCGGGTTGACCCCTCCATTCCAATGTCATCTCACTACTAGTTTCAGTAATGCTCACCTAGGAAAATTACGTTGCTTTAAACATGAGAAGTCTTATTCTCTAAGCTGGAACATGGAACAGGCAGAAGAGAGATTTGAGATCATGATAGATAAGACACAAAGCTGCCCAGAGGGACTAAAAAATCTAGGGAGCTTATTTTTCTAACATTTTTATATGTGACAATGCTTTTAGCATTTATTTTTTAATTTTCAAAACACTAAAAGTTTGTACAATGATAATTTATTACTGTTATAATTAAAACACATGATGCTGAAAAATTTAAACATTCACATTAGCAGATTGTTAACATGTTTTGAAAAATTAAGCCTTAAATGTTAGAACTTGCACCCTTTTGAAATAATATAAAAACCTACTGCTTTCTACCTACTGCCTAAGAATCACAATCCCATCACAAACCCAACCTGAGCATTTGAGAAAAGACATGGGCTGGCTTTTTCTTTTTTTTCCTTTTTTTTTCTCTTTAATGGATGAAATCTCTGCAGGTCAGCAATTCATAAGGATGGCTGAATTCCAGGGAACATTCCAGCACGTCAGTGACGTGCTGCTCGGATCACAGATTACTGATGACCAGACATTGCATTCACTTGTAGCACTGTGCTAGAGTTATAAACACGCATGTGCACATATGAGCACATAAGCACATGTGTACACACAAACATGCATATACACATCAATCCCAGAGTAGCTGAGAGCATAGGTTCTGGAGTCAGATCTGAGTGGAAATCCTGGATTTCTACCTGCTGGTTTATGATCATGGAGAACTTTCCTAACTGGCCTCAGCCTCAGTTTTCTTGTGTATAAGAAGTGCACAACTATTCCAACATTCTGTAGGTGCTGTGAGGATTCGGTGAACAAACTATCCAGGAGGTACTGTAGCCATGAGAGGTGGGAGGGTGGGCGGACTGTGGAGGGGCCTTGCGAGGAGCCTCAGGGGATTCGCATGCTTACGGACAGCTGAAGGTAGACTGGGCTTCATATCTGTAATAAGGGAGGGGCTCTCTCTGCCCTGAACAGGACTGAATTATTCTTCTCCATGCCTCAGTTTCCTCAAATGTAACATTAAAACATTGGTATAACAATAAAGTCTACCTTATATGGCCCTTTTGAGAATCACATGAATTAATCCAGGCAGAGTACTCGGAGGAGCACCTGACCCAGCCTCAGCACTCAATAAATGTTTGCTACTATTATTACTATTATCCAAAAATACCTCAGCGCTACGCTTTCCTGACACCTTACTTTGCACAGTTTCTTGCGTACAATCTGTTTCCTTCATATCAAACAGATTGCGAATTTTTTTCTGAGAAATAAAAATGAATTAAGAGAGTGTAGTAGTCTAGAAAAAAGGGGGGGAGAAAGGAGGATTCCAACTGACGTACAAAAAAAGAACTGATAATACAGAGAGGAAAGAGGAAAGGGAGTATGATCCGGTGGGGATGAGGGTGCAGAGGGGACGCCCTTGACACCAGAAGTCAGGAAAAGCAGAAGCGCTGAGACTCAAAACGTCTGCATCATGGTGAGAATCACCACTCTGAATGTGTCCGCTGTGAGACTGAAGGAGAGAAAATTCTTCTATTATCATGTATACGCAGCTGATATTCTTCAAGTATGTCATTTTTCTTGTTCAGGCGGGCTCACCTAGGAGACCACAAATGCCTGGCAGGTAAGGATCATATATCATCTTCATCTAGAATCCTCCCCACAAGGGGCTTGAAGGAAGAATTGAAGCGAAAATATGCTTACCCAGTATCGGGAGGACATACAGGTGAACAATATCAGCTGTTTTCCTTTATGTTAACAAGCAGTGTCCAAGACACAGGGCTCATGAGAATCCATCAAATACCTTCCAGTTCCTCTAGAAACATCACTAGTGATTGGATCATCAACAGTCATTCTGCATTCGGCACCAGCTACACCCTGGTGTATACAAGAGGTCAGCTTGGATAGAAATTCGTGATGTGCATGAAGAATATGGCTTATCTGTGAGAGAAATGTTTATAGATTCTACAACTGGCTGCCTGAGAAATTGTGAGAGAACAGAAGGTGGTGGCTGTCCATGCTATGAATGAAATCGAGGGGACTACGAGACATGACAACGCAAAGCTTCATTGCACAATGCCAGCGTTCATGTCTTCTTCCAGGTCCTTTTAAAACAAAGGCTCGGAATCATGTTGAGTTGGAAGACAAGTATAAGTCAGCCCTCACATGGTTTGAAAGTGAATTGGTGGCTGGACACGGTGGCTCATGCTTGCAATCCCAGCACTTTGGGAGGCCAAGGCGGGTGGATCACTTGAGGTCAGCAGTTCGAGACCAGCCAATATGGTGAAACCCTGTGTCTAATAAAAATACAAAAAATTAGCCACATGTGGTGGTGCATGCCTGTAATCCTAGCTACTTGGGAGACTGAGGCAGGAGAATCACTTGAACCCAGGAGGCGGAGGTTGCAGTGAGCCAAGATGGTACCACTGCACTCCAGCCTGGGCAACAGAGTGAGACTCCATCTCATGAAAAAAAAAAAAAAAAAGTGAATTGACGATTCATTTATTCATTTATTTGTTTTGTTGTTCATCAGAAAGTATTTACTGAGCACCAACTCTGTGTCTGGCTCTGTTGGCAGAGCTGGGGCTACCTAGAGTCTAAAGACAGCAGAACCTTGCCCGTCTGGGGCTTAATCAGTTAAGAACACAGTCAGCAGTGACCTGTAAGTCCAGGTTCTTGTTCAGGCCAGAATTTGGCTGAAAATAAGTATGCTGGTAAACAGGTAAGGAGGAGGAATGTAGAGAATTACATCTTAAAATGGACATTGTCTTATTCTGTTCAGGCAGCGACAGCACAATACAATAGACTAGGTGGCATGTAACCAACAGACAGTTATTTCTTGCAGTTCTCTGGAGGCTGAGAAGTCCAAGGTTGAACCACAGGCAAATCTGGTGTCTGGTGAAGGCCTGTTTTCTGGTTCACAGAGGAAGCCTTCTGGCCACGCCCTCAGATGGTGGAAGGGGCAAGGCAGCTGTCTGGGAAATGTTTTTGTTTTTGTTTTTATTTTAGACAGAATCTCACTCTGTCATCCAGGATGGAGTGCAGTGGCGTGATCTCAACTCACTGCAACCTCTGCCTCCTAGGTTCAAGCAATTCTCGTGCCTCAGCCTCCCAAGTGATTGGAATTACAGGCGCGCACGGCCACGCCTAGCTAATTTTTGTACTTTTACTTAGAGATGAGGTTTCACCGTGTTGGCCAGACTGATCTGGAACTCCCGCCTCAAGTGATCTGCCCACCTCAGTCTCCCAAAGTGCTGGGATTACAGGCGTGAGCCACTGCGCCCGGCCTGGAATCTCTTTGATAAGAGCACCACACCCATGCATGAGGATTCTGTGCCCACAAAAAGGTCTCACCTCCTAAGACCATCACACTGGAGATGGGGATTTCTATATATGAAGGTTGCAGGGACACAGACCTTCAGTCTATGGCACACATAAATATGAAGGATTTAAGGTCAGGCTTCTTACACCAGCATATAGGAAGTCTGTTTAGAAGCATGTAAAGTCTGAATAAATGTGAAGCATCTTCATGAAGCATCAGTTTTACTTGAAAGTTTGAGGAAGAGAAAAACACATAATTTTTTAGTATGGATAAATTATATCGCGGAATACAAAATTTGCACAAATTATTATGGTGAAAAAAACATTTCAAAGACATTTCCTACTTGTAACAGCACCTTGGGACTGTGATGTCAAGTCACACGGGGCATGTGCTTACTCTTCTCTGCCACTAGGATCGTCAGTGAAAAAAATCCAAGGAGTCCTGTTTCAGTGTGTTTTTCCTATTCGTAAATATTCTGGTTAAAATTTTTCACTTAATTTATAAATACTACTTTTTTGCAGTGGAATGGGTGTGCTTTAGAAGGCAATAGTATTTGACGTTAATGAAAACAAGACAACTGAGGTCTTGGTAGGTTTTCTCAGGTGGGAAATTTATGACTCGTCATTTTTTATCATTGTAACTTGAATATGAAAGCTGCTCCAAGAAAACTGTCCAAATGTTATGTTACCCCTTTTTTTTTTTTTTTTTTGAGACAAAGTCTGGCTCTGTCGCCCAGGCTGGAGTGCAGTGGCGCGATCTCGGCTCACTGCAACCTCCGCCTCCTGGGTTCACACCATTCTCCTGCCTCAGTCTCCCGAGTAGCTGGGACTACAGGCGCCCACCACCACGCCCGGCTAATTTTTTGTATTTTTAGTAGAGATGGGGTTTCACTGTGTTAGCCAGGGTGGTCTCGATCTCCTGACCTTGTGATCCGCCCGTCTCGGCCTCCCAAAGTGCTGGGATTACAGGCATGAGCCACCGTGCCCAGCCTATGTTACTTTTTAACAGCAAAACCCTCATAAATAAGCTGACATTCAAATACACTAAAGTAATTGGTTTGGGGAACATTCAAGGAAGAGGAGGTGTTAAATGATCCGAATTTGTTTATGAACTGTGGTCACAACAATAGATCATGAATGTGTTGACTGGTGAAACATACTATTGGCCTATAGAGAGGAGCTGAGAGCAAGACGTTTGAATCATTTTAGAAATAATGAGATTAGTTTAGGGATCAGGGTTGGAAGGCTCCCTACCAATCCTGAAAGTTCACTGTGACTGAAGATTGCCAGATACTTGGTAAACATGCAGATTCCTGGCTTTCATCCCTAATGATTCTGATTTAATACATTTTCCATCGGTTTTGGGAACATGAGTGGATTTTGATTTTTTTCTTTTTTGGAGACAGCATCTCGTTCTGTCACCCAGCCTGGAGTGCAGTGGCACAATCTCAACTCACTGCATCCTCCACCTCCCAGGTTCAAACGATTCTCCTGCCTCAGCCTCCCAGGTGACTGGGATTACATACGCCTGCCACCACACCTGGCTAATTTTTGTATCTTTAGTAGAGATGGGGTTTCACATTGTTGGCCAGGCTCATCTCGAACTCCTGACCTCAGGTGGTCTGCCTGCCTCAGCCTCCCAAAGTGCTGGGGTTACAGACATGAGCCACCGTGCCCAGCTGAACATGCATGTTTTAACCAGCACCTCAGGAGATTCTGATGCAGGGGATTCTAACTCCCTCTTGAGAAGATCGGGCCTTAGGTGTCCCATGGATAAACCTTATTGTGGTTCCTTGAAGCCCTGAGATAGAAATTCAGTTTTATGTGTTCATTTTCCTGGAGAGAGGATCTGCATCTTTCTTTGGATTCTCAAAGGGGTTCTGATTAAATACCGTTTCTGGCATGTAGGGAGGGGACCCTGTAGCTGAACTCTGCAGTTGGCAAATAAGGAATGAAGACTTACATAAATTAGCATGGTCATTTTAGCTCATGAATAGAAATAAATAAGTGTGGATCTTAAAATAAATTAAAATATTAGACAAAAAAAAAAAAAAGAGAAAAGAAGATATTTTATGGATGTCTCAGGGGTGGGTAGTCAGTGTCTTCAGGATCTCCGCTCCGTCTCCTTGTCAACAGATGCCCCGTTATTATGACAGCTGGGAGGAAGCATGTCGCAGCCGCTGAAGCTGTTGCAAGCAAATGAAATGTGTCCTCAGACTTACAGGTTTTTTTAACCTCCTTGAAAGACTGACCGAGAGGTCCAGATGCTAGAGTGATCATAGTTACAGGACAGAGATGTATGTTACTGGGTTTTAGGTCTTCCATTCATTGGTGCTCTCAAGAGCTATACAAATAGAGGTCAGAGAAAGGCTGAAACGCTGAAGATGACAGAATTTAATTATAACCCAAAAGAAAAGAGTCAAGGAAGAAAAAGAGAAGGAAGGGGAAAGGATAGTGCTTATATTCCTGAAGAAATGGATTTCTCGTTCAAAGAAATTGTCTTATGTACGTGATCAGACACTGTGAATGGAGCTTCCTACAGAAATGTTGCTATGAGGTTGCTATGCATGAGAGGGAGGCTCTGCTTGTGCTGGCTAGAGAGAGTGTACCTGGGCCCCAGGCTGGAGCCATGAAGCTGGAGGCATAAAAATTCTGATGCCCTCCTTCTCTAGGGCCAGGCTTGCAAATGCCGACCAGCTGCTGTTGCAATTTTGAGCATACCAGGGCCCCTAAGAAGATGGTGAAGCCCCCAGGTGGGTCTCCTGAGATCCCCTACCTCTGAACGTGGCCTCAGCCCACTGGAACAAGGTGGATAGTGGGTGAAGGGGCTACTCAATCCTTAACAGAGCCAGGAGGGCTGACGAACCCATGATGGTGTGGAGCCCTGGGAGGGTTTTGGTAGGAGCTGTAGCCATGGAGGTACACAGCCTGCGACACAGACAGGCAGCAAGGGGGCAGAGGGGAATAAACACGCCAGCCTCTCTCCTGGACTCTCATGTTCTCCAGTCAGTGGCTTCTATTGACCAAATTCATTCAGGAGCCAGAGGACAAGGGCGTCCTGGGGAGTCAGCCTCTAGAGCTCAGCCTCCTGGGTCACAGAGCTGGGCACTGACGGATGGAGAAGAGATGTGTATCTGAGAGGGTGAGGCTGGGAGGAAACAGGGCCCAGCACTAATACATAACAAGGAAGTAGAGGAGAGGCTGTGGCCACAGCACTTGCCCCTGAACGAACCTCTCTCTGTCTGCACCTACTGATCCAAGGGTTGCTAGGAGTAAGTCTCCCCACGTCTGAGTAGTTTTGTGAAACAAGTGAAAGACGGTAGATATGATTTGAATTTGTGTCCCCACCCAAATCTCATGTCGAATTGTAATCCCTGATATTGGAGAAGGGGCCTGGTGACAGGTGATTGGATCATGGGCGTGGACTGCCCCCTTGCTGTTCCTGTGATAGTGAGTTCTCACAAGATCGAGATCTGGTTGTTTCAAAGTATATGGCACCTCCCCCCAACTTCCTTCTGCTCCTGACAGGTAAGACGTGCCTCCTTCCCCTTTGCCTTCCACCATCATTGTGTTTCCTGAGGTCTCCCCAGTCATGCTTCCTGTACAGCCGATGGAACTGTGAGACAATGAAACCTCTCTTCTTTATAAATTACTCAGTCTCAGGTAATTCTTTATAGCAATGTAACAACTGACCAATACAATGATGTTATGATCTGAATTGTGCCCCCCACCCAAATTCATATGCTGAAGCCCTAACCCTTAATGTGGCTGTATTTTGAGTGAGGGAAACCAGAATCTATTGCCGCAAAATATGCTTTTTTGACACAAGAATTATTTTGACTGGGCATGTTGACTGTAATCTCATGCCTGTAATCTCAGTACTTTGGGAGGCAAAGGCAGGTGGATTGCTTGACCCTAGGAGTTCGAGACCAGCCTGGGCAACATGGAGAAACCTTGTCTCTACAAAACATACAAAATTTAGCCAGGCATGGTGGCGTGTGCCTATAGTCCTAGCTACTTGGGAAGCTGTGGCGGGAGAATTGCTTGAGTCCAGGAGGTTGAGGCTGCAGTGATCCATGATGATGCCACTGCACTCCAGCCTGTGTGACAGAGTGGAACCCTGTCTCAAATTAAAGATCATGTAAAAAAACTTTTTGCAAAGAATTATTTTGAGCTAAAGGCAATTAAGAAGTAGCCAAAGCAGGAAAAGCTCTATTTACCCTTTCCCTTTCTATCTAAAGATGGAATATGAACTCTCCTCTACTGGAGACTAAACTCTTAACAGCCTGGAAATGCCACCAGATGAATCTGCAAACCAACTTTACCCCCTTAGTTGCTTCCCATGGATTTATTTACTTGCCCTCAGTTGCCTGCCCTTGGAAACCTAAAGCCACTCTCCTTGGTTCCATCCC
Source organism: Piliocolobus tephrosceles (assembly GCF_002776525.5). Lineage (NCBI taxonomy): Eukaryota > Metazoa > Chordata > Mammalia > Primates > Cercopithecidae > Piliocolobus > Piliocolobus tephrosceles. The sequence continues at coordinate 120,836,546 of NC_045444.1, forward strand.
TTCTCTACCCCATGCTGTGCTTCATGGTGCTACATAAGCTGGAGGCCTCTGAGCAACTTGTCTCTGGGCGACCTCGTGTGTCACATGCCCCATATACATGGGAATAAACTGCTGTTTGTTTTTCTCTTGTTAGTCTTCTGTTACAGGGGCCCCAGCTAAGGACTTAGAAGGATGGAAGAACAATAATTTTTTCTTCCCCTGCAAGAGATAGGGCCTTTGGGGGTAATTAAGATTTGCTATGAGGCTGGGCACAGTGGCTCAGGCCTGTAATCCCAGCACTTTAGAAGGCTGAGGTGGGTGGATCACAAGGTCAGTAGTTCAAGACCAGCCTGGCCAACATAGTGAAACCCCATCTCTACAAAAAAACACAAAAACTTAGCTGAGTGTGGTGGTGCGCACCTGTAATCTCAGCTACTTGGAAGGCTGAGGCAGGAGAATTGCTTGAACCTGGGAGGCAGAGGTTGTAGTGAGCTGAGATCGTGCAACTGCACTCCAGCCTGGGTGACAGAGTGAGATTCTTTCACCAAAAAATTAAAAAAAAAAAAGATTTGCTAAGATTCAATTGTATATGTTCCTCCAAAATTCGTATGTTGGAATCTAATACCCAATGTGGCAGTATTAAGGGGTAGAGTCTTTTGGGAAGTGATTAAGTCTTGAGGGCTCTGCCCTCATGACTGGGATCAATGCTCTTACGAAAGAGGCTTCAGAGAGCTGCCTGACACTTCCATGTCCTTCACCATGCAAGGACACAGTGTTCTCCCCTCCAGAAGCTGCAGCAGCAAGGTGCCACACCTTGGAAGCAGAGACTAAGCCCTCACCAGACACTGGATCTGCCAGCATCTTAATCCGAGACTTCCCAGCCTCCAGAATTGTAAGAATCTATAAATTACCCAGTCTGGGATATTTTGTTATAGCAGCAGGAATGGACTAAGACAAGGTTAAATGAGTTTACAAGGCTGGGGCCCTGGTCCAACAGGATTAGTGTCCTTATAAAAATGGAAGAGACATCAGGGATATTTTTCTTTCCATGAACTCACAGAACGGTCATGTGAGGCCACAGTGAGAAGGTGGCTGTCTATAGGCCAGCAAAAGGGCCCCTTCCAAACACCAACCTTGCTGGACCTTCATCCAGGACTTCTGGTCCCCAGAACTGGGAGAAAATAAGTGTCTATTGTTAAAGCCACCCAGCTTGTGGTATTTTGTTATGGTAGCCTGAGCTAGGACAGATGGCAGCTCCCCAGAAGAGGGTTCAGACACTGGTGTGGAAAACAGCCAGAAGCTGTCTAATGGCAAAGTGATAGAAAATGAGAGGCCTTTGCTGACAACCTTCTGGGTAATTATCTTGGAATTCTGAAGTTTTCACTGTCTAAAAAGAGACCTATAAATGATTAGGGGCTTGGCAAAGAAATGCCTTCTTTGATCTTTGATGAAGATTTTTCTAAAAATAACAGAAATGAGCAAGGAAGAAGCCCTTTGGATCAGGAAGGGTTCAGGCACCCCGCAGTGAGCCTAGAACATCTGTGTCGGACACAGAAAAAGGAGCAATAATCAGACGAGGGAGGTGACCCTCTTTTGAGTCGTCCGATTTCAATGACAGCTTTAAGGCGGAGTGGCCCAAAGCATCACTGTGGCTCCCAGGAGGACAGGTGACCGGGGGCAGCAGCGGGAGCCTCCCTAGGGTAACAGGTGGCCTGCAATGTCTGGTCCATGAGTTCGTAGCTGGAGTTGCGTTATAACCAAGTACTCCATTTTTAAAGTTTTTTCTTCCACCTTTTTTTTGCTCATTCCTTATTTTCGTTTCCTAGTAATGAAATAATAACCTTTACTCTTCTTCTTTCCGCCAAGCACCCACTTGCACCGTTAGCTGATCTAACTATGTATTTGCTTAGAAGTTCCAGAGACTGAATCTTGAAACAATCCAGGTGCCTATGGAATTATAACCCCACCCACCCACACCCAGGGATTTCTTCAAGGCTACAGTTAATTCACAGCCCAGTTGCATACAAGACGGTGCCAGCCCATCCACCAGATGGGACAATAACTCGAGTCATTGGAACAAGTCCTGTAGACCACCTTGCCCTTCCTGTGTACCTCTCGTGCCAAACTTCCCTTTGTAAACCCTTGTATTCTGCCCCAAAATTTGAATTTTTTTTTTTTTTTTTTTTAACAAGAGGAGCCCAGACCATTTCCCTACTACTAGCTTTGGTAAATAAAATCACTTTCCTTCTACCACACCTCATCCTTGTGATTTGATTTTGCAAGCAGCAAGCGGCCACACAGGTTCGGTCACTAGCTGCTTGCAAGATCAAATCACAAGAAATGTAATGGGTAGTTCATCAGCAGGGCCTGTCAGATCTCAAGCCATCTGGAGGTGGCCATCAAGGTGTCCTTGATGGAGGATAATGCCGGATTGCCCAGGCAGAAGTGGCTTGATTTCTAATTGGTACCTGGGCATTGGAACCTCCTTTCTTGGGCCTTTTTATTTGGGGTTTATGTTTCAAACAATGTCAACTTGAACTCTTCCTGGTGTCTTATCATGTAGCAGATTGCTTCTGACTGACAGTCATTTGGCCTCTTCTTTTCACCTCTATTTTACCTACTCTGGAGAGAATTACCATCCATCTCCTGGAGGTACCCCCAGGTAACACAGTCATGTGCCCCATGACCAGATGTCCCAATCTGCTCTCCCAATTTAGCTTTAAAAAATGACAACTATTGGCCGGGCGCGGTGGCTGAAGCCTGTAATCCCAGCACTTTGGGAGGCCGAGATGGGCGGATCACAAGGTCAGGAGATCGAGACAATGGTGTGAACCCGGGAGGCGGAGCTTGCAGTGAGCTGAGATCGGGCCACTGCACTCCAGTTTGGACGACAGAGCGAGACTCTGTCTCAAAAAAAAAAAAAAAAAATTACAACTATTTTCACATGATGCAACAACAAACGGATACTATTAACTTGTTCATAGAAATTCCCTATGATAAAATTCCCATGATAAACTATTTAGATTAGATATGCTATGGTTTTAATATACTACTTAACTCTTTTTACTAAGATTCTATTTCGGATTTTTGCCTCTGTATTTGCAAATGTGATGAGTGTAGAGTTTCCATTTGGCATTGTCTTAGTCAGCATTTGGTCCAGAAATTATGCTAGCTTTGTAAAATGTATTGACCTACATGAAGAAAACTACAAAACTTTACTGAGAGACACAAAAAAGGTAAAACAAATAGACTGAGATATCCAACACTGGATGGGAAGAATACATTTTAAAATGTTAATTCTTCCCAAATTAATTTTTTAGGTTTAATGCATCATCACCCCATTGGAATTACCTTTTAGCACTTAATAAAATAACTATAAAATTCATATGGAAGAAAAAAATAGAGATAAGAATAATTTTGGTATTCTAGATTCTCAGTGTATTTTCTAGATAGGACATTATATGAGTTTAATTCTTTTAGTAGATAATTTTTTGTGTTAAATTTAGCCATTGTTGCTAATTTCACCTTATATGAAGAAATTATCACAGTGATCAGGGAATGTGACCTGTGAAATTTCTGCTTTTGGAAATTCAATGAATTCTGTTTGTAGCTAGAATATAGCAACTTTTTATACATGTTTCTTTGTATATTCTTTGTAGGTAAAACATTTTAGTCATATTTACACACATAGAAATTTTAAAATTTTCAGTGTATCATAATCCTATGTTTTCTTCTATTTGTTTGGCCATAAAGTGCCAGCTATGTATGAAAAGCCTCCACCACAACCTGGTTTCAGTCACATTTTCCTTGTGCTTTGGAAATACTTGCTGTATGATTTATTTAGATGTAAAGCTCTTTATGAACACAAGCTCTTTTATTTATGCTGAATCTTTTACTAATATAAAATTATGTCTTTTGACCTTTTTAATGCTTTTTTCCTACATCCTCTTTTGCCTGCTTTTGAACATTTTTATTCCTGCTGCTTTTCCATTTATGTCTGCCAAATATATCATTGCCTTATTTTTTATTTTTAACCTTTATGAGTCATTTTATTTTTAGATGTGCCTTATAAGCAGAATATCTTTAGATTTAAAAAAATCTGTTTGCCCTTTTGAAAAAAATTTAATCCATGTGAACTTACTAAATAATAGATAAATCTGATCTATATATGTCATTTTTGTGTTTTGCTCTTTTTAAAAAATTTGATCAGTCTTGGGGGTTTGTTTTGTTTTATGAGACAGGATCTTGCTCTGTCACTCAGGCTGGAGTGCAGTGGGACAATTGTAGCTCCCTGCGACATCAATCTCCCAAGCTCTAGCCATAGTTCTTCCTCAGCCTCCCGAGTAGCTGAGACTACAGGTGCACACCACCATGTCCAGATTATTTCTGGTTTTTAGTACAGACAAGGTCTTGCTACGTGGCCCAGGGTGGTCTCAACTCCTAAGTTCAAGCAATCCTCCCACTTCAACCTTCCAAAATGCTAGTTTTTATTGTCTTTTACAACATATACAAGATGTTCTGCTTGCTGTAATATGCCATAGCAGTTTAGACCTTGGGTTCTGCATTTTAATTCTACCAGTTATAAATTGAACAACTTACCAAAATAGTTTGAAACATTAACCCAATTAATTACCAACATTAGTACAAAACTATTTTGTCTTTTTTTGTGTTATATGCTTACCTTTCCCTTTTTTCCCGTCTATCCTGTTTGTTATTTGCTTTCTGTGCCTGGGGTGGGTTGAATCCTTGAGTTAGCTCCAGCGGTGGACAGCCTGGCAGGAACTGAACAAATTCTGATGATGAGAGAGCTATAAGTATTCTAAGAGCTGCAGCCAACCTCACTTTTGTCTTTTCCCAGCTGGGGACAAAGCTGCAGTCCCACCTCAGGAAAATACCAGCCTGACTAGTATATCTGACTAGAGCCCCAAACCATTCATCCTAAATTGTTTTCACTCAAGGAGTGAAAACCTTCCTACAAAAGGAAATACAGAGTAAGGTAGAAAAAAGTCTTTGTGCTAATCTGTGAGAGAGCCTGCAGGAGACTGAGGTGGTTCAGCTTTGCATGCAAGAGAAGCCCATATGGTCAGGTGGAAATAATGTGTTATGCCCTGAACATGCAAGAAGTAGTAAAGATGCCTGAAGGATAAGCCCCCACCTTAAGGTCATATGGTGTCATTGGAGCCAGTTAAATGCTTGGGCAATGACAGCCTGAGTCTGGCCTGTGCTGCACAGGGGGAGCACATGGAGGAGTAACCTACCCAGATGTGGGTGAGACCCAAAGAATCAAGTGGTATTAGCCATGCTGGGGATGGCTGGGGTGTGAAGGGGGAAACCTGCTGGCGACAGAGGGAACAGCAAAGGCCTCAGAGCAAGAGAGAGCTAGAATTGGTTGTTCCAAGTGGAGGGTACCAGCCAGGGTTTGGATGCAAATGACAGAAACTGATTCTGTCTTGGACAGAAGAGGAGTTTCCCGGACAGCCGTTGGGAGGTCTCAGAGAATCAAGGGATGGCTGGACACTCAGGCTGGACAGAGCTTTGGCAAGATCCAAGGGGCTAGGAGCTCACATGGAGACCAAGTTCACAGTGCATCATCATTGGCCAGTGGATGCTGTCACTGGAAGTGCTGCCACTAGAACCTGGAGGCCACCAACCAGACTGGATTCTATTGCTGCCTCCTGGATTTTAGTGTCATTTGCTCCTGGTGCCTGAATTCCAGTATCTAAGCCCTATGCCCTGGCACAGGCTGCCTCTGTCCAGAGGAAGGGGCACCTTTGCTCGTTTGCAGGGAAGCCTGGGACTGGACATCTAGTTAACCAAGCCCAGGTCACACTGCCAAACTGTCAGGGTGTGAGCAGAGCCAGCATCCAGATAAGTGAGGTCCTGCAATAAGAGGTTGGCGCTATCTCCCACCAGACCTCCTGCTGCGGGAATTCCCCAAAGGAAGAGAGTCAGCAGCCAGGTTTCCAAAAAATGTTAAATATCCTCTGCAGCAGGAGGACAGAGGGCAGAGGGAAGGGCCACAGGTGAGAGGGGGAACTGGATTAGGAAGCAGATCATCCTCTTGAACTTCACGAGCAATACAATGTGCCCTAAAATAACCACAACAAATGACGACTTTGAAATGGACAAAGAGACGCTGTAGCCAGTATCATCCTCTCCTCGTGTGTCACTGGTCATACGAATGGTTCTGGGCAAAGAGGGCAGCCTGCCAAACTGTTGCAGACTTTTCCAACAGCCTGATTAGAGTGATTCCTCAGGGGCTGTCTGTTCAAGAACTGACCCCTCTTCAAGACCCCTGTTCAAGAACAGAACCCAAGGGCCTGCAGGGAAGGATCCTGGGACCTAGAGTTGCAAGTAGCAACTCTGGAGGCTGTACTCTGTGTCTGTGGACAGAGTGGCCATGTAGGGAAGGTGCTATCACTTCCTTGCCTCACAGGGCATTCACCTTAAATTTAGGAAATCCATTCCTATGTGTGTGTGTCTCTACATAAAGGGAAGGCACACAATGCAGCACTCAGAGGTTAAGCCGTCAGAGCTAGGATGGACTCATGAAAGGGACATCAGCAATGGGCTGGTTTCCCTGGGGCTGACCCTTCTGTCTGGAGCCTTCCAGGGTCTCACCTCTAGATCCTAGTCCTTAATGCCAGGAAGGACCTGTAGAACCAGAGACAAGAGGTTGGGTTATGCATCATGCATGCAGCTTGTGGCTTGATTGCACTGCCTAAAGAACAGTATGTTTCACGGGCTTAAATAAATCTATCCGGTAAATCAAAAATAAAATTCTAAGCCCCGCAACCATCTGAATAGACCCCTCCTCTCAGCTGAGGCATTCCAAAGTTAACCTGAAAAACCAGTTCAGGCCATGATGGGAGGGAAGAATTGGACATGCCTTATTATTCCTCCTCCCTTTTGCAATGCAGACACAACTGACCAGCATTAACATTAGAACAGACCTTAAGACTGACAGAATAGACTCTTTAAGTCTGATAAGAAATATCTGCAATCTATTCTCTCTGAAGCCTGTTTCCTGGAGGCTTCTTTATCTGCATAAGAAAACTTTGGTCTCCACAACCCCTTATCATAACTCAGACATTTCTTTCTAGTGATTCCAGGTTTTTAGATAACTCAACCAACTGCCAATCAGAAAATGTTTGAATCCACCAGTGACCTGGAAGCCCCTGCTTCCAGCTGTCCCACATTTCTGGACCGAATCAAGGTACATCTTAAATGTATTGATTGATGTCTTATGTCTCCCTAAAATGTATAAAACCAAGTTGAAGCCCAACCATCTTGGGCACATGTTCTCAGGAGCTCCTGAGGGCTGTGTCACAAGCCATTCATCACTGATATTTGGCTGAGAATAAATCTCTTCAAATATTTTAGAGCTTGACTCTTTTCATCAACAGTACTACCATGTGAATAATTGTAATTTTTTGCATTAGAAGCATTAATCTGTTCCACGTAGCCTTTTAGAATATACTACAAACATGGTAATCCACTTTTGGCATTCTTCTATATTCTGAAGCTCCAATCCTGGAAGTGCACTGGGTCCATCTGGGCTTCAAGGGGCCCACCTTGGGTGGAGAGGTCAAGTGGGTCAAAACTTAGCCTTCTCTACAGTTTTCTGGGTCCCTGACACTTGTGGACATCATGGGCCTGCAGGGTTCCCTGGAATTCTGGGTACAAGGCCAGTGGGTTTCAGAAGCCTGCAGCAGCCCCAGGACCCAAAACTCCACTCTTAGCTTCTGGGTGTATGTGAAAGAGTCCTTGAAGAGAGGTGAAAAGGGCATTTCTTCAATTAACTGGAACTTTCTAGGACTTCTTCCTCAGAGGGTTACAGACCAGAAGAGCTGGGATGGGGGAAGAAAGATGTTTTGAAAATGCCCAGCCGAGTCGTGGGCATAAGCAGTGCCTCCCCACTGGGAGGACCGGCCCTCTGCCCTCATCGTGCACCCTCCCGTTCTTGCACATGTGGGCTCCTGGGCTTTTTCCAGGAGTGGGTTTGGCTTGAACTTCTCCCCTCCCCTCCTGGAACTGCTGAACCAGATAGGCTTCAGTCCTGCAGGCCTCAACCCAAACTCCTACATCACAATGTTTTGGATCTGGCACACACCAAAGGGGTTAGAAGAATTTGATGAGCAATTAACAGCCCAGGGTTCACATACAGTTGCAGCTCTTGTGTGTTAGCACCTGTGGTTTCGAGGCTATTCAAGAAAACAACCCATTTCAAATGTAAACCAGTACAGCCATTATGGAAAATAGTATGGAGAGTCCTTAGAGAACTAAAAGTAGATCTACCATTCTATCCAGCGATCAATACTAGATACCCAGTGATACTGGGTATCTAGTATCTAGAAAAAGAAGTCATTATATGAGAAAGACACATACACACGCATGTATATAGCAGCACAATTCACAATTGCCAAGATATGGAACCAACCTAAGTTCCCATTGGCCAATGAGTGCCTAATGACAATGTGGAATATATACACCATGGAATACTACTCAATCATAAAAAGGAATGAAATAATGTCTTTTGGAGCAACTTGGATGGAGCTGGAGGCCATTATTCTAAGTAAAGTAACTCGGGAATGGAAAACCAAATACCGGTGTTCTCACTGTAAAAAGTAAAGGAGAAGTTCCTCTTCAAAGACTTTCCTCCCCATCTAATTAAAAATAAATAGTAACTTCTCTTAAAAGCAAAATTTATTCAAAGACCTGTACTAACATTCTTAAATATCTGCTAGCCATAATAAAAAATCAATGTACTTTTTGTTCTTAGCTCCCACAATTGAGCTTAAATATTTGCTCTGATATGCTTATACTGGTCCAAGCAAGCATTAGGTCATAGCCTGTTCCTCTTCCTTATTTAAAGGTATTTTTACTTTTCACAACATACCACAAGTTGCTTCCTCCTTTTGTTTGCCTCTGCCTTTGCCTCTTTTAAAAAGTTCCAAGTTGCTAGCCAATCCAGGCAAATACAGAATGTGAAGTCCCGTACCAGCCAATAGAAACTGGACACAGCAGTAAAGTGGACGCATCAGATTATAAATGACCCTATCTCCTTTGTTCAGTGTACTCTCGTGACAAAACTTCTAGTGAGTGTACAAAAAATAAAAATGGCCTTGCTAAAATAATTAATGTTCAAATACTATTTCTTTCTGGCACCAAGAAACAAACAGTTCTAACATCACTTATAAGTGGGAGCTAAGATATGAGGACACAGAGGCACACAGAGTGATATAATGGACTATGGAGTCTCAGAAGGGGGAGGTTGGGAGGGGGTGAGGGATAAAAAACACCACATAGTGGGTACAATGTACACTACTCAGGGGATGGCTGCACTAAAATCTCAGAATTCACAATATAATTCATCCATGTAACCAAAATGACTTGTATCCAAAATGCTATTGAAATAAAAAAGTAAAAAAAAAAAAAAAAAAAAAAATCCCAAAGACACCTGCGTTATTATGGAGACTGGAAACTTGCAGACACCCATGTGAATGTTAAAACACGGATGCAGTGGGTTTTCTGGGGTGGGAGGATGGTAATTCAATCTTTTTCTTCTGAAAGAAAGGAAGAAGAGAGAAAGAGAAAAAAGGAGGAAAGAAGAGAGGGAGGGAGGAAGGAAAGAAGGAAGGAAGGAAGGAAGGAAGGAAGGAAGGAAGGAAGGAAGTTGAGGAAAGGGAGGAAAATATTAAAGCAGAAGACAAAGGCAGATATAAAATCAGTCCACAAGTACAGAAACATGTCAATAAAACAGGAAAGCACTATCTTTCAGCTTACAAAATTTGATCCACTCTGGGAGACATTCCAGTTTGGGCATTTAAGAAAAAAGAGTGTGGGCATCTCGCTGCCCCTCTGCCCCACCTCCAGGTCATTTTCATAGAGACTGATCGCCCTGATTCCCAGCCCCGGTGTTACCACAGCAACCCAGCAGCATCCTTTGGTGAGGAAGGAAAGATGGCCACTCATTCTGCAGGACGCTCCGGGCAGATTTATAATAAGGCCAGGTGCAAGCTTGCAAGGCATGGGAATGAATGGGGCTGAGCACGTTAGTAGCGTACCCCACACCTGCCAGCTAGGCTGGTGCATGGCATTCATTTGAGTGTGTGCGTGCTCTCAGGGCAGTTTCTCAAAGGATGTCTTCAGAAGGGAGAAGTCCTCACTGTACCTTTGGTCTAAGGAGACAGGCCTCCTGGAGTGTGCTTTCTTCATATGTCAGAATGGTGTGTTTTCCTTTCCTATATAGCCAGGCAAAAACAAATATTAAAAAAAAATTGTAAATACAAAGTAGTGCATGCATGTTAGTTGTGGAAAAGAATTACAAACATATGTCTTTATAGACATGTTTATTTTATATATAATTAAGAGAAATACATAGAGTGTGAACATGCAACTTCTTTCAATGTGCTTTGTCACCCACCGCACTCCACGCAGCTGAAATCTCTGGAGTCTGTGCAGGTGCATCTGCGCTTCCCTCTCCTCCCTTCTCCACACCCACTTCTGTATGCTGCTTTGCAGAGCCGAGGTCAGAGCCCTGCAATCCCCAGTTCTGCTTTGTGGGGTTAGGCCCACAATGGGGCCGAGGAGCCTGAGGTGGGAAGAGCAAGGCTGGGGTGGGATCTGGGCCTCAGCTTGCGGTGTGCGGAAGCCGAATGCTGGGTACCCACAGAACCAGAAACTCATTGCAGGAACTGGAAGGATGTGGTGCGGTTGGAAGAAACGATCATGTTTCCAGGGGACTCTGAGCTTTTTGTTGCAACTAGAGACTCTACGACGTGCACCCTGAACCTTCTGCCATGCGGCCAGTCTCGGCCAGGCTGGGGTGCTGAGCCACAAGCTGAGCATGCTGCTTGGACCCAGCAGTGCCCACCCCTCCATTGTTCCCCTGGGCTCTGCAAATATGTACAGATAAAATCGTGGTGAATAAAGTTGCAGCCCCTGGTGGGTCCAGGCTGATTGCATGGGTGCAGGTTCCATGCTTACCTACAGAAACAAAGGGGTTTTACCAAATACGGTACTTGGCAAGATGGCAGAGGCTGAGGCACAGGTGCCTGCGACGTTGCTCTAAGGGTGGACACCTGGGCAGGCTGATGGAGTCACCCTCTCCCTTCTGGCTTCACCCACTTGCCTTCACAAAAACAAGAGAGGAACCATCGGGGTGGGGCCAGCTAATGAGGCCCTCAACCCTGAGCACAGAAGCACACACTTCTGTAAGAAAGAAGTGTGCCCACACTATTTTTTCTTAAATACCCTAGTTTACCAGACACCTTGGCACTGGTGGTATCTCTGGGGCCCGCCTGTGTCCAGCACCAACCTACAGTCTAAATATTCAAATCACAGTGGGGGAAAGGCAGAAGGCACTGAGTGGATCTATGGAATAGATGAGAAAATAGTGATGAGGCTACGGCTCACAGAACGTGCAGGGCCGATGGGGACATTGCTGTATCAAAGGAGCTTGGGTTTGAGCCCTGCCCAGGAGGACTGTCCTGAGCGGATGGAAGCTGACTGCAACAAAATGTCTTAGCAACTTTGTTTTACACTCAGGAAGTCTGTGTGACCTTCAGATTCAAGTAAGTAAGATGTCCATTGATCACTTTTATCCCCCAGCATCAGGCCTCCTGGCATGTGACTATAGCTAGAATATTTTCAGGGCCAGGAGTTAAGTCCACAGATAATTGACAAGAGATGCAAATTAGGTGCCAATTCATAGTATTCAGAAAATTTCCATTTAAATTGCTAATCAAGCTGAATCCACTTGCAAATGTAGAAATCAACATGTACATAAATTATTTGGAAAACTGCAAAGCTCTGTAGAATACGCAGCATTGACATAGACTGTGAAATAGAACAGAGAAATAGCAATGTCTTTGGATACAGATAACCCTCCCCAGTCTTCCAAGCATGTTCTTGTTGAGCTCTTTAGAAAGCCTCTGGGCCAGCTGTTTCAAAATGCATTTCTTTAAACAAAAATGTTCTATGAGATAGTTATTGTTTTCCATGCACACACATCCACATCCACAGTGAACTAAATCTGAGAGAAACAGCATCTTGTATCCCCTCTAGAAAAATCAAAATACATATTGATACACTCCGGATTCTGAGAAGCCCTGCAGGACAAAAACCAACTTGCTTGGGTTGATTTAATGTGGCATTTCCAGGAGCCACCAGATCAGAGAAGGCTCATTTTTGGTAGAGCACCTACTCCCGGCTTGGGACGTTCACGTTGGCCAGTGCTGCGCTATAGCCAACTGTGAGTTTTGCTATTACCAATTTAATTGCTTACACTTTCGTGGGAGACAACTCCCACACCAACAAATAGGGAAACAAATCCCAGCTGCTCCTCTGTAAGCTGACTCCCATTCCAAACAAGCAACTGCTTTGCAGGCTCTCCATCTGCTCTGTTTACGTGGAAATGCAAACCCTCCATCAGACTGAGAAACAGATGATCTGCGCTAAGCCCTCTAATAATTGCACTGAGTCAGCAGCAGACGTCATGTCTCCCCTGCTCCACAGCCTACCATGGCTCCCCATTGCCTCGTAGGTTACTTTGTTATTCTGCCTGTTCTGTATTTTCTCCCATCCCTCCTCTGCCCCTGTCCGAGCTTCTATCTCATTGCAGCTCTCCCACTGCCCCCTTAATGCCGAGTCCTCCTTCCTAGTTCTTAGAGCATGCTTTTCCTCTTCTACTTATCCACAACAGAGCAAGCAAGCTCCACGCCCCTCACCCCCAAACAGCCAGTGAATATTTTAGGCTTCAAGGGCCGTACGATCTCTGTCAAAACTCAACTCTGCCACTGTAATGGGAAGCAGTCAGTGACGGTATGTAAGTGAACGAGTGTGGCTGAGTTCCAATAAAGCTATTTACAAAATCAGGCAGTGGGCTGGATGTAGCCTGGGGGCTGTAGTTTGCCATTTCTGATCTTTATAATTGTCCATTCTTTTAGAATGATTTCTAGTCTTATTCTGTGCATCTTTCATCCATAATTTCAGCTAATATCGTTCATTTTAATTTCTCACTGGTCATAAGGAAGAGATTAAACGTGAAGCACCTACTGTGTTCTAGGTTTTACATAGAATATTTCATTGAATTATCCCAATAATTAGTATTCTTGCTTTATAGATGAGCAGTCCAGGCCTAGGATAGCAGCCTATGGGAAACAAGCTCCAGTTGAACCTGGATCTCTACAACTCTATGCTCCAGAGAGTCCCCACGCCCATCGTTCACTCACTTCACTGTGCTGGATGTCCTGCAAGCCCATTCTCAAACACCATAGCTTGGCATTCATACCATGCTAGGGGTGTAGGGACTTCCTTCGTCCTCATTTGCAGCTGTATAAACTGAGGCTCTGAGATCGTCAGTGATGTGCCCCAGGTCTCACAACTGTTTGCTATCAAGGCCAGGATTCAAACTCACATCTCCAGTCCTCAAAGTCAATTTCACCATGTTGGGCTGTTTTCAGTTAGTAAATAGCATCTGTCAGTGTAAAACTCAGAGGTCAGTGGAGCTTGTCAAGGAGTGCCAGGCAAATCAATGGGCAGGCTAACCAAGGGGAGGTTAGGACCACTCAGAGGAGGTTCATTTGCATTTTGACACCTAAATTAGGATAAATCACAAAAATAATGTTTAAAAAAAAAATAAACCTTGGCTTTCATCTTCAGGAAACTGTTAGAGGGTGCTATTTCACAAACACCCTCTTTCCAGCTTTTAAATTGAGCACGAATACAGGCAGCCAGAGTATGGCACTGTTAGGATTAGGAAGGCTATACTGGACAACTCTGACATCCCTTTTGCATTCTAGAACTTGCTACCTTATTATCCCAACTGATACTTCAAGCACAGGCAGAAAAGATGAAATAAAGAGAGTAAAGATCTGATTGAGTACGGCACACATAGAACCTATCGGGTCTGTTTACTGCATAGAAACGAAAGCTCCTGATGCTCTTGGTTCTGTAGAGTGGCTCTGTCCCATGCCAACTCACCCACACATGCAAGGCTTTCCCCAGACTCATCCCCCACACTTGTTATTGAGCCTTCCTCGGGGAAGATACAAAGTGTCTGTGTATCTGTGTGTGTATGAGAGAGAGAGAAGGAGAGAGAGATTGTAGGTGTTCCTTCTGAACCAATAGAGGAAACAGGAAATAGGAAGCTAGGGGAATAAGGGTTTCCTCTTGTATCAGTTAGCTATCACCAGGTTACACCACGTAACAAGCAACCCCTCACATTGGAACTACAATAACTTACAGCTACGAAGGACTATTTCTCACGTAGTTACATGTTGGTTGACTGAGGTGCTCTGGCTTCACTCCACGTGTCTTCCCCATTCTGAGATGCCTAAGGAAGCAGCTCCTTCTCAATTTCTTGGCAGAAGGAGCATATCAAGAAGACTGACCAAAAGCATGTATATGTCATTGATCAAAGCAAGTCACATGATCAAGCCCCACCTCAATGGGGTTGTTAGCCCTGTCACAGGAAGATAAATACTTGTGAACAACAGTGCAGTCTACCATACTCCCTTACAGAAACAAATCTACATCAGAGTAGAAGAATGCCCTTCCTCTAAGTAAAGACAAATTGAGTTGTCTAATTTCACTTACCCAAGATGATGAATCAATGATCAATTCCAGACGTGTCAGGAATAATAACATAAGCTGTCTATTATAAATTTAAGGTGACTTCAACAATGCTCTTACATCTGCCCACTTCCATTTATGTCCCCATCTTGGTTCCTGTCACCAGAACATTTTCCTGGTCTTCCTCCTTTAGGTTGACTTCTCCAATTCACTCTCAGTACTGTAGCTGGAGTGAGTGACAACAATGCAGTCTTGTCATTCTCTGTGTAAAACCCTTTGTACTTGCAACTTGAACTCAAAAAAAGAGCTAATCATTTTTGCCCATTTACTATATTCCAGTTATGTTTTTGAGATTATATATATATATATAATTTTATTTAATCCTCACAAAACACTATTAAATACTATATTAGTACTAATACTTAATAGACTTATTTAATATTCAGCAGGAGCCAGAGGTTCAAAAAGATTCAGCACTTTCCCCTGTTGAGTTTGAGTTTTTAATATGAGATGAGAGACTCTACAGTAGCCAGTCCTCAAGATGGCACCCAATGATTCCTGTCTCCTGGTATTCACTCCATTGTAAGTCCCTTCCACATTGTGTCAGGGCTGGAGTGACCCACAGAATATGGCAGAAGTGATGGTGTGGGACTCCCAAGGCTAGGTCATACAAGACATTGTAGCTTCTGTTTTAGTCTGTCTCTGGGGACATTCTCTCAGGGGTAGGCAGCTGCCATATTGTGAGGACACTCAAGCAGCACTATGGAAATGTCTACAGAACAAGGAGCTGAGCTCACCTGCCAGTGGCCAACAAAAAACTGAGGGCTGCCAAAGTGGGCGAGTGAGCCTTCTTGAAATCAGATCCTCAAACGTTGAGATTACTGCAGCCCTGACCAATGCCTTGATGGGAACCTCGTGAGAGACCCAGAGCTAGAACCACCAGGTTAAGCTGCCCCCAAAATCTTGAGCCACGAAACTGTGAGATAAATATATGTTGTTTTAAGCTGCCACATTCTGGGGAAATTTGTTGCATAGCAAGAGAAAATTAATTCACTCTGCCACCTTCACACTAAACTCAGTTCTCAAGACCCCTGGGCAGCACTCCATAGTACCGACTACTACGGAATATGGCAAACAGTAAGACATTCTAAGAAGAAAAATTAAGCTAGGGCTAAGAAGCATGTTAAGATGTTACAGTTTTAAATAGGATGGTCAAGAAAAGACTCACAGGGAAGACAACATTTGCTGAAAGGCCTCCAGTTGGTGGGGAAGTGAGCCCACTGGCAATCTGGGAGAAGAACATTCCCGAACAGGGGAACAAGTGCAGAGGCCAGAGGTGAGGGAGGGCCTGGCATGCTCAAGGGCACTGAAGAGGTCCAGTGACTCGAACAGGTGAGTGCAGGTGAGTGCAGAGACTGGAACAGGTGAGTGGCTGGAACAGGTGAGTGCAGGGTATGTATTAGGAGATGAGATCCAACGGGGAAGAGAAAAGATTGGATCAAGCAGTGGCCATGTGGAATAATTTTAGGACTTTGGCTTTCAGTCTGAATGAGATGGAAAGGCATCAGATGGCTTTGACCAGAGGAGTGACATCATTCAGCTCAAACTAGTGCCCTCCTTTATCCTAAAAATAATTATTGAAGAGAATTAGAGATACTGGCTAACATTAGTTACCTGATAGTATGTGCCAGGCATTATAGAACACACTTTACCTCGATTAAAGGTGCTCGTAGGATATCCATGAACATCCCTATTCAGTTGTTGGGAAAACTGAGTGTTGGGGAGGTAAAACAGCCAATCTGCAAACACACAGCCAGGGAATGATGGAGCTGGGCTCTGAACCCAGGTAGCCTGGACTCACTAATTAAGCAGCTACTGTTCCTGTAACCAAAAGTCAAATATAGCCAGGTATATAAAAAATACTCAATATCACTAATCATTAGGGGAATGCAGGTACAAACCACAATGAGATGTCACCTCACCCCTGTCAGAATGGCTATTACCAAAAAGATAAGACGTAACAATTGTTGGCAAGTATGTGAAAAACAGAGAATCTTGTACACTGTTGGTGGGAATGTAAATTAGTACAGCCATTATGGAAAACAGTATGGAGGTTCCTCAAAAAACCATGATCCAGCAATCTCACCACTGGGTATAGACCCAAAGAAAATGAAATTAGTATGTCAAAGACATAGCTGCACTCCCATGTTCATGCCAG
Organism: Piliocolobus tephrosceles; assembly: GCF_002776525.5. NCBI lineage: Eukaryota > Metazoa > Chordata > Mammalia > Primates > Cercopithecidae > Piliocolobus > Piliocolobus tephrosceles. The sequence goes on from NC_045444.1 coordinate 120,853,320, forward strand.
CATTATTCAGAATAGCCAAGACACAGAATCCTAAGTGTCCACCAAGGGATGAATGGATAAAGAAAACATTATATATGCATATGCAACGGCATACTACTTAGCCTTAAAAATGAGGAAAATCCTGTTATTTGCAACAACATGGACGAACCTGGAGGACTTATGTTAAGTGAAATAAGCCATGTACAGAAAGACAAATACTGTGTGATCTCACTCACATGTGGAATCTAAAAAAAAAATCGAATTCATAGGAGCAGAGAGTAGAACGGTGGTTGTCAGAGGCTGAGGAGTGGGATGAGGATGTTGGTCAAAAGGTACAAAATTTCAGTTAGACCAGAAGAATAAGCTTTAGTGATCTGTGACACCACATGGTGACCGTAGTTAGTAACAATGTATTGTATATTTTTAAATTACTAATAAAGTTGATTTTAAACATTCTCATTGCAAAACAATGATAAGTAGGTGAAGTGATGGATGTGTTAATTACTTTGATTTAATTTTTCTACAGAGTATATATAGATTAAAATATCACATCCTACCACACAAATATATCCTTTTCTGGGGGGGCGGAGATGTTTAGAGATGTTTCAGGGACAGGATCTCACTCTGTCACCCAGGCTGGAGTGCAGTGATATGATCACAGCTCACTGCAAGCTTGAACTCCTGGGCTCAAGGGATCCTTTTGCCTCTGGAGTAGCTGGGACTACAGGTGCACATCGGTACACCTGACTAATTTTTAAAGACTTTTTTGTAGAGACTGTTTTTTTTGTTTGTTCGTTTGTTTTGAGACAAAGTCTTGCTCTGTTGCCAGGCTGGAGTGCAGTGGTGCGATCTCGGACCACTGCAAACTCCACCTCCTGGGTTCAAGTGACTCTCCTGCCTCACCCTTCCTAGTAACTGGGACTACAGGCATGCACCACCACACCCAGCTAATTTTGTGTATTTTTAATAGACACAAGGTTTCACCACACTGACCAGGCTGGTCTTGAACTCCTGGCCTCAAGTGGTCTGCCCGCCTTGGCCTCCCAAAGTGCTAGGATTACAGGCGTGAGCCACCATGCCCAGCTAAGACAGGGTTTTGCTGTTGACCAAGCTGGTCTTGAACTCCTAGCCTCAAGCGACCCTCCCTCCTCAGCCTCCCAAAGAGTAGTGGTTACAGGTGTGAGCCACAGCACCCAACCTGTACAGTTATTATGTGTCAATTAAAATTTTTTTAAATCATCATGCTGTACACCACAAATATATAAAATTTTAGTCAATTTAAAAATTAATTTTAAAAATTAAAAATTAAATTGCCTAAAAAAGGTCAAACGTGGGGCTGATGATCAATGAAACTGAAGTACTTCTCTTCAAAATAATCTAGTCCGGCCAGACATCTCTGCCGTGTATTCCCTCTGCCCTGTGTCAATTCTCGGTGCCCTGCCCCGGGAGAGGCTGCAGGGCCAGTGGGGAGAGCACTGCCTGGGCCCAGACGGACTTGCCTGTAAGCCCAGTAGCAACACCCCCTCTCAGGCAGACAGTGCAATTTCCCTGACCTCAGTTTCCATGACATTCACGCTTTCTGGGTGAATCAGGTAGTGCGTGATAAATGCTAAATTAGTATGAATAGTTATGATTTTACTAAAGTCATTATTTGGGGGAAAATCTAAAATCTGAACTAATTACATCTTAGATGATTTATTCCAGCATTCTATAAGATAAACTAAATTTTAAGTGTGTTAGAGTATGTGAGAAAAAGGAACTGAGTTTTTCTTTCTTTTCTCATAATGTCTCAAATGCTGGAGACTTTTGCCCAAACACTGAGGACTTTTGCCCAGCCACGGGACTGCTATAAACGATGACAAACATCAAAACAGTTTCTTACAAAGATAGATTCTTTTTGTCAAAACCATTAGTATTTTCTATACTCATTCCTCAGTGGCCAGAGACAGACATGATAGCGGAGAGCCTAAAAATGGTTTTGTCCCAAAGTGTACCAGTGACGTTCATCTCGCCATGCAGATCTCACTGTCTAATGGGGTTCTCCCTGGTTCTGCCGATGCAGCTCATTTTTTAATAGCCTTCCTTAGTCACACATGAGGGTCAATGATGAACATAACCTGTCAAGGCCTGGCCCTGCTTCCTGTTAATACCCCCACCTTGGTGCTAGGGTCGGCCGAGCACCACGCATCATTATTTTCAGTTCAGTTCGATCAGTGGTTTCCCAGGTCATGAGGTGAGGCTTTCACATGGCAATGTTCGATGCAGCAAAGACGTCGCGTTTGAGCCATTCAAGGACACCCAGGCTTTATGTGATGGTAGAAAATGGATGTCAGGGACCGCGTAAGGACTCAATCACATCCAAATCGTTCGCAGACATTTTCTTAGAAAGGATGGAGGATGTCTCTGTCACCTCTGAGTGGAGAACCATCTCTCAGAGAAACCCAACTCAAGTAGAGCCTTTGGGGTCAATCTTTTAGATAGATCATGTGGGTCCTCATCACACATACCTGAAAATATCAGCCCCCTCCTGGATATTCCTGTCTTTGTGAATAAGGTTGGGCTACAGGGACAGGCAGATTCTTCCCCAAGAAAGGCTCTTTATCCTCTTGACATTTTGTAGTTTTCATGGTGGTCTGTGGAAGCCATGCCCCAGGTATGATGTCTAATATAGGAGACTAATGGCATATAACGGGGTTCAGGCCTTAAAGTTGTGGCTGAAACTTGTGGGTGGGGAGGGGGTAGTCAGAGAAGAGGCCAGAGTCAAATGCTATGAATGTTGGATAATGGGTCCTCAAGTAGCCAAGTCAGGGAGAAAATGGTAGATGGGTTACAAGGTCAGTTTATAGAAACTGGAAGGTAGGCCAGGCAGCTTTGGAAATGAAGTGCCCACACCTGTATGAGCAGCTGGCCCTGGTGTGTGTGGCCTGGAGCCTGAGGGTCTCTCACCAGGTATGGCTCTCTCTGGGTTCTCTCCTTCACCTGCATCTCTCTCCCCACCTGGTCCCCATGGCTCATCCACACTACATCTTCGTGCTTTCTAGGCTATTCCTTACCTCTTTGCCTCTCTTTATGCACCAGTCCTGAGACACAGACGACAATCTTATTCAACGGGCATTTGCTGAGCACTCACTATGTGCCGAGGAGCGTTCTTGATGCTGGAGGCCCATTGGTGAGCAGAGACTGTGCACCTGTGGGGTTTCTGTTCTTGTGAGGGTGACGGATGACAAAGGAGGCCTGCAGAAGAGTCTATTCTCGCAGCTTGGACTAAGTCATCATGCTGTGCTGACCAGGATCAGCCACAGAGAGTCAGGAAGATGACCCTGGAGAGGGTGGAAGGAGCGGGAATGTGAGGAGTCAGAGAGGTGTGTCTGGGGCAGAGGGCATGGCACGCAGGAAGGCAGGAGAGGAGGGGCCCACAGGGTCCAGGAACAGCAGGGGGTGCATTCCAGCGAGTGCCCGGAAAGGATGAGGAATTTGCTTGAAATGTAATGGAAGCCCCTTTCCTCTGTCTGCTCACCCTCACCTTCCTGGAAGGAAAACTCCAGTGAGACGGACCTCACGTGATCACGGCAAGAGGGCAGCCACGCCCTCGCAGGGGGCTCCTGGAGACTGAGATCAATGCCTTACTCACGGCGGTGCCCAGTGTCTAGCAAGGTGTGCGGCCATTAACACATTTGTGGAGCTACCCAGAAGTGAATGAATGGGGGGGGGGGGGGGGGAGGGAGTATGGAAGGAAGGAAGGAAGGAAGGACAGACTACCTCCACACTTCCTAGCTGTTCAGTAGAATTTGGCTTTCTAGATACGGCTTTTTTGGCCTGGAATGCTGAATCAGTAGCCAAAGTCATCAAAGACTATTTCTCCAGGATCCCCAGTGTGGAAGCGGGACCAGCCCAGCAAACCTAAGCAGTACCAGGCAACGCAGGGTTTTCATCCCGCTAGGAGCCTGCCCCCTGGTGGTGAAGAGAAGAAACGCAGAGCGAGAACCAGAGCCGGGCCGGAGTGTCCCCGGGGCGGATGTCAGGGTTCACCTGGCGCCGCTTTGTCCCTGCGTGCAGCGCCGCCCAGTAGGGCTGCTTACCTGTCCCTCCCGTGCGCGCCCGCGGGTTCTAAACTCATTTTAACACTTGGTTAAGCAAAAACCAATTTGAGAAAATAAAGGAGCTTGTATGGTGTTTGAAAGCTAAATGGATTGATTTTGGATTGAGAGCTACAGTGCTCTCAGGTTTTCTATGGCACAGGATTACACACACCCAGAAAGAGCTGTGTGGTAATTATGACTAGAATCAGAAATTGCACCGTAAAAAGCTCATCTGAATAGATCCGGATTTAGTGACACGCAAGACGGTCAGTTTCCCGTGAGGCCGGAGACTGGGTACAGAATGAGCTTTCCTGATGATCTCTAACAAACAAAAGGTGTCTGTGCTCTTAGGAGTGAAGGAAAACCTTCTGAAGGCGGGTGGTGAGCTATGTTTTAAGTCATAATATTTAAGTATTTTGGGGTTATTTTTTGAGTGTCTATATTTTCTGACTTCTCTATAGTGTATTTCTGCAGCTCTCTCCCAGTTTTCTTTAAGGAAGCTCCAATGTAGACTCTCATGAATCCTCCAAAAAGGCAAGTTGAAAAAATTAGTTTTTTTTTTTTTGGACAGAGTCTCACTTTGTTGTCCCGGCGGGAGTGCAGTGGCACGATTTCGGCTCACTGCAACCTCCACCTCCCCAGTTCAAGTGATTCTCTTGCCTCAGCCTCCCGAGTAGCTGGGACTACAGGCACCTGCCACCATACCCGGCTTATTTTGTATTTTTAGTAGAGATGGGGTTTTATCATGTTGGCCAGGCTGGTCTTGAACTCCTGACCTCAAATGAGCCACCCACTTCAGCCTCCCAAAGTGCTAGGATTACAGGTGTGAGCCACCGTGCCCGGCTGAAAAAAATAAGTTTTTTAATCCAGAAGAGACAGTATCCCCTCATGGTTTCATTTCGTTTTAAAAGACCCTTCTCATTTCCATCCCTCCCTCCTCACATACAAACCTAAAATTCTTGGATCCCTGAAGATAAAAACATAGTGACTGACTCACATCTACCTGTGTCATATTCAGGCAGCTTTTCCCAATTATTAGCTGTTCTCCACGGGACCAATGGAGGGTTCCTTTGTTCTCACTACTCTATTCTAGTTAAATAAGTGAAATGCAAGCAGGAAGAAGAATTATAATGAGTCTGTACCGTGACATTATTTCATTACAGGCTGTAAAAAAAATCCTCATTATTAGTCAATTATATCGTATTAGTGATCTTGCATCCTGCATGTGTGTGTGAGATGGACAGAGTGTCTGTGTGTTTTTGGCTGGGAGAATGTTGTTGACACTGCTCTTACATAGAATGGTTTTAAATAAATTTGTCACTTTCAAATGTCTGTGTCCTGGATTCACACCTTCACTCTCGTTCTCTTTGTTCTACTTAGTCGTCCCATTTGCCTATGTATATTTCCTAGGACCAAATGCTGTCTTTTAAAAGCCCTTCCCGAAACCTCTCTGAGATTTTTTTCTTGAACAGTTTTACAAACTTACAACCCACCCAGTGTGTTTACAGGTAAGGTTTGCAGCGTAGAAAACACGATCAGCACCAATGATCACTCCTGTTGTTGCAAATTTCCTTCCCCCATTTACTGTTATACACAATGAGAATAGCAAGCGGCAGGCATTGAGGAAAGACCCACCTGCCTCTCTACATGTGCATACAGTAGGAGGTGCATATGTGCATACAGTAGGAGGTGCATATGTGCATACAACGAGCTTTTAGCCATCAGCTCACCTGAGTGCTCTGTCCTTCTCGCTTCCTGCCGAGCAGACCTAGCAAACCAGGGGGAGTTTATGCTTTCTCTGCATTTGTTAGACCCCATCCAGTGTGTGAGGACTGGCTCCTTTCTTCTTTCCTTCCTTCATTCTTCAAATCTTTACCGAGCTTGTCCTATATACTAGACACTCTTCTAGACAACAGAGGGGTGGAGGTGAGGAAGACAGCCCTCCTATCCTCCAGGGGCTTACACTCCAGGAATAGTGACCAACAGACAGAGTTGATTCATGCCTTGGGAAGCGTCTAAAAAAGAAGAGAGAGGCAAGCACGAAGGGAGTGGGGTGAGGAGGGCCTGGCCCTCACTAGTCTTAAGATATTCAGCTTTCCTGGAGGAGATGTTGCCTAAATCAGGTGCCGAGGAAAGCAGGTGTCATTCAGGGGGATGATGGGGGCAGTGGGGAGAGGATCTGAAGAGAGGACATCTCATGCCAGACTGAAAGGGCCCAGGGAAGGAAGGTCAGTACACAGGATGGGGAGGGCGTGCTGTGTGTGTAGTGGGGGCACAGCAGGGAAGGCAGAGGTGGGTTCGAGGAAGTGAGAAGGGACAGCATGAGGAGGTGAGGCAAACTCAGGAGAAGTTGAAGAAGCAGTTTGGCCTGGGGAAGAATCAAGGGCAATTCTTTGTGAAGCAGTGAGAGCTGCCCAAAATGCCGAAAACACAGACGCAAGGGTAGACGGATTCTGTGGCCTCCGTGTCACAGGAATAGAATGAATGGCTGAAGGGCAGAAGGAGGAGTGTTGGGGGATAAATGGGAGCAGAGACAGCAGTTACCGAGCAGGTGCAACACATCAGGCGCCTTACGCGTGTCCTCCCGTTGATTCTCACAGCAGTGATGGGGTGGAACAATGATAACTTCCACCTGTCACAGGAGGTAGCTGAGGCCAGTGCAGTTAGGAAACTTGCCCAATATTATGGGGCTGCCAAATGGTGGAGCTGGGATTTGAACCTGGGAAGCCTGGTTCCCAGGCCTGTGCCGATGAAAGGCAACCAACCATGAAGCAGGCACCTTCTAAGGCAGTGAGGGTCTCATTGCTGGAAATTTCCTAGAAGGGGGCCATATAGTGGACATTTGTGGCTAGCTCCCCAGCGCTTGTATAAGCCAGCACACTCCAATCCCTGCTTCCCCAGGGGCACCCACATGACGGAAGAGTTGGCCAGCCCCAGCTGCCACAAAAACACGGGCCAAGGGAGGCACAGAGGGGGCCCTGGAGGCACGGGCCTACTTGACCACAGCGCCCAAAGCTCGTGGCCTCTGGGCTTGCCACTGGGAAGGGTTGATTGGAGGAAAGAGCCAAAAGCATCCAGGGGCTAAGTGATAAGAACTCATGAACACGAAGAAGGAAATAACAGACACTGGGGTCTACTTGGGGGTGGAGGGTGGGGGAAGGGAGAAGAGCAGAAAAGATCACTATTGGGTACTGGGCTTAATTCCTGGGGGATAAAATAATCTGTACAACGGACGTGGTGACATGAGTTTATCTGTGTAACAAACCTGCACATGTATCCCCGAACCTAAAATAAACGTTGACAAGAAGAAAGGCATCGATGAATGAAATTGTTAAATTTTGGGGAAAAGTTGCAGCTCAGGCAGACTTGGCGGAGAGAGAAACCAGTGTTTTGGAGTGAGAGAGAGGAAACAGGCCATTCTGAATTCTCTGGAGCAGTCGAGGGAGCTCAGACAGGGGCCAGAGACACCTGCTCAAGGGCGCGGCTGCCTCACTCCCTCCCGAAACCCCTTCACCCTGGCCAAGGCCTCCTCCTTTATGAGAACAGTCAGAATTGAGGAAAACCACACGCAAAGGAATAATCATCCATTCAGACGGTGGGGGGCTGAGTGAGCTATGTCTAGGGGAAACCAGCGGGGAGGGCCCGGGAGGAGCTTGTGCTACAGTAAGAGTACTATGAAGAAAAAATGACTATGCCAGAAAAGGGCAGCCTGAGCCTGTGTCTCGATGGCATCTCCAGGCTATGGGTCTGTGCTCCTCTTACCGACTCTAGTAAAGTCTGAGTTGCTTAAAAAAGAAATCGAGGGGCTTTAAACCCATGTTGTCACACCCATTCTTATCATTAGCATTACAATCTGGAAAGGGGTGGGCTGGGGAAAGAGGGAAGCTTGCTTTTCCGGGGCCCAAGGGGATGTGGCCTGGGATCCTAGCAACCCAAACAGCTGGCTGCTGCACTGGCTTCTCGGCCGGTCCCCTCTCATACTCCAATATGGAGATGGAGACAGTGAAGCAGTGAGTTCCCATCACTGATAAGTCACATGGTTTGGTTTTGTCTCATTATGTGTTGTGCAAACAAAAGCATTCGGATGGATTTGGTGGAGGTCAGCCCACCCTCCCTCAGGGATGCGATGGAAGGAATCTCTCCATCAGGAGGTGTGTGGACGAGGACCTCTGAGATCTCTGGCGCAGCTCTAAGATTCTATTAGTCCTTAGTGTGATTCGAAGTTGCGTAGTCTTTTCTTCTTTCAGATGCAGGTGGAAAACATCTTTAAAGCCACAGTGTTTTTAAATTGTTTTATATTTTAGATTCAGGGGTTACATGTGCAGGTTTGTTTCAAGGATATACAGTGTGAGGCTGATGTTTGGGCTTCTCTTGATTCCAGTACCCACATAGTAAGCATAGTACCCAGTAGACAGTTTTCAGCCCTTTCTCCCCCCCACCTCCCTTTCTCCCTCCTTCTCTCCTTTTGGAGTCCCCAGTACCTATTGTTCTCATCTTTATATTTGTGTGTACCAAGGTTTAGCGCCCACTTGTAAGTGAGAAGATGTGACATTTGCTTTTCTTGTTTCTGCATTACTTCATTTAGGATAATGGCCTACAGCCACATCTATGTTGCCGCAAAGGACATAATTTCACTCTTTTTTATGGCTCCACAGTATTCCATGGTGTGTATGTACAACTTTGCTTTATCCAGTCCACCATTGATGGACATCTAGGTTGATTCCATGAAAAGAGACACAGTCTTTTTTTTTTTTTTTTGAGACGGAGTCTCTCTCTGTCACCCAGGCTGAAGTGCAGTGGCCGGATCTCAGCTCACTGCAAGCTCCGCCTCCCGGGTTCACGCCATTCTCCTGCCTCAGCCTCCCGAGTAGCTGGGACTACAGGTGCCCGCCACCTCGCCTGGCTAGTTTTTTGTATTTTTTTAGTAGAGACGGGGTTTCACCGTGTTCGCCAGGATGGTCTCAATCTCCTGACCTCGTGATCAGGAGAGGTCACGATCTACTCGAGATCGTTTGACCTGTGTGCATTCTAAATTCTCCCATGAGATCGCTGTAACGTTTATTTGTGGTGGGGTGGGGGATGCCGGAGGAGGTTTCTGGACCCAATTTCTTCTTTCTCCCCAACCTTACGATGATGCTGTGGGCCCGTCTCGGCCTCCCAAAGTGCTGGGATTACAGGCTTGAGCCACCGCGCCCGGCCAAGAGATACAATCTTAATTATTTTGTCCTCACAAACGTCACTGAGACAAAAAGAGGGAACATTTAACGTAACTTCTACAACCAAATAACACCGACAGGATTTCGATCCTGGTTTTAGAAAGCTTAAATTAGACACACACACACTTGCTCTGGCACATTCAAAGCAGAATTCTTTGTCTAACTTAAACCCCAGCTTCAGAGGGTAAGTTCAAGTTCACATCTTGAAACTTTAAATGGCTCTATTAAGACAGTCTTCCCATATCCTTGGGTTTAAAATGCAGTGAGTCAACCAGCCAAACTAACTTCGTACTCAAGTTTCATATGCTTGAACGAATTATAGCTATTTTTAACAGGATTATGAAGATTATCAAAACCACTGGAGAGAGTAAGTATAGGAAGGGTATTATACAAAGGAAGTATAATACCCTTGCAAAGATAAGTATAATTAGTGTGGAAAAGGGCAATGAAAAATTAATAGAGTTTTAAGGTCAAAGATATATGCAGATATGTAAAATCCTCACATTCGTTCTTGTAAGACTCTGTCCTAACAAATTCCGCGATCAGAACATTCTCTGAAGTGTTTTTGCATTCTTCAGAATCTCCAAGTGTGGAGGGTGCCGACTGCATCCCTAGCCAGGGCAGGAGAACAGAGAGAGGAGCCCACATCGTGGCCACAATCATCTCAGCCTTGAGCGACGCTGTTATAGCGAAGGTGTTCAATTTCACCACCAGAGGGAGCGCAGAGCCCACAGCATCATCGTAAGGTTGGGGAGAAAGAAGAAATTGGGTCCAGAAACCTCCTCCGGCATCCCCCACCCCACCACAAATAAACGTTACAGCGATCTCATGGGAGAATTTAGAATGCACACAGGTCAAACGATCTCGAGTAGACCACAGGCTGAGTAAGTTCAGTGGCAAGCCGTTGCTGTCTGCTGGCCTCCAGAGTGTGCCTTACAGATACTTCTGATGGATAATCACACCTTTCTCACAAGGGTTCCGTGAGGCACTGTTTCGCAGAAGAAGCAACTGAGGCCCAGAGAGTAACTTGTTCGAGTTGATAAAGCAAGTAAGTCTTCTGGACTCCAAAGATGGTGCCTGTAACAATGTTCCCAGGAAGCACCAGGACTCAGGATGCTCTTTGAAGATCACAATTGTATGATCTCACTGAAAACAAGCTTCTGCCCCTGAGGTCAATGTTTTGACATTCTAGCTGTTCCTGGGAACTTGTCCACAACGTCCCATTAAAAGTGGCCATGACATTACAGAAAGAAGACAGAAAAGAAGGAGAGAGCAGGAGAGAAATTCACAAGAGTGCCCCTACCACCAGGAACCTAAAAAACAGAGAGGAAATCCACTGGGCTGCTAGTGGAGTTTGACAGAGAAGCACAAGTCATCATTGGATATCCTGTTTCTAATATGAATGGTAAAGGCCTCAATTTATTTATTTTATTTTATTTATTTTTTTGAGATAGAATTTTGCTCTTGTTGCCCAGGCTGGAGTGCAATGGTGCGATTTTGGCTCACTACAACCTCCGCCTCCCTGGTTCAAGTGATTCTCCTGCCTCAGCCTCCCAAATAGCCAGGATTACAGGCACCTGCCACCACGCCCAGCTAATTTTTGTATTTTTAGAGAGACGGGGTTTCACCACGTTGGCCAGGCTGGTATGGAACTCTGACCTCAGGTGATCTCCCTTGCCTCAGGCTCCCAAAGTGCTGGGATTACAGGCCTGAGTCACTGTGCCCGGCCAATTTATTTTTACAAAAGAATATTTCTACAACAAATAAGAAAAAATAGAATTATAACAACATTGTTGGTTTATAACATCAAATTAACAAAAATCAGCGTAGGAAGGGGGGGTGGCAGTTCTTTTTTTTTTTTCTTTTTTCTTTTTTATTATACTTTAAGTTCTAGGGTACATGTGCATAATGTGCAGGTTTGTTACATATGTATACTTGTGCCATGTTGGTGTGCTGCACCCATCAACTCGTCGGCACCCATCAACTCGTCATTTACATCAGGTATAACTCCCAATGCAATCCCTCCCTCCTCCCCCCTCCCCCTCCCCCCCCTCCCCCTCCCCCCTCCCCGTGATAGGCCCTGGTGTGTGATGTTCACCTTCCCGAGTCCAAGTGATCTCATTGTTCAGTTCCCACCTATGAGTGAGAACATGTGGTGTTTGGTTTTCTGTTCTTGCGATAGTTTGCTGAGAATGATGGTTTCCAGCTGCATCCATGTCCCTACAAAGGACACAAACTCATCCTTTTTTATGGCTGCATAGTATTCCATGGTGTATATGTGCCACATTTTCTTAATCCATTCTGTCACTGATGGACATTTGGGTTGATTCCAAGTCTTTGCTATTGTGAATAGTGCCGCAATAAACATACGTGTACCATCTCACACCAGTTAGAATGGCAATCATTAAAAAGTCAGGAAACAACAGGTGCTGGAGAGGATGTGGAGAAATAGGAACACTTTTACACTGTTGGTGAGATTGTAAACTAGTTCAACCATTATGGAAAACAGTATGGCGATTCCTCAAGGATCTAGAACTAGAAGTAGCATATGACCCAGCCATCCCATTACTGCGTATATACCCAAAGGATTATAAATCATGCTGCTATAAAGACAGTTCTTTCCATGGATAAGGCATAGACAAAATTCCTATTTTTTTTTTTAACTCTGACAATTAAATGATAAGTATCAACACAACTTTATAAACCAAAAATTAAAGACTAATTAAGAACTGAATGTCTCTTCTTTCAAATACAAGAGAAAATTCATGTAAATAAACAAATATGTACTTTGTATTAATAAATATACTATTAACATATATTACTTCATATATTATTACTATCATAAATTATCTATTAAATATTATATTCTTAATTCTCAAAGGTAGGAAATGAAAGGAACAACAGTGAGCTCCCAAGGAGAGAAAGTGTGAAACCACATGGCAAGAATGAGTGAAAGAGAATTGTTTAAATCCCATAGTTAGAAAAATAAGACAAATCAGGTTTTCAAAAAGTGTAGCCATTTTCTGTGCCTAAAAGGCACACTTAAAGCAAGAGGGGAATGAAAGGTTAAGAATGAAAGACCTGGCAAAGAATTACCAGGCAAGAAGGCAAAGCAATGAAGAAGAGAGAGGAAAATGAGTGCTAGGCAAGGCAGGTGCTGTGGTTTGAATGAGTCCCCTCTGATGTGTCTTCCTGTGTTGGTATTGGAAGGCAGGACCTGTAAGAGTTGAGGAAGGGCCAGGCACAGTGGCTGATGCCTGTAATCCTGATACTTCGTGAGGCCAAAGTGGGTAGATCACTTGAGGTCAGGAGTTCGAGACCAGCCTGGCCAACATGGTGAAATACTGTCTCTACTAAAAATACAAAAATTAGCTGGGTGTGGTGGCAGGTGCCTGTACTTAGGAGGCTAAGGCAGGAGAATCGCTTGAACTCGGGAGGCGGAGGTTGCAGTGAGCCGAGACAGTGCCATTGCATTCCAGCCTGGGCGACAGTGCGAGACTCCATTTCAAAAAAAAGGAGTCCTTCGTGAATGGGACTTAGGGCTTCATAGAAGCGGCTTCCTTCTGCGTTCAGCCTGCTCACCCTCCTGCCTTCTGCCAGGTGAGGACACAGCGTCCCTCCCTCCGGAGGATGCAGCCCTCACCAGACCACAAGACCTGCTGCTGCCTTGATCTTCCACTCCCCAACCTCTGGAAGTGTGAGAAATAAATGTGTATTCTTTATAAATTACCCAGCCTATGGTATTCTGTTATAGCAGCACAAAAGTGACTAAGACAGAAATACTTGTGAGGCTGATCTGCGATGTCAACATGACTACATTAAGAGTATCAGACAGGGGCCGAGCGCGGCGGCTGATGCCTGTAATCCCAGCACTTTGGGAGACCAAGGTGGGTGGCTCACCTGAGGTCAGGAGTTGGAGACCAGCTTGGCCAACATGGCGAAACCCTGTCTCTACTACAAATACAAAAATTAGCTGGGCGTGGTGGTGTGTGCCTGTAATTCCAGCTACTCAGGAGGCTGAGGCAGGAGGATCACTTGAAACCTGGAGACTGAGGTTGCAGTGAGCCGAGACTACAGCACTGCACTCCAGCCTGGGTGACAGAGTGAGACCCTGTCTCAAAAAAAAAAAAAGAGTATGAGACAGCTGATAAAGCGTTATTTTCAGTGCTTCATTAGGCACTGAACCCGTTCCTCTGCTTCCCAGGTGGTTTGGCATTTGACTTGAGTGATTGCTGCCTCAGGGGTGTCTGTGAGGCTATTTCCACAGAAGATCAACCTTGAGTTGGTGGATTGAATAGGAAAGATCTGCCTTCAGGGCAGGGTGGGCAGGTATCATCCAATCAGTCATGGCCCAGATGGAACAAAAAGGCAGAGGAAGGACTAATTCTTGGTCTCTGTCTTCTGGAGCTGGGACACCACCCATCTTCTCTTGCCCTTAGATATCAGAATTTCAGGTTCACCAGCCTTTGGACTCTGGGACTGGCTCCAGCAGGCCCCCAGGCTCTTGGGCCTTCAGCCTCAGACTGAAGGTGCTGAGAGGTACCTACTGGCCTCCTTGGTGTGAAGGCCATCAGACTTGGACTGAGCCGTGCTACCAGCTTCCCTTGTTCTCCAGCTTGCAGACAGTCTGTCATGGGACTTCCTAACTAAAAAATAGACTTCTCAGACCAAGTGCAGTGGCTCACACCTGTAATCCCAGCACTTCGGGAGACCAAGGTGGGTGGATCACTTGAGGTCAGGAGTTCGAGATCAGCCTGGCCAATATGGTGAAACCCTGTCTCTACTAAATGTACACAAATTAGCCCGGTGTGGTAGTGTGCACCTATAATCCCAGCTGCTCAGGAGGCTGAGGCAGGAGAATTGCTTGATTCTGGCAGGTTACAGTGAGCTGAGATCGTGCCACTGCACTCCAGCGTATGTGACAGAGCAAGATTCCACCTCAAAAAAAAATAAAGTTTTCTTCATCCTTGTATGCTGGTTGATTTCATTTATTTTTAAGGTTTCAAATACCATTTGTAGGCCAGTGACTCACACATTTCACTCCATCCAGACCTGTACATCTAATGGCCTTCTTGATGTGACAGCCACCTGGCTGTCCTATGGGAACCTCAAGCTCAACTCGTGTAAAACCACAGGCTTCGTCTTGTCTCTTCAGTCTTCTCTCCCTTCAGTTTATCCCATTTATTCATTCAACACATACATAGTTTATTTTTCCCAGAAAGAGAGTGAGAACCAACTAGGGTACATTCATACAATTTACATTTTGTGGGGGGTAAACAGATAATAAAAGAATGAACAAACTACAAAAATTAGCAGGGTGTGGTGGCGGGCACCTGTAGTCCCAGCTACTTGGGAGGCTAAGGCAGGAGGATCGCTTGAACCCGGGAGGTGGAGGTTGCAGTGAGCTGAGATTGCACCACTGCACTCCAGCCTAGTGACAGAGTGAGACTCTGTCTCAAAAAAAAAAAAAAAAAAAAAAAGAAGAATGAACAAATTGACCAGATAATTTCAGATAATGATCAAACAAGAGTGTTGGGAAGCCCTGGACTAAATGATAATAAACATGTGCTTCTCTTTTCTAAGTTTCCAATGATTCTCATAGAATAGTTTTCCCTGAGTGGTATTGGCACACTATAGAGTGTTTAGATTCTTCACCTAGAAGCCGTCTCTAAGGAAGATACATTTGGGCTGCTGATGAAGGAGAGCTGGTCACTCAACAAGGTCAGAGATGAGCTTGCAAAGGAAAGGGAACAGCAGATGCAAAGGCCACAAAGTGAGAATGAGCTGGGCATGGACACAGAGCAGAAGGGAGGGTAGTTGGAGATGAGGTCAGAGAGTTAGGAAGGCAAGGTGTTGCTGGCTTGAAATCTGTGTGTATCAGTCAGGAAATCCTAAGTTAGGTGGCAGTAACAAACAGTCCCCCTGGTTCAGCAGTTTCAAACAGTAAAGGTTATTTTCTTGCTCATTCCTTAAGTTCACTGAGGGTTAACAAGGAGAATCATGCTTTGTCTCTGAAATCTTTGACCTTGAAGTGACACATATCACCTCCACCCACATTTCATTAACCCCAAGTCCCATGGCTCAGCCTGCCTGCCAGTATCAGGGAAGGGCAACCCCACCATGTTCTGGGGAGGAGGGAGACCAGGCTGCTGGTGAACAGCCTGATGGCCACCATGCAAAGGCAAATATTTATAATCTTATTCTGAATGCAAGAGGAAAACGTGGGAGTGTATTAGGCTGGAGATGTACAGGGTTTGATTTAGTTTCATAAAAGCTCGCTCTGCATGAGCTCACTCTGTGGTTGCGAGAAGGATGTGGCTGGAGGGGTCAAGAGCACGAGTCTGGTTAGGAGGCTGCTGCAGAGCCCAGGGAGGAGATGAGGCTGATGCATCCTGAGGCAGTGACCAAGAAAGGCTGTAAAGGTACAATACTCAAGCCAGAAACCAGAAACCTGGAACCCATTCCTGACAACCACCTCCACCATCTGATCCACTCACAAGCCAAGCTGATTCTATCTCCAAACAGAGATCAAATCTATCTAGTCTCATTCTGACCATGACAGCTTTAGCTGTTTTCACCTGGCCTTTTGCCAAGACTCCCGAGTAGTCTTCTAGACTGTTCCTCATGGGGTTCCAAGAGTCATCTTCGGATAGATGTGGGAGCCTGTTACCTACTCTTGCTCAGACCCCTCATTGAATTTCCACTGCCCCTAGGATAAACTTTTCCCGAACTCATTCTGCGGCACCCACCCCAGCCTCAAGCACCAGCTTTTTGGTCCCGTGTTAGGTGCCTTGATGTGCCAGGTGGGCCCGCCTGGCAGGTCGGTCATGTAGGCTCTTCCCTTTCAATGCACAGAGTCTCACTCCTCCCTCCCAGACACACACACCACACCCCTGCCTACCTCCTACTCTTCTTTATCATCCCAGCTTAAATGTCATTGTTTTAGCAAAGCTTTCCCTGAGCACTCTTCCCCAGCGACTGAAATCAGGCCCTCCTATTCTATGCTTTTATAGCATTCTAGACTATTCCTTCACAGAAATTGTAGCTTATAACTCTCTATGTGTCAGTGTGTGTATGTGTGCATGTGTAAGTTATAACTCTTGTGTGTGTAAATGTTATAGCTCTTCGTGTGTGGGTGTGTGGGTGTAATTGACATCTGTGGCACATTAGTCCTGGGAGAGCAGAATGTGTGCATTTTGCTCACCACTGAATCACCAGTATTGAGCAAAGTTCCAGGCACAGAATTGGCATTTGATGTTTGCAGAATAAATAAATGAAATGAATAGCTAAAACAATGTCAACTATCCAAATTATATTTCTAAATAAACTATACAGAGTGCACCTAACAGATGACATAAATACAATTTTATATGAAATATATTATAACTAAGTCAATGGGATGCTGAGACTACCTTCCAATGCCCCTGTCCTCTAAGAAATAGGAAATAGCCCATTCATTTGCTGTTAAAATCTTTACCAATCATTCTAGTCCTTGCTCTATTTGCATTGTGTTTCAGCTTTAGGCAAATGAGAAATGGGAAAGTCACTCACCAGGTTTGCTCAGTGGCTAGCTCGGAAGGAAAATGCTGGTTGTCCCAGCAGTTATGAACATCACACCAGCAGGGGGGCAGGTGGTCTGGTCCTCCCTGGCAGGACATGTCTTTTTCAGATGGCCCCACCAGGCATCCCGCACCCTGAGGCCCAGCCCATATCCCAAGTTCACGCTTCCAAGAAGAGAAGGTGGGCTGGGGAAGGATTCAGAGCTGTTTGGGCTGCATTCAGTGCCATGTTTATTAATAGAGCCGCTGTGAAACTGTCTGGACTGAAAAAAAAAAGTGACTCAGATGCAGTATTCCTGCATCAGCTGGTGCTGAGTCAGCCTCACTTCATGAGCAGAAATGTCCTGAATTGATCATCAGCCTGGGTCAACATTTGCACCCTCCACCTTGGGCCGATCCAGTGTCCCTGTGCATGGAACCCAGCATCAGATGCAGCACAGGAGCTGGAAATAGAAACATGGAAGGCAGGTGTCCAATGTACAGGTGAGGTCAGCGTGCAGGGAGGTGGGGGGACCTGGAGGTCAGGGCAAGAAGTGAGTTCCTACCAACAGGCTCAGCAGGCCCTTTTGGGATTTCATCTCTCTCTCTCTCTCTCTGCCTCTTCTTATAAGGTCACCAATCTCATCATGAAGGCCCCAACCTCATGGCTAATGTAATCCCAATTACCTCCCAAAGGCCCATCTCCAGATATCATTACATTGGAGGTTAGGGCTTCAACTTACGAATTTTGATTGGTCACAAACGTTCAATTCATGTATCCCATTATTAATGTTCAGTTGTTGGAGAGGGGAGTTATTATTAAAAATGCTAGACATGAATATTTGTCAAGATTTCTGATTCTTTTTCTTTTTTCTTTTTTTTTTAGTTTTGCCCTGTTGCCGAGGCTGTAGTGCAATTGCGTGATCTCATCTCACCACAACCTCCGCCTCTCAGGTTCAAGCAGTTCTCCTGCCTCAGCCTCCCAAGTAGCTGGGATTACAGGTGTGTGCCACCATGCCTGGCTAATTGTTGTATTTTTAGTAAAGATGGGGTTTCTCCATGTTGATCAGGCTGGTCTCGAACTCCTGACCTCAGGTGATCCACCCGCCTCAGCCTCCCAAAGCTTTTTCTCTTTTATACAACTTTATTGAGGTATCATTGGCAATTAATGGAATACATGTGCTTGAAACGCAGAGTTTGGTAAGTTTTGACATGTATATATGGCAGGGGAGCCATCGCTGCACTCAAGGTCATCCCTGAGGGAGGGTCCCCTTTGTCATTTCTCCCCCTTGTCCCCAACCCATCCCAACCTATCCTCAGGCAACACTCATCTGCTCCTGTCACTATGGAATAGTTTTCATTTTTCTAGAATATTATATAAATGGGATCATACAATACATACTCTTTTTTTTTTTTTTTTTACAGCTTTTTTAGCTCCACATCCATATTTTGAGATCTGTCCCTGTTGCTGCATGCCATCAGTAATTTGTTCCTTTTTACCATTGAGTTGTGTTCCACTGTGTGGCTAACCCTAATCTGTCTCTCCCTTTCCTGATGATTGACACTTGGGTGGTTTCGAGTTTGGGGTTTTTACAAATAAAGCTGTGATGAACAGTTTTGTATCAGCCTTTGTACAGACATTTGCTTTATTTTCTTTTGGGTAAATACCTAAAAGAGGAATGGTTGGGTCATAAGGTAGGTGTATGTTTAAGGTGTTAAGAAACTGTCAAACTGTTTCCAAATTGTTTGTATCATTTTCTTTTTTTTTTTTTTTTCTTTTGACACGGAGTCTTGCTCGGTCGCCCGGGCTGGAGCGCAGAGGCCGGATCTCAGCTCACTGCAAGCTCCGCCTCCCGGGTTTATGCCATTCTCCTGCCTCAGCCTCCTGAGTAGCTGGGACTGCAGGCGCCCGCCACCTCGCCCGGCTAGTTTTTTGTATTTTTTTAGTAGAGACGGGGTTTCACCGTGTTAGCCAGGATGGTCTCGATCTCCTGACCTCGTGATCTGCCCGTCTCGGCCTCCCAAAGTGCTGGGATTACAGACTTGAGCCACCGCGCCCGGCCGTTTGTATCATTTTCACATTCTTTCCAGCAGAGTGTGAGCGTTCTGATTTCGCCGCATTCCTGTCGGTGCTTGACATGGCTAGTATTTTGAAGTATAGCCATTCTAGCGGTGATGTAGTGGTATCTGACTAAAGCTTTAATTTGCATTCCCCAAGGCTGGGTTCCTAACCACTGCTGAATTGTACTTCTCCAAGCCTTGGCCTCCTCCAGAATCATCATGAGAATTTTATGCCTGCCTCACAGGGGTTCTGAGGCATGAGTGAAGTGCCCATTCATTCTCTGCCCCATCTAATCATTACCTCTCCCAGGTATTTTGAATTTTAGCAATAGCCACGTTGGAGAGGGAAAGAGAATCAGGTTTCTCTGGTTTTTATAAAAATCGATATGATAGGCCGGGCATGGTGGCTCACACCTGTAATCCCAGCACTTTGGGAGGCCAAGGCAGGCAAATCAGGAGGTCAGGAGTTCAAGAGCAGCCTGGCCAACATGGCAAAACCGCGTCTCTACTAAAAATACAAAAAATTAGCTGGGCATGGTGGTGGGCATCTGTAATCCCAGCTACTCAGGGGCCTGAGTCAGGAGAATCGCTTGAACCCGGGAGGCGGAGGTTGCAGTGAGCTGAGATCGCACCACTGCACTCCGGCCCGGGGTGACAGAGTGAGACTGTCTGAAAAAACAAAAAAAAAAACAAAAACAAAATCGATATGATACATCAATAATTGCCTATAGCAAGAGTCCACAAAAGAAGTCAAAGAATATCGCCAATACTGACACTAAGACAATTCCCTGGATGCCAGAGCACAAGTCATTGTTTCCTTGTCACCATTGGTGCTACTCAACCAAATGCACAAGCTGAGGAAGGGACACCTCACCTCCTGGTTGTACCTCACTGCAATTCCTGAGAACTCAGAGCCCTGCCCTTGGGGAGTGCATGAACCAGAGAGAAAGCAAACACCTCCTGCAGACACAGGACACAGCGGGAACCCAGAAGTACCATGCCTTGAACTGAGAGACTCGGGGAAGGCTTTATGGATCAGGAGCTCCTTGAAGAAAGAGTAGACGTTTTCCCTCATGTGATAGTGTAGGGAAGGAGGACAATCCTGGGAGAGGGACGGTGTGTCTGAAGGCCAGGAGGCCAGGGTGAGTGCGAGTGATTCTGAAGCATCAAGAACCATGTAGGGCGCCCGAACCAACCGACCATGCTAATATTGATTTTTCATCGTGGAGGCTAAGAGGACATTTTTGAGAACATTGGCCAGGTTTTAGGAAGATCAGAGTGGCAGCAGTTTGCAGGATGGGAGAAGGGGATGAACAGCAGTGAGTGAATGAGTGACTACATAGTCTAACCCTTGATCACAAAGGTTAGACCAAGACCACTGCAGTTGTCCAGGGGAAGAGGTATTCGTGGGCCTGAACTAAGTCAGTGATGGTGGAGACAGAGAGAAGGGAGCCAGTCGAGTTCCAGGAGAGCTGAAAACATTGGCGGCTGATCACATGGGAAGGTAGAGGGACCCGCTTTTGCTGTGGATGACTGGACGTCCACTGAAGTTTGAAATGCAGAGCTCAGTGAGAAAGAGGAAGCACTGGAGGGATGTCCCTAGGTGCCTCCCAACGTAGACATCCCTAACCCAGCCCCTTCATTGCTTGTATGGGGAAGTGATGAAGGGCCTGGGTTAGGGGTGTCTACGTTGGGTGGCACCTAGGGGCATCCCTTGGACAATGGCATGGTATCTGCAGCTCAGAACAGCTTGGACTGTTGGGAGTCACAGGACACCGGAGAACAGGACTGCAGGGGGTAAGGGTGAGATTGCCCAGGGGGCGGGCAAAAAGTTCGAGGAAGAGGAGCCTTCAGAGGGCTTCGGGAGGCACTGGTGGGAGAGAGAGGAAGGCAAGAGACCCCCAAATTCCAGTCAACATGGGGGAGTCAGGGTTAAAAAGATCTGTAAATCGTTAAGTGGATAGAAGCACGGAGAGGTGGGCTGGGATGGGAGCTCTCCCCCGACAGGAGCTGGGAAGGGCAGATGCAGGGGCCATGACTTCAGCCCTGAGCGGGTGGGATCCAATGGCTCCAGGGAGGCTGCAGGGCAAGGTTGGACACCCTTCATGAGACCAAGGTCTATGGTTATTTTATCTCACCTGTGAACCCTTCATGAGACCAAGGGCTATGGTTATATTATCTCATCTGTGAAAGAAACTCAAAGTCTCTGCCCCCCTGGGATGGCAGCCAGAACGTAGCTGCGTGTCTGTGATGAAGGAAGAGGCAGACAAATAATGGCGGACCGGGGATCTTGGTATTTAGGCTGCTTACCGGTTCCAGGATTGCAGCTGCCGTAAACTCTGCTAATAATGCTCTTCCTCTGAGTCTTGGTCTCTTGGAGATCTGACTGAGGATACCTGAAATTATCAAACAGGTAAAGGTGATGTCTGGAGGAGAGGAAATAGAGCTCCTGTGCCAAGCAAGCATTATAACGAATCTCCCAAAATCACATGCCCCAGAAGAAAGACGCAAAGTTAACAAATTGGAGAATACACACCTGGAAAAAAACAGAAAAAGAGTGAAAACTGAAAAGGGCTTTAATAGTGTCTGTTTAAAATCCTCAGAAAGTTAAAAAAAAAAAAAAGTGACAGCAACTGTAAATAAGAACAGGCAGTTACGAAACAAAAAAATGGCACTCAGGAATCAAGATGAATATGGATCCATTGATCAATGATCAATAGAGATCAATTTCAAAATCTGAAAAAAATAATGTAGTTTTGAAATAAAAGCCTGCTGCAATGAGATAAACAATAAGTTGGAAAAAAGTTGATGAGCGACTTTGTAAGACACAATTGCAGAAATCAATCAAAATGCAGCACAGAGAGATAGAGAGAGAGAGAAATATGAAAGAGAAGTAAAAGATGTGGAGAAGATACTGAAAAGCTCCCTACATATGAAACAATGAGTAGGGTCATGGCTAATTATTTCCAGAAGGGAAGGAAAATAAGAGCTCCTCAGACTAAATGAACATGCTGAGGGCCAAGTAAGATAAACACACAAACAAAATTCCATATCTAGATATATCAGTGTGAAACTCCAGATTAGAGGTGATAAATAAAACTTCAAACTACTAGAAAGAAAAGACATTGTAACCTAGGGAATGGCTATCTCTTCGAGAGCATCTTCATCAGCAAAAAAGAGGCCTGAAAACAATGGACCAAAATGTTGAGGGAAAACAACTAACAATGCAATGTTCTCTGCTCGACTGAAATGTCTTTTAAGAGTTACGGTGGCCAGCGTGGTGGCTCATGCCTGTAATCCTAGCACTTTGGGAGGCCGAGGTGGGTGGATCATCTGAGGTCAGGAGTTTAAATCAGCCTGACCAAGGTGGCAAAACACCGTCTGTACTAAAAATACAAAAAAATTAGCTGGGCCTGGTGGCCTGTAATCCCAGCTACTCAGGAGGCTGAGGCACAAGAATCGCTTGAACCCGGGAGACGGAGATTGCAGTGAGCCAAGATCGTACCACTGCTCCAGGCTGGGCCACAGAGCAAGACTCTGTCTCAAAAAAAAAAAAAAAAGTTACAGCAATATAGACATATTTCTAGATATATATACAAGTACTATAATTCTGATTATCTGCTCAACACGGTGAAATGAGCAGAACTCAAGCAGTAGTAACATGATAAATTAGAGGAGAATGTGGATGAGAGTTTAAAAGTTCTTGATTTTGATCTGGGTCATGGATTTGACATTATTCACATTTATGTATGCTTTTTCCAGGCCACAACAAAAATGTTTCTTTTTTCTGTTTTTTGAGACGGAGTCTTGCTCTGTCGTCCTGGCTGCAGTGCAGTGGTGTGATCTCGGCTCACTGCAACCTCCGCCACCCAGGTTCAAGCGATTCTCCTGCCTCAGCCTCCTGAGTAACTGGGATTACAGGCATGTACCACCACACCCAGCTAATTTTTGTATTTTTGGTAGAGACAAGGTTTCACCATGTTGGTCAGGCTGGTCTCAAACTCCTGACCTCGTGCTCTGCCCACCTCGGCCTCCCAGAGTGCTGGGATTTGTTTATTTTTTCAAAAGCTAGGTTCTTTGTCTCATTCAGAAGAGTCTGCTTCCATTTAGGTTTTGGCTTCAGGAAGACACGCGGCGTTGGAGGGGGCATTTTCCTAACGGGGCTCTTCTCATCACGTGGAACGTTCGATGGCAAAACAAAGCTGCTCCCTGGGCTGTCTTTGGTTCTTGAAGTGCTCTGAATTGGATGTGTGGGTTTTTTTTTTTCCTTTTGGCAATGCCAAGATCTAGTCTATAATCACATTCATTTTGCACATGGTGATAAACACTCGATTAAAGTTCCCAGCTTCCAAGCTCAGAATCCACTAACTAGCTGACACACAAAGCTGACATAATTACCTTCCCTGGAACACTGGTTTAGAACAGCAAATTACAGTCATTCAATTATCCACAGGAGGGCTCTGCTGATGTTCCAAACACAGAAAGAGAAGCATGGGTAGAAGGATAAGGAAATAATTTGGGGGAGAATGTGGACTAAACCTTTACAGTTTAAACAACATTTCAATAAACTATAAGATGCAAGAGAGTGCCACATCTGATTCAAATTAACCTTCAGCTTCCTGCTGCCGTAAACATTTATAGAAACACATGAAACATGTTTGGTACCAAAGAATAAAAGTGTTTTTCTGCAAACTAGTAATCTGAAAGTAAATGGGATGAGTTCAGCAGCAACAACCTGGTTTTCTGATTATTTCAATTCCCCAATTTTACTTCCACAGTCTAGTAACTGAAGAAAGCGCACCTGGGAAGGTAAGAATTGGTAAAGAGTGATTATTGTTTACTTTCTCTCTTTCTCTCTCTTGCCCACCTACTCATTTGCTCACAAGGCTATTAACAATAAAAGACTACTATTGCATGTCGATCTTAGACTCCCCATCTTCAGTTCTGAAGCTATAGAAGAAAATAAACAGAAATGTAAGGGTTCAGTACAGTATCATATTTCTTTTTTTTTTTTTTGAGACAGAATCTTGCTCTGTCACCCAAGCTGGAGTGCAGAGGCCGGATCTCAGCTCATTGCAAGCTCCACCTCCCGGGTTTACGCCATTCTCCTGCCTCAGCTTCCCGAGTAGCTGGGACTACAGGAGCCCGCTGCCACGCCCAGCTAGTTTTTTGTATTTTTTAGTAGAGACAGGGTTTCACCGTGTTAGCCAGGATGGTCTCGATCTCCTGACCTCGTGATCCGCCCGCCTCGGCCTCCCAAAGTGCTGGGATTACAGGCTTGAGTATCATATTTCTTATAGGGAAGGGATTGGACAATGCAATTTGGATTCAATGTAAAATTGTGGTTTTCTGCTCCTCTACCCCAAACTGAACCTTCCCACTCAGTCCAGGGCTAAACAGATGGGGCCTGCAGACCTCTTTTGCTGCATCTGCAGTGAAGGACCATGGCCTTGGCTCATTAACAGGCAGCTCCAAGTGAGAGCACAAGCCAGGGCCCAGACCAGGCAAGAACAACTATCCTCACTCTAATTTTTCCATCGGGAAGCAAGTCCCTCCAGGAGTCTGGAGAGAAGGAGGAAGCCACTCCCACAATGCTTCTTTGATTGAGCAGAAGTAGCATGAAAAGTGCCAGTGCTATGGACCAATGAAAAAAATAAGAGTGTTCTGTTTATTTCAACTGTGGTCCAACCAGATAGCTTTACCAACATTATGCTTTAGGTATGACAAAAAGTTGTGGGGTGTGTGTGTGTGTGTGTGTGTGTGTGTGTGTGGTGTTTTTTGTTTGTTTGTTTTAGACAGGGTCTCACTCTGTCACCCAGGCTGGAGTGCAGTGGCACGGTCTGGGCTCACTGCAGCCTCGACCTCCCAGGGCTCAAGTGAGCCTCCTGAGTAGCTGGGACTGCAGGTACATGCTGCCATGCCTGGCAAATTTTTTTGTATTTTTTTTTTTCTGTAGAGACTGGGTTTCATGATGTTGACCAAGCTGGTCTTTGAACTCCTGGGCTCAAGCAATCCTCACACCTCGGCCTCCCAAAGTGCTGGGGATTACAGGCATGAGCCACTGTGCCCAGCTAAAAAGTTTTTATTTTTGTTCAAATTATTTTTCCTAGCCTTAACTCACCACCACCACTATCAACAACATGTACCCTCAGCCTTCCACAAACACCCAGCATAGCAACCTAGCTAGTAGTTTTCCTCTCTTAAAAGATGTCCCTCCCATTTCTGTTCCATTATTCACAGTGAAAGGAGTCGAAACAGGAGAATAGGGAAGTCAGAGGAAATTGACAGTCTATCCCTTTGATCCTTCTTAACCAGGGAACAGAACAATGAACTTGCTGGAGGGAACCGCGTTACCAGGGAACAATGACCTAAATAACTCTGACAGTGGGTGAAAATGTGGAGGATTCCAGACATCTGAGGTTGAGATGAGCTGGATGGTTTAGTGCTTAAGCATGGCTAGCACCAGACTGACATCTGTTCAGTAATATTCCTTCCCACACTGAAGGTGAGTGAAGACATCACAACATCTTGCTGTGTCTATTTTCTTTTTAAACACAAAGTTTGTTAATTTTTTAAAACTTCTTATTTCAAAATAACGAGATATTCAGAGGAAGTTGCAAAGATTGTATAGAGAGGTACTATGTAACCTCCACCTGTCTCCCGCAGGGTAACAGTACTATGCAAACATAATACGATTATAGTACAATTTCCACAATATGAATTACAGTACAATTTCAACACCAGGCAATTGGTGTTGGTGCAATCCACAGGTCTTATTCACCAGTTCCACAAGCACTTGTGTGTGTGTGTGTGTGTGTGTGTGGTTTGGGCACATGTGTAGATTCATACAACCACCCACCACCACAATGAAGATACAGAGTTGTTTCATCAGTACAGAGATTCCTCTTGTGCTGCCAAGTTTCTTAATGTGTTGATGTTCACCTAGTTTGGTAATAAACTTGGGTTCTTGCTGAAATAACACACTGAACACAGAGTGTACTGTTCTTTATGGAGACCTCATATAAAATCCTTTGCCCTGGGACAAATGTGCTTCTTCCCACCTGGATACAGTTTACCCTAATTCAAGACAAAAATTGTGAAAAGGAAATAATCAATCTTGAGGCTTCTGTCCTCATCCAATCAAGCACACAGCACTATCAAGACTTCCTCCTAAACCCATTGAATTCCATGCAGTCTCTCCATCCCATTGGCATGGTCATTGTTCAGGATGCAAATGTCTTTTCCCTGGATCAATGTGACAGACATCCGTCCAAATGGCAGCTCTGCCTCCACTCGTGTTCCCCTGCAGTAATCCAGCCACCATGATACGGACACAGGGCTCCTTTTAAAGG
This sequence comes from Piliocolobus tephrosceles, assembly GCF_002776525.5. NCBI lineage: Eukaryota > Metazoa > Chordata > Mammalia > Primates > Cercopithecidae > Piliocolobus > Piliocolobus tephrosceles. Next base: position 120,879,545 of record NC_045444.1, read on the forward strand.
GCAAATCATGTCCCATCAGCCCCTCTCCCAACCAGCCCTGTTTAATAAAACTTAATGCTCCTCTCATGGATCTTGTGAGCAAATTTGAACTCCAGCTGGTGGCTCATGACACCCCTTGCTATCAGCCCCCTGCCAATCCTTGCAGTGGCCTTCACCTCTCTTCCCTTGATGTCCACGTCCAGCAACACTGGATTTCCTGTGCCTTTGGGTTGGGTGTGCTCTCTTCACACCTGGGCCACCCGTGCGATGCTGACCACCCCATTCTCTCTCCTATTGCTCCTGGATCGCTGCTCATCCTTCTAATGTCAGCTTCAACACCACTTCCTCCAAAAACCCTTCTTCAGTTTCCCAAGCGTGTGCTACATGCCTCTCTGTGTCCATCCTGGACTGAGGGTTCCACGGAACCCTCAGCACAGTGTGTGATCTTGGCCACCAAATGTTGGGGTCCACTTCCAGCCTTCAAGCTGCAGCCACACAAAGACCCTTCTCACTTGTTTCCCTCTGCATTCTGATGAAAATGGCACCCAGACATAAGAGGCCCTCATCAGGGCAGGGAAAAGTGAGGACAACGTGGGAAAGATCAAGAAGGAGGCCCTACAAACCCATAAAAGGAGGAGAATGAGGGATTCAGCCTCTTGACAGGAAATACCCTCATTCTCACGGTATTATCCCACCATTACTCACTGATTTCAGAGGAAGAATGTGCTTCCGATGGAGACACCCTGCAGCAGCTCCTTGGTCGAGTGATGGAATGAATGCAACCACCCGGCATACATGCCTCTGGGTGGGGCCCTGTGGAGACAGCAGTGTCACCAATGGAGTGTTGCCAGCCGGGGTGTTTGAATCTGATCACGAGAAAACAGTCAGACAAATCCAGAGGAAGGCAGTCTCCATGACGGCTGGTCTGGACCTTCTAAATAGGTCAACAGTATGAAAAGCAAAAGATGAGGTAGCCATTCTTGATTTTCTAAAATAGAGATGAAGAACAGCCAAATACAATGCTTGACTTACAGTAACACTGTAAAATATTTTTGGGACAATGGGACTTGAACATGGAGTGGCTTTCAGATGATTTCATGGGATGCCTGTTAGGCCTCTTAGGTGGGCTCCTTGTACTGGGGTCATGTGGATGGTGCTTATTCACTGGAGACTTGTGATAAAATATTTAGGGATAAAGATCACAATGTCTGCAGCTTACTTGCAAATGATTCATCAATATATATTGTCTCTTTGTGCGCACATATGTGTGTATGCACGCAAATGTAAAATGCAAATGTGGCAAAATGTTAACAATTGGTGAATCTAAGATGCAATGTTCATTATATTATTATTATTATTATTATTATTTTGAGACAGAGTCTTACTCTGTCACCCAGGCTGGAGTGCAGTGGTGCGATCTCTGCCTCCTGGGTTCAAGCAATTCTCCTGCCTCAGCATCTTGAGTAGCTGGGACTATGGGCACGTGCTATCATGCCCATATAATTTTTTCATTTTTAGTAGAGATGAGGTTTCACCATGTTATCCAGGATGGTCTCAATCTCCTGACCTCGTGATCTGCCTACCTCGGCCCATTATACTATTTTTAAACTTCTCTGTAGGGCTGAACATTTTCAAAGCAAAAAGTTGGAACAAGAAAGAGTGACTCAGGCTGGAAACCTTGCCACTAAGGTGGGGTTATGTGGGGTCTGTGCCTTGCGTAGTAAGGCATAACCCAGAAATCAGCCCTAAGCAGAGCCACTGAGGACAATGGTGCATGTTGGGCACTGCACAACCCTAAAGGAGCCATTTTGATAAACAATCATGCTAATGATGCTTCCACCCAGACCCCGTACAACTGTCCACAGTCATCTGTGCTGGAGGCAGTGCATGCTGAACTACAGTAAAGCCTAGAGTGGCCTGATTCTACATGCAGGAATGGGGATTAGAGTAAACTAAGTCAGTGTTTTCCAAGGTGTAGATCATGAGGGATTACTAAGTATTCTCTGAGACTGGAGGCTTTGTGAGGGCAGGCTTTCTTCTGTTTCACCAGTGCAGAGCCCAGTATTTTGCACAAAATAGGGAGTCAATAATTTTTGTTGTTGCAATAACAAGTTAACTGCTACCAAATACATTTAAGAAATATTGCATGAAACAGGATTGCTAGAATAAGATTTCTCAGAGACTTTGATACAGTAAATCCATGGAGTGAATCTCTAAAAGGAGAATACAGGAGGCAATGTTCCCGAAACTAGCTCAACATGGAAACCTTCAACCACGAAGTGACTCACAGACATATTGCTATGTCCTGGATGCACCGTGTAAAATGTATTTCTTGTGGGTCATGGTCGAGAAAGTTTTAAATTTCCATTTTTAGAAAAAAGTCCATGAGTGTTTGTTGCTGAGATTTCTTGAGCTTCCTTCTTCTGCTCCTCCCATGGCTAGCTATTTAGCTCGTACGCTGATTCCATAAACTGTCAAGCCTCCTGCCACTGCCTTCCCTTTCTTGCTTCAGTAAATATGAGTCTGCTGCCACCCAAGAGCTGTGAAGTTTCCACTGCTCCTCTTAAGTGGTTCCATGGTTCCATTTGCTGCACTATCGAGGAACTTTCTCAGTTTCTGGTCACAGGAACCAACTCAAATCAGCTTAGACACAAAAAGACAATTTATCGGTTTATGTGATCAAAGTCTGGTCATGGCCTAAAAATAAATCATCACATTTCTGTTTCTCTCCATTTCTCTGCCACTGTCTTCATGTGGCTTCTGGAAGCCCCAGACTCATGTCCTGTTAGTTTAGCGGCCTGACCCTGAGAGGCAGAAAGAAAGCACTTATCTCTATAGATCTGCTGGGAAGGTCTTGGGGAAGAATGTCACTAGTCAAGCGTGAGTGGGATGCCTGTCCCTAAGCCAATCACTGCAGCCAGAGCAACGGGGTGCTGTGATTGCTCAGGGCTGGGTCTTGTCCCACTGTTATAACAGGATGGGATGACAGCCAGCCCACCCAAACCACAGGAAATGGGTTCCCCACAGAAAGACACTTTCCTCTACCAAAAGAAAGGAGAAGGGATGTCGGGCAGACAAAACTAATGGATATCTACTGTTAGCACTACTGATGGGTCAAATACTATTGAAATCCAGACAGTACCCTTTAGTGAGCAATTCAGAAGCTTAGGAAAAAGGAGAGGGTGATGGGATTTGGCCAGGACTGCTTGGGTGGAAAGCTCATTGTTCCTGAGAAAATTCCATACAGTTGATGATGAAGTCCCTCATTTACCAGAGATAAAATCTCAAGCCACTGGCAAATAGTTCAAATAACTATTCTGCCAAGCAACTGCCTACACATGCACATTGACTGAATGCAAACTTTTACCCCATTTCCCTCTGAAACCAAGAGGAGTCATTCCAATAGGCTGGATTGATGTTCCTTTCCTCAAAGGGCTCATCATCTAAGGAAAGAGACAGAAAACAAAACAAGTACAGAGCATTTTAACAAGGGCTTTGAGAGGAGAAGGTAAGGGGTCTAGAAAGGAAGAAGGTCCTTACCAACAGAGAACCCAGAAAAGACCACAGGAGCCTCATAGAAGCAGGTGAGTGCCATGGCTAGAGTGAGGGTACCTGCTCCAGGCTAGCCTGGGCAGGCAGTGTTCCACCTCCCACGGACAGCACTCTCTGTGAGACGTCCGGACGTGACAAAGAGCGTTCAGAGGAAGGCATTCTGAAGAATGGATAAATCAAGTCTGTGCTCTATGGGAAACTGTTGCAGAATGATAGTCTTTAAGATTTATTTGAAGGGCTGCCATAGGGGAAAGGGATTTGAAGGTGTGTAGAGTTTCCGGGAGTGCTGCAGTGAGCCTGTCCCTGGGACAACACAGGGAGTCATGCTTTGCTTCTAGAGAAGGAAGTATTTTCCAATAAAAGGCCATCCTGGAAAGGCATGAGATCTTTAGGGAGAAAATGATTTGACTATCACTGAAGGTGTTTAAGAACAGACTGAATGGCCACTTGGCAGAGATGTATATTCAAGCACTGGGTAAGGGGTAGGCTGATGAGACGCAGCTTTAAGAGTCGAGATAGTAAGATTTTCACCAACACTGAGAAACCTGTTGCTCTAAACACATATGCATGATCTTTAATATGTTGTCCATTTAGAGCCTTCATAGCAAGTACTGCAGGAATGTTTGCCTTACAAATAAAAGCTATGAGAAGGCCTCTATGCTTTATGCTTTCCTAGAACTCCTCCCCGCATCACCAATGTATGCAAAGCCACCACCAATATAATGTGCTGGGTTAGTAGCTATGCTGATGGCTTCTAATTCTGCACAAAGGCAGCATAACACAGGGTGTCTGTAAATGACATAGAATGCAACATGTGTAAGGAGCCCAGGCTAGAGCTTTGCACCTTCCTTGTCATGACACATCAGTGAACTATTCATCATTCACTGGGGCCTCTTCTTGTTCCTCTTCTCTGTCTGTGTAATTGTTGGATGGGGGAGTGGTATGTACAGACTGGTACAAAGAAAAGTGAATTCTCCCATGAAAAAAGCAACGTTGTCTCTCTCATCCATGCCTTTAGGAAAGTCGCTTCACCTCTTCCTTTTCTTCCTCAAAATGAGGATCAAAGAAGATAAGTTTGAAAGAGCTTTGAATTTCTCAGTATGAATATTTTCCAGTTACATTGTGTTTAATTTTGTACTCTGTCAACCTCCTCTATACATACCGAAAGTTATCTCAAATGTAAACCTGAGTTTTAGTCTGCACGCCCTAAAGAGGAGCTGATTTGAGGAAGTTGAGTAGGAGTAGAGAGAAAGGTAGAGTTGAAGACGAGGGTTGGAGGAAGTGGAAACATAGCTTGGCAGGCTCCACAAATGACAGGAACTTATTATAACAGAGGGAATATAGTTTATACTCAATGATATACTCCCATCAAAGACATCTGCCCCACATGGCTGCTGGGAATGGTTGCATGGTGGCAAGAGTTGCCTGCTCTCCTCTGCCATGAGCTGAGGGGGTACTGGCAGGCCTAATGCCTCCTCACAGCAGGATGCTGGGGTCCCCCAAGCCCCACCTTATAGACCCCCATTTCCTGCATCAACCATGAGGGGATGCACTGAGGGTGGATGAACCACTGACCTGGCAAAGATCCTCTCTCAGAAAGCGGTGCCAGTTGGGCCTTCTAAACTTTCTGGCCATTCCCTGGGTGTGGGCCAGAAATGATGTGTGTTCAGAGTCTGTCTAGGGTCACATGCACAGCTGCCCCTCAGACCCCAGGAGTGTTCTGAAATAAAGAACCTGGATGGGTTAGGAACCCAGAGGTTCCCAAACTCCAAATACGGTCCCTTGTTCACTGAGAACCAAAAGTATTTCCCCTGCATTGTAAGAGACGCTCCTTAAACCACATGCCAATAACAGCTCACACTGTCAAACATTCTACTTTGCCCTCACCACTCTGAGATGCCAGGAGGCTCTGCTAGCAGGTGCTTTCTCTGACTCTGATAGGAATAAACTCAGCTCCGTCTTATCAGCAGGTGCTTTCATAATATTTTCAGAGCCAGCATTCAATACCTCCCTCTCTTCTGGAGGTCTGGCAAGTTCTGACTTTATCCTCTCCCCTACCAATCTTCTGTGCTAAGGTTTATGGCATTGAAAGTGTTCCAGAGGTCTTTCCTCTTCCCCTCTTATGTGGGAGACCAATTTGCAGACATAGGAAGATTATGGTCTTGCCTTAGGCAATTAAGAAGATATTCTCCATTTTTCTGAGTTGAGAAAAAAAGACATGTTGAGAACTTCTGTCCAAACGAGCTGGTATAACGTAATTCCTTTCTTTCATCCTTGCTAAGCACAACTATAAATTCTGAACATAACTCAAGGGACAACCAATGGAGAACTCTGAGAGGTGGTAAGAAGGCAGCAAGTTGGATTAGGACCCAAGAAGTAGAGGAACAGCCCAGCAATAGGACCCTTTATGTCCCACTCTCAACAGAGAGGTGACTTGGCATTTTCTCACCCCTGCCTAGCAACAGAAGGCAGCGCAGGTAGACTCACTCCTCCCCGGAATCGGAGAGGAGTTATTTTGATGACATCACAGCCTGATGCTTACTGGAAAGTGGGTCCTTTGGGAGCCCCACCCACAGTAAGTGTCTAAGGAAGTTCTGTTCTCCCCCCCAGGTCCTGAGCTTCCCCTCCTCATGGTGAGACACAGGAGCAGTGGGTGGGACTGGCGAAAGGGGCACAGCCACAGAAAATGGCCCAGGACATGTCTTCATCCCCACAGGTCTAAAAGGTGCCTCCCTCGCTGCAGGACACTGTATTAGTCTGTCCTCACACTGCTAGAGAAGACATACCCGAGACTGGGTGATTTACAAAGAAAACTGAATGGACTCACAGTTCCACAGGGCTGGGAAGCCCTCACAATCATGGCGGAAGGCAAGGAGAGAGTGTGTACAGGGGAACTCCCCTTTATAAAACTATCAGATCTTTTTTTTTTTTGAGACGGAGTCTCGCTCTGTCGCCCGGGCTGGAGTGCAGTGGCCAGATCTCAGCTCATTGCAAGCTCCGCCTCCCAGGTTTACGCCATTCTCCTGCCTCAGCCTCCCGAGTAGCTGGGACGACAGGCGCCCGCCACCTCGCCCGGCTAGTTTTTTGTATTTTTTAGTACAGACGGGGTTTCACCGTGTTAGCCAGGATGGTCTCGATCTCCTGACCTCGTGATCCGCCCGTCTCGGCCTCCCAAAGTGCTGGGATTACAGGCTTGAACCACCGCACCTGGCCAAAACTATCAGATCTTGTGAGACTTATTCACTGTCATGAAAACAGCATGGGAAAGACCCACCCCCATGATTCAATTACCTCCTGCAATGTCCCTCCCACAATAGGCGGGGCGGGAATTATGGAAACTACAATTCAAGATGAGATTTGGGCAGGGACACAGCCAAACCATATTGGACACCTAGTGGTCTGCCTGGGGAAATGGCTTTTGCCTTCTCAGGCAGCACTAACAGGGGGTGATGGGAACCCCAGCATCACCAGATGAGCCAAGTGGACTGAATTAACACAGCAAAGGCTCTGAAAATTGAATTGTCATTGGTGTCAAGCTGAGAAAAGGAGTCCAGACCCTGCATGCTAACCCTAAACAGGAAGTCTGCTTTCTAAAATAACAGACTTAAATAGGACCCAGAGACCCCTGACATAATAGACGATGTGTCCAGGATACAGTAGAAAATCATATATCATTTCAAGAATCAAGAAAACCACAAATTGAATGAGAAAAAATAATCAACCAATAGCAACATTGAGATGAATCAGATGTTGGAATAATCCGGCAGGGATGTTAAAGAAACTACCATAAAAATACTGTAACAATCAGCTAAAAACACTCTGGAAGCAAATGAAAAACAGAAAATCTCAGCAAAGAAATAGAAGTTAGAAAAAAAATAAGAACCAAGTAAAAATTATAGAAATGAAAAGTGCAACAATTAAAAATATTTTTTAAAAATTTATTGGATGGGCTCAATAGTAGAGTGGAGTTGACAGAGGAGAGAGTCAGTGAACTGGAAGACAGATCAGTAGAATTCATCCAGTCTGAACATCAGAGAAAACACAGACTGAGAAAAAAATTAACAGAGCCTCAGGGGCCTGTGGGACAATAACAAAAAAGCCAACATTCATATTATCAGAGTCCCAGAAGAACAGCAAAAACAGAGAAGAGGTGGAAGAGTATTTAAAGAAATGATAGCTGAAAACTCCTTAAATTTGGAAAAAGACACAGCTGCAGCCTCAAGATGCTGAGAAAATCCCACATAAGATAAACCCCAAAGAAACACATGTCAAGACCAGCATAATTAAACTTTTGAGAATTAAAGACAAAGAAAAAAATCTTGAAAGCAGCCAAAAAGAAATGATGCACCAGTTGGCGAATACCCATTTGAATGACAGTGGACTTCTCATCTGAAACTTGGAGGCCAGGAGGAAGTGGCACATTTTTCACTTCAATTTAATTTTTGAACAACAGCAAACTGTCAACCATGAATTCTATATCTGGCAAAACTATCCCTCAGGAACGAAGGGGAAATAAAGATCCCTTCAGCCTAAGGAAAACTAAAATAATTTATCATTAGCTGAGCTTTCTTTAAAGAATGACTAAGGGAAATTTATCAAATGAAAACAAAATGATCAGGGAAAAATAGTGGAACATAATGATAGAAGAAGCAGCAGCAATAGGAGGAGTACCTTCCCATGTCCACACTGAAGGTAATTTGATTGGCTGGGCAGGTGTCTTCTTCCCTTAGCTCCTTGAAGAGCCCTGAGCTCCACTGAAAATTACTGACCTTCCTCGAGAGAGAGGCTGGGTCTTGGAACAAGAATGAAAAGATATTAGCAGCCTATAAGCCACAATGTACATGTTAATTCAGCCTAAGGCAACAATTCTGAGGTCCTACAATCTCCTGTGTCTGACATAATTAACACATTACCTTATCTTTCATTCTCCTCTGGTCTCACTCTCTACCTCCTCATCTGTATGATGCATCTTAATGCTTTTTATTAAAGCTCTATAGAGATAGGAGTGTTGGATTTTTTTAGAAGGTATTCCAGGAAGCTTCCCTATTTCTTAACCTCACCTGTATCACACTGTTTTAAAATCAGCTTCTTGTGATCTTTCTCATGATTGCCTTTGGTGGTCAGAGATTTGATACCGAAGAAAAATTAAGGGCCAGTCCAGGCATAGTGTCTCATGCCTATTATCCCAGCACTTTGAGAGGCCAAAGTGGGTGGATTTCTTGAGGCCAGGAGTTCGAGACCAGCCTGGCTAACATAACGAAACCCCTTCTCTACTAAAAATACAAAAAATTGTCCAGGCATTGTGGTGGGCACCTGTGGTCCCGGCGACTCGAGAGGCTGAGGCAGGAGAATCGCTTGAACCCAGGAGGCGGAGATTGCAGTGAGCCAAGATTGTACCTCTGAACTCCAGCCTGGGCAACAGAGTGAGATCCTGTCTCAAAAATAAATACATACATAAATAAATTAATAAATAATAAATAAATATCTTAAGAAGGGCCAATTTTTCCCCCAACAGTAATCTTACATCTCAAAGAGAAAAAGTCTAGCTTGAGAAATCCACTTAGCAAGAGTTACATAAATTCTGATTATCCTCTTTCTCAGAGTTAAGAGAGAAGCTGGAAAAAACAGAGCTGCCAGACAATCAGAAGGGTGGGTATTGGTCCAGGGAGGCTAAAAATACTGCAGAATGAATATTACATTCAACTTGCCCTTTTAGTGGGCTCATGACACAAAATAAAGATAGCTCAAAGTAGTAGCAGTAGGAAGTCCTCAATTCCAAAGTCATGTGATTCCAGTAATTACAGTGAGGAATCAAGCCCAACACGTGCCTAAAGCAGTCCTTTCTTCTCAGTAAAAGGAAAAAAGAGGTCTGTCTAAGCAGCCTTCCTTGCGAATCCACCTCACCCCAAGCACCTTGTTCTCACTGCCAGGAGTAAAGAACACATTTAGAGCTTATGTTTCAGAGATTTCAGGCGCAGGTAGGATTTGAGCCCTCTGGTCACTCGATGTGTTTATCCCTGAGAGGAGCCTGAAAGCCAGCCAAGCAGATATTTGTGATTGCCATGCAGTGGAAGACCTCCTACCAAGGACAGAGATTGCTTAGATGTGCCTGGCATGAGCCCCTGTACCAGCTTCAGATGTAAGTGCATTTGCTTCTGTTATTTTTCCAAAATGGGACAAGCTGCATGTGCCTTAATTAACTGGAAATCAAAGATTTTACTGTTGAATCCACAAGACCAAACCCAGTCCCATGCAAATTATCCAAATGTTCTCTATCCTGGGGAGGCCATCTGTGTTAGTCCATTTTGTGTTGCTATTAAGAAATACTCGAGGCTTGCTGATTTATTTAGAAAAAAAAAAAAATGGCTCATGGTTCTGCAGGCTATACAGGAAGCGTGGCACCAGCATCTGCTTCTGGTGAGGCTTCAGGGAGCTGTTACTTATGGCGGAAGGTAAAGAGGCAGCAAATGTCTCACATGGTGAAAGAGGGAGCAAGAGACAGAGGAGGAGGTGCTAAGCTCTTTTAAATAACCAGCTCTCATTTGAAAAGAGCAAGAACTCATGCATTACTATGTGGAGGGCTCCAAGCCATTTATGAGGGATGACTCCACAATCCAAACACCTCCCACCAGGCCCCACCTCCAATACTGGGGATCACAATGCAACATGAGATTTGGAGGGGACAAACATCCAAACTATATTACCATCCAGTTCTGAAAGTGTTCTCTTCCATTGCTAGACCATGCAAAAGAACTAAATTCCTAATCAGTCCAATAGTGCTGTCATTTCTGCCACAGTCACTAGGGGCCACTGTTGGACATCAGCCCTGTGGTGCTTGGTAAAGGTTTATTCACTGGTGTATAACACCCCATGACCCAGATCCCCACCAGTGCTGCCATGGGCCAGGGCTTGAGCCCTAAGTGAGTGACTCTTGGTTCATCTTCGTAATCTTTGGCAATGCTTCCCAACCAAGCCCTTTGCACTGTTTCAGAACAAGCTCTACTCCACACATATGCAGGCCAGAGGTATGCAAACCTCAGGGTCCTGAGAAGCACTGAAATGGGCTTATTTTTTAAATGCAAATTTCCAGGGTCTTCCCCAACATGTTATGATTCACTGTCAGGATAAAGGGTGATGCACGTTTTGAACAGTCACATCAGAAGAGAAGATGCACTTTCTTGTCACATCACACTTTGAAAAACTCTGCCTTATTGCCTCATGGTAAGACCAGTTTATCAGCCCAGACTCCCTCTCTCATGAAAACCTCATGGTGAACTTGGGGTCCTTTTCTGCCAGTGAACCTTGACTGAGTCACTCCTTTATCCATCAACAGGTTTTCTCCACAAAGAGTCTTGAAAGTAAGGATCTGAGGATTTCATCCTTTTCTTTAAACCTAGGTCCCTCCTCCCCCAAAACACACACACACACACACACAGACACATACACAGATACATATACATACACACACACATACACACAGATGCATACACATACACACACATATACATACATAGAGATACACACAGACACACACACACAAACACATAGACACACATACACACACACATATACACAGAGACACACAGACACATACACACACAGACACACAGACACACACATACATGTACATATACACACATATACATACACACAAACACATATGCATACACACACACTCATGCACATACATACACACACACACACAGTTCTTGTAGAAATGTTTTAACAGAAGCATTGCATACTGAGCCAGCCTGGCACAATAAAGTAAATATCCCCATGGCAAGTGAACATTTATAGAACCAAGGAAGGGCACTGTCCTGAACCTCATAGCACAGGAGACCTGCTCCAACGTGGCTTTCTAGCTCTCCATGAAGAGAAACCCTAGAAGCTTCTCTCCTTTATAAAAAGGGGGGTCACATACCTGGGAGTGGTGGTGCACACCTGTAGTCCCAGCTACTCAGGAGACTGAGGTGGGAGGATCATTTGAACCTGAGAGGCAGAGGTTGCAGTGAGCCAAGATCGTGCAACTGCACTCCAGCCTGGGTGACAGAGCAAGACTTTGTCTCAAAAGAAAAAGAAAAAAAAAAAAAAGAGAGAGGCAGGGCATAGAATGTAGGCCCACTGCAGGCGCACAGAAACACAGGTCAATCCTGCACTCAGACTCCTGCCAAGTCTTCATGCCACACTGCAATCGCCTCAAGGGTAAGGGCAGTGTCTGTCCCATTTATTACTCTCCCCCAAGTACACCAGTGGAGGACTGGGAGCCCAGGAAAGGGAGCCACAGACGTGTTAATTTAACTTACCTGGACAACGGTACAAGTGGCACAGTCAGAGCTTGGGCTGCCAGTCAGGAGCCTCACCGTACACCTGTGCTGGTCAGCAAGGCTGCCCACTAAACTATCCTGATATCCAACCTTCCGATAAATGGCAGGACATTCAGGACTGTATGTCCTGGTCCCCTGGTGTTGAGTAGGGTCAGAGGTCCCGTTCTGGCCCCTGAGTTGTGAGCAGAAGGGATGAGTGTCACCTCTAGGCCATGCACGTGACTCCGGATTAAGATCCTCCAGGGCTCACTTCTCTGCACATCCACCAGCAGCATCTGGGAGGGTTTTGACTTAGCCTGAGGCCCTGAGTCACTGTACGGAGCAGAGGCTCTTGTCAACATGCCCTGTGAGCAAGATATATTCTCGAGCTGTTTTTTTTTTTTTTTTTTTTGAGATGGAGTCTCGCTCTGTCGCCCAGGCTGGAGTGCAGTGGTCCGATCTCAGCTCACCGCAAGCTCCGCCTCCCGGGTTCACGCCATTCTCCTGCCTCAGCCTCCCGAGTAGCTGGGACTACAGGCGCCCGCCAACACGCCCGGCTAATTTTTTGTATTTTTTTTAGTAGAGACGGGGTTTCACCGTGTTAGACAGGATGGTCTCGATCTCCTGACCTTGTGATCCGCCCGTCTCGGCCTCCCAAAGTGCTGGGATTACAGGCTTGAGCCACCGCGCCCGGCCCTCGAGCTGTTTTTAATGGCTAAGACTGTAGGTGGTTTTAACAGCATAACTGAGCCTGTCTTAGCTAATGACATCCCCAGAGCCAGGGACCAGGGTGGGACAGAGGGTCAGGAGCTCAGTCCTGCAGAATGGGGAACAGTGGACAGGAGTTGGAGAGCAGATGATAGCAGTCGGTTTGGATGACAGGAACCTGGCAGGTCCCTGCTGTGTAGCAGGCAGAGGCCACAGCCAGCCAGTCCTGCCTAGGGATGAGTTGCTCCCCAATTTCTCTTGCCATCTAGCTCTGCCTCTGAGACACTGCCCTGAACCTCTCTTGGCTCCGTAAATCTGCTCATCTTTCAGCACAGAGCTCTTTAGATCCCTTCAAGCAACAATGTTCTGGAGAATCACGGGTTAGGTCACTTCTAAACTGGAGTACAGTGGAGTCAAAGCAGTCAATCATCCCAGGGGCTTAAGTGGCTGTACCTCCTGTTCGCTTCTACCTGTCACATTAACTCATGGCAGTGATCCTCCACCCACAGTATGAATGACTGGTCCCAGCAGCAGGCAAAGAAGTTCACTTCGTGGCTCCCTCCTCCCTCATGAGTCACCTTCCCTCCCCCTGGCCTTGTCCCATCCTCCTCCAGTTAAACAAGGTTCTCATTTTCCCTTCCCTTCCCCACTCTTATACCTCGTCTCGGGCAAGCATCTTCCATTTAGGGTAGCCATCAGCATACTCACTCCCTGTGGGAGAGTCAGAAGGTCCTAGCACAGGGCCTGGCCAGGTACTCAAACAATGTCTAGCAACGTGACCTCTCCAAGCCTCATCCTCCTCCATGGCAAAATCAGGCCCATCATGTTTAACCCACATGGTCACTGTGGGCCATCCTTGGTAAAGTACAAGGAACTTTGAGGATGCTTTATAGATGCCCAACAAGTCTTTGCAGCTCTTGAAGGAAGGAATGACTTTGTTCCCATCAATGAAGGTTCCAAAACACAGGTAGGTGCTGCCCCTCTTATGGCTGTGAGCACCTCAGTCACACTTCAGAGTCTCACCCTGCTATACGGACCTTGCCGCTGACTGGAGCCCAGGCCTGAGTGTGAACCATGTCCACTTAACTTAGTGACGTCATGCTCAGAGCACACTCATCGGAAGCTAATAACAAGAGGAGTTTCTCTTTCACCGTTTGAAGAAAATGTCAGGAAATCCATGGATAGACATTCTTCTAATGACTTGCCCTAAATCATTTCTCTTTATCCCCTGGGAGAGACTTGCTAACCCTGTTTCTTCCTTAAACTCGCACCTGGGGCAAGGAATGCCCAAAAATGCCAAGACCCACTGTTGCAGGTGCTAATTGAAGCAAGTAATGAGTTCCTCTTCCTAAAAAATGTAATAGGCTCCTCTGTGTTATTCAGTAGCTTGAACTATCCAGTGTTTCTTATACCTTTTAATCATAGATACCCTCCTTAGAGTAGAAGAAACAGCAGCTCATTGTCTTGCCTAATTTGCATGCTTGCCAATTACATACCTAGCAATACAAAACACAAAAATACAAATGTTTAGCAGCAAACAACGATTTAAGCCTGGAATAAGCAATTCTCCCTATTTTCATCACCAATGTCATACCCTATCTTGCTGCCACATGTGAACAGGAGAGCAAATCCACTTTAGACAACGGTCTTTGGGGGCCTTTGGGGGTCTCTTTTATCCTGAAAAGCTTTGAGCCAAGGAGGAGGCATTCAGAGAAAGACAAAATCCACACAATAAAAATACCTGTTGGCTGTTAATTGGAAATTCAGAATGCACTGCAGAGCATTAATTCCTGCTGGCAGCTTCCATGTCCCCAGCCCCTCAGTCCTGGAAATTCTGGAATCTGAGGGTGAGATGTTTTGCTGACTTTGGCTGGGACATTAAGCAGAAGAGTAAGGGAGCCACAGGGTGATTGTCTCAGAGCAGAGAAGGAAAAGCCCCCGCTGCATTTCCACCCATCAGACCCACCAAGTCCAGCAGAGGAAGCTCATGCTGATTTCTCTCAGACCACTCCACACCCACAGAAAGCCCCAGGCGTCTCCTTCTGCTTTTTAAACCTCAATTCATGGCCCAGCCCTGAATTCACAGCCACACAGCCAATTCTCATTCCCTTCTTTCCCCTCAATCTGTTTCACCAATCTCCAGCTGCAGAACATTCCAGACATCTGTGTTCTCCACGCTGGCTGCCCACTTAGGAGGAGCGTGCGATGAAATCCCTCATCACCAAGGCCGCTCTCACTGTCTCATTGCCTATCTCAGCTGCACCTTCAGTGTTGCTTGACTAACGTTTTTTTTTTCTTATCCGTCTTCATTTCTTTTTTTATTCTCCACCACAAACATTCCAAACAGTCACCAGGTAAAACGCTAAACAGGTGCATTAGTCTCCCAGGGCTGCCTTAACAAAGTGGATTATTTTCTCCATTTGGAGGGTTCTGAAGCCTAGAACACACAGAACAGCCTAAAAAGAAGGATGAATCCAATATGCAGAAGGTTCTGCAATAGAGGGTGAGGTAGGTCCAAGAAACACAACTTTATTATTGTTATTATAATCCTATATTCATCCCCAAGCTGGTGCATTCCAAAAAAGCATGGGTTATTAAAATTAAAAGGAAGACAAAAAAATCAGAGAGCAATATTTGCAATAATCATGAGAGACAAAGAGCTAACATTACAATACAAACAGAGTTCAAAAATGTCAATAAGAACAGTAGAAACTCCAGAGGTAAACATGCTAATGATGTTAATTGATACTTACAGGAAGAGAAATAGAAATGATGAATAAATATGGAAACAAGGTCACCACATGCCTAGTAATCAAAGAAATGCAAATTAAAATAATATCAAGGTTGTTTTCAGAGCATTAAAAAAAATTTGTTCAATGCTCTCAGAAGCATAATGAAGCAATCTCTTACAAGCTGCTTCTGAAAATGAACTAGCAACAGTTTATACTTTGGAGACCCCATCATAAAGACAAACAACATTCTGAAAAGCATGCATACCCCTACATATTAATTTTAATAATGTGTAATAGTCTTTTTAATGACGGAAAATGGAAATAATCTATCTGTTCAACATTAGAGGAACGGCTAAGTCCATTACAATTACCTCCTGCACAGTGCGGTCTGAGTCCCATCTCCCCGGTGAGCACTCAGGACCTACTTCTTGATCAAATCTCTAATATTCGAGGATCACATCCCATTGTGATTACCTGTCTCTGTATCTATTTGCTTCCACGTCTGTGAATTCTCTGTGGCAGGGATGCTTTTTACTTATAAGTTCATATCTGTTACTACTGTAGTGTATAAATTGTAGAGAGAGAGTCAATGAATATTTATTAAATGAATAAAAACAAAAGGTATATAGAATATCCTGTATTCATAAAAATAATATTGGGAGCATGTTATGTAATTAAAAATGCTCATGTGATAATGACAGAGAAATGTCAAGGAGAAAAAAAGTAGAAAAGGAAGAATGTATTCTTGTATTCATAATGATAAAAGAGCTTACATTATTAAGTTCCTTTTATGTTTTATTTTGTTTTTGAGACACGGTCTAGCTCTGTTGCCCAGGCTGGAATGCAGTGGCATAATCTCAGCTCACTGCAACCTCCACCTCCTGCGTTTAAGTGATTCTTGTGCCTCAGCTTCCCAAGTAGCTGGGATTACAGGCAAGTGCCACTATGCCCAACTAATTTTATTTTTATTAGAGACGGAGTTTCATCATGTTGGCCAGGCTGGTCTCAAACTCCTGACCTCAAGTGATCCACCTGCCTTGGCCTCCCAAAGTGCTGGGATTACAGGTGTGAGCCACCACACCCAGCCTCCTTTTGTGTTAAGTGCAATTTACATATATTTTGTTTTCTTTTAATCCCTTTAATGATCCTTTGGGGTTCCAACTATGTTTTAATTTTAAAGCAAATAGCATTTTTATTTCCACATTGCTGATTAAGAAGACAAATCTTAGGGCGTTAACAAACTTAGTCAAGATGATACTACCAGGCTTAGCTGGGGCACTTACCCAGGCTGTCTGACCCCAGAACTGATTTCCTGAATACCATGTTGTACTGTGTCTAGTGTGAATACGGATAATAGTGTGAATAGTGTGAAACAAAGACATTCAACCCTGCACTGAAAAAATGTTGTACAAAACTCTCCAAAGATTGACCATGATTGGCTTTGCTTACTAAGACTATAAAGGTTAGTTTTCTTTATTATAAATTTTCCATATTGACCCTGTATGACATTCACAAGGGGAAAAGTAATAAATGCTTAAAAAAAAAAAAAAAAAAGCAGCGGCAATTGAGGTGGACATGTATTCACTCTAAAACAAAAATCTAGCTTAGAACCCACCCAAAGAGTCCTGTTTGCTGAAACATTAAAAGGACCTTGTCAATAGCCTAGAGTTGGGTGGCCCAGCTAGCTGGTTGCCCATGCATGTGGGGTATCAGCAGAACTGGACAACAGATCAGGAGAAAATTTTAGCTTGAATAAGTTATCCAAAAATTAGAAAAACCTGGAAAGAAGCTATTGAAATGTCCAAATGCATGTAGGGATTATTGCACAGTTTGGTGTTGCTTAGATTGTCATTTCACATGGCATGTGGGGCCTTATTCTCCAGCACTCAAGGCCTCCATGTTTTTATGTGGCTGAGAAAGAGATATGCATTTTACAAGGCAAACTCACAGAATGGCTTCAAGAAGGATTGAACATTGCAGTCTATTTTCAAACCATACACCCAGACATGGATGGGGTAGAAGGCCACAGAAGGGAGTGAATGAAGGGACATTTCCTATCAATTGCTCAACATGTCCTATGCACAGGCCCATTGGACTTTTCTCTGGTGCTGTTAACTGGGGGAGCTGAGACCTACCTGCCTTTGAAGTACCTCATGCCAAGGAGTTGAATTCACGTCAGCAGGAGACACTGCACAGTCTCAAGGGTGGTCGAGTGCTTATTGGACATGGCATGAGTAGTCCTGTTGGTATTTCATTGTAATTCACCATTAATTTCAAGCTGATACCAATGAATAGGACACCGTGACAGACTGATGGTTTCCTGCCCCATGCTGATGGCAGCTGAAGTGTTTATTTTTCTAGCTGGAGGCACTGATCTCAGGGCCAGAGGTCAATTACAAAGACTAGTGGGTGAATTATGACTAATGTTAAGACATTTTGCAAAAACATAACATAGTGGGGTTTCACAAAAATGTGGTAAACATTCAGAGTCTTTGTTAAATTCTAAGAATTCTCAGTAGGATGGCAAGAATAAACGCTGTTTGTTTCAGGCAAACAGAGAGAAACACAAGCAGCTTCCTAGAGGTGACCACATGCTTTCAAGAGGCTCTGGAAGGTAGCAGGGTAGAAGCACTCTGTTATTCGTTTTGTTCACATAAACTGAGTACCCAGATTTCAACAAGAACCTGCATGAAGGAAGGGCCGTCAAAAAACCCAATTCTCAAATATCTAGGTCTGGCCTAATGAAACCCCTAGCCAACAGTGGATCCAATGGATGGGTTTGAACGACCATTCGTCCTTTTCATAGCGGATTAAAAAACATGTGAAGAAGTTTTTACTGTCTTTCCTCACTAAAATAAATACTTAAAACCTCCTCCAACCAACTTGTATATAATTTTCTCACAGCCACAAAACCATGCACTCAACTCCTCTATCCCTGACCTTCCCGAGCTCTGTGTGACTGCACGAAGTCACGCGACACTCCTTTTAGCTGAACGTCTAGAATCCCAGTAAATTCTCTCCCACAGAACTCAAGTGAAGGTCCCTCGTGTTCAGCCACATCACAGAATTCTCTGGCTTGTGATCTGATCTTTTTCTAGCATGTGATTCCAGTAAAATGATCCATTATGCCTTAAGATTAAGTTACAAATATTTACAGGCCTAGGGTCAATTCCTTAAATATGATTCTTTTTTGGTCCCACTAGTAGTTTTTTGAGAAATTTAAACAGTTATTGCCAAAAATTATATCCCTTCTATTTCAAAAAGCATGCCCATAATATTTGCACAACTCGTGGATTGTGATTGTTGGATACCATTTTTAATCAACAGAGATAGTTTAGCATCTCTTGACCAGTCAAAAGGCAGGTTTTCTTAATATTATATTCATCCTAATTGTTTGCTATTGGGTCTTTTCCCAGTTTGCATTTTTATTATTTCCCTGTCTGTATCTTCCTCCAATTTTATTTAAATGTAATTGACAAAGAAACATTGTGTATATTTATGGTGTATATGATATTTTGATGTGCGTGTACCTTGTTAAATGATTACCACAATCATGCTAATTAATGTATTCATCACCTCACATAGTTATTTGTGTGTGTGTGGTGAGAACGTTTTAAGATCCACTTTCTCAGCAAATTTCAATCATATGATATAGTATTATTGCATTAGTTTGCTCTTGCACTGCTATAAAGAAATACCTGAGACTGGATCATTTACAAAGAAAAGAGGTCTAATTGGCTCACTGTTCTGCAGGTTGTGCATTAAGCATGATTCTGCCATCTGCTTGGGTTCTGAGGAAGCCTCAGGAAACTTACAATCGTGGCAGAAGGAAAAGGGGGAACTGGCATCTTATATAGTGGGAGCAGGAGCAAGGGGCCGGGAGGTGCCACACACTTTTAAACAAGCAGATCTCATGAGAACTCGCTCACTTTCATGATGACAGTACCATGTGGGGCGATGGTGTTAAACCATTTATGAGAACTCTGCCCCCATGATCCAATAACCTCCCACCAGGCCCTACCTCCAGCATTGGGGGTTACATTGCAACATGAGATTTGGGTGGGGACACAGATCCAAACCACATCAATTATTAACTCTACACACCGGGCTGTGCCTTAGGTCTCCAGAACTTATTCCTCCTGCATAATTGAAATTTTGGATCCTTTAACCAACATCCCCTCAGCCCTGCTCCCCAGTCCCTGGCAACCATCATCCTACTCTCTGCCTCTATGAGTTTGACTTTTTAAGATCATCACAGTTGTTTTTAATTTGACATTTAAAAGCTCTTAGCAATGAAGAGATTCTTATTTAAATAAAATTATGAACACACATTTTTTCTTTTTCTTTTTTAAAAATAAAGATGGGGTCCCACTTTGTTACCCAGGCTAGTCTTAAACTCCAGAGACCAAGTGATCCTCCTGCCTCAGCCTTCCGAAGTGCTGGGATTACAGTCCCACCACACCTGGCCCATTTTTGTTTTATCTTTGTGTTTTCCTCTTCCCTTTCCCCCCAGCACCCTTGTCTTTATCCAAGTAGATCTGTAGCTTTGAACTAAAGAGGAGAAACGGGACAGGGCAAAAATCATAAATATAAATAATAAAAGCAGAATGAATAAATCTTCTCTTCAAAAGCCTAAGCCCTTGAAACACCAGCAAAGGTTTACAGTATGGACAACATGTTTGAGAAACATGGGTAGGGCTTCCTCGGAGACAGGAACGCATCTCTGGACTGGGGGAAGGAAATGGATAAATGTTGAGGAGAGTGCATGTGGGTGGGTCTCAGACAGAGCCACTCTCGGGGGGCCCTGGAGGGGCTGAGACCAGGTGCTGCCAGAGGGGTCAGGGCAGGTAAGACATTGGGCAACCATGGAGGTGTTTTTGCGCCCAAGAGAGGGTGGCACTGAAACAAACACGTTTCCTCCCCCATAGTGATGCTGAGAGCTGCACTTGAAGGGAGCAGGTGGGCAGACAGATAGTTCATGGTAGCAAGGCCAATGCCGTCCAGCCAAACCACCAGGAGCACAGCTGCAGTTGAACTCAGTTGATTTCATTGACACATTGCAGTAGGCAGAAGAATCATGGGCACGTAGGCAAGAGGCATTGGAAGGACCTGTTATAGAGCCTGGGCGCATGTTGTGTAATGCAGGGAAGGGCTCAAAGAACCGGGACACCAATCCAGGTTGGATGCTTGCAGGAAGCAGGCATGATTCTCTGAGTGCATGTCTTTATTTGGAAGGAGGAGTGGTGTAGAGACTAAATCTCCCTGGGAAAGAGGCAGCTCAGGCGCATCACGCTTGCTCACTTCTGCGGCATGGGCGATCCTCATGCTCTGTCTCAGTTCAGGTATGATGATGGAGCCGGCTTGTCTGATGGTCACAGAGTGGCCTTATGTGTTGTGAATGCTCTGCGAAATTCTGTTCAACAGGACACCCAGGACCTGTAGTAAGAGTCACACAGCTCCCAGCAACTTTCAGGACCAATTGATAGTTCTAGGCCTGCTCCCTTTCTCCACAGAGACCTGTGATGCTCAGTAGCTAAGGGCAGATGAGGGCACACCTGCGTAAGTTGACAACCCCAATCTGGAGAGCCCCATCCTGCAGTCCCACCAGAATGCTTCGTGATATGCAATTTTAAAGGACCCGCATTCTTGAGCAGCCCATATGGACTGACTGTTTTCTTCACTCCAACGGAGCTGAAGGTCTAAACAGAAATTAATTTGAAGCTACAGGATAAAGGAAATCATATTTCCTGCAAACCTGAGTTGTGCCAGAGACTGCTAACAGTTGGATACTCCATGTCGACACCCTGAGCTGGTTACAGACCCTCAGATTAGAGCCATGCCATTTCTAGGCAATGGCTGTGGTCTTTCAGAGGTCAATGCCGATTTCAGAAATGTCAGTGGCTTCAGGTGGCATTTAGTTTCAAAGTTTCCTGCAAAATCTTCTACATTCCCCAAACCATGAGCTGAAGAATGAGCCGATGGAGCTTGTTAGGATTTTCTGCTGACTTTAGTTCTTTGTTTCCAGGAATAGTCTTAGAAAGGATTCGGGGCATAAAGAGTTATCTAGAAGGCTCCTAATACAAAGTTGGAAATTCTTTAAAAAAATAGAATCTTGGCTGGGCATGGTGGCTCATGCCTGTAATCCCAGCACTTTGGGAGGCTGAGGCGGGTGGATCATCTGAGGTCAGGAGTTCGAAACCAGCCTGGAAAACATAGTGAAACCCCATCTCTATTAAAAATACAAAAAATTTGCCGGGTGTTGTGGCAGGTGCCTATAATCCCAGCTACTTCGCAGGCTGAGGGAGGAGAATCGCTTGAATCTGGGAGGCGGAGGTTGCAGTGAACCGAGATCACACCATTGCACTCCAGCCTGGGTGACAGAGTGAGACTGTTTAAATATATATATATAATCTTTTTCCTCTGAGATGGAAGTGTAATTCCTGCAATACCTGCTCTAGATTTCAGGACAAGGGCACCTGGTTCCCCATCAAATGGGCAGTCCCTCTAAGCATTCATAAATCCATCAGCTCAGGCCATATACGGTCAGAGAACTGGACAGAACAGCAAATCAAAAGAAAATCTCCCAAGAAAGTTTTCCAAGACAGCCTCTGTGCATTCAAACAAGCAGAGCTTTCCACCTCTTTACTTTGCTTGTGGCAAAACTGACTATTTCCTGCAAATGGTACCTGTAAAGAGAACCAACAGTGGATGTAGCAGCCATGGGGGGCTCCAGGCAGTTAGGATTCTAGAAGATTCTAGAGAAGATGCTCCTCTGGATCTTAGTCATCACTAGAGAGTCAAGGTTTAGAGACAGAACAATGAGAAAGGGAGAAGGAGGCTGCCGACATTCAGGCAGGGAAGCCAGCCCCGAACTTCTGCCCTAGACTAAAGGCAGGGGCTCCCAGGACACTGCTCATGTCTGAGGCTCAGGGCAAACCTGGGCTAATGGGAATTGTTTCTGAACTGGTGGCTGAGCTTCTTGGGGGGAAGAGAACTACACTGGAAGGAAAGACAACCTTCTCAAAAATGGAGAGTGGCACCAGCTCCTTCCAGGGTGGGAGCTGAGGCTTCAACCAGCACCATCAGAATCCAGAGTACCTATCCGGAGCCCCAATGGCCACTACCACCCCAGGAGGTAGTGTACAGGAGGTGGGTACCATCCTGGGACACCAATCTGGGACAGAAGCTCATGTTCTATTCCATGTGAATGGGAAGCCCACGCTTGCTAGTATATTTGTGCATATATACACAAGCACAAGGTGGGGACATAAATGGGGTTCTCCCTTCAACCTCCTTCTCTCCTCACTTTCCTACCTTTCATGACGACAAGCCCCTTTAGCATGATACATAAGACTTAAGTGGTTACAAGGCAATCAGTATCACAGTGACAGTGAACTTGTCTTATCATGCTTGACTCTGAAAATGATGGGGACTAAGCCGGCAACTAGCCAAGCTTGGTCACAAAATGCAAGCAGGACTTGTAGTCCTGGCCCACAAGCAGTGGGGACAGTGAAACCAGGACTCAGGTGGGAGAGTGCAGAAAAAGAAAGTGAGTGAGAGCCCAAAGCCAGAGAGGGCACCTGGGTTCTTGTACAAGGTGGACACTGGACGCCCTGCAAGGTGAAGAGATGGGAGCCATAAAGAAAGCGTCCCACCATTTCCTGTTCTCTGGGTGTGCTCAAGGGGACTTCAGGGAAGCAGAGTTCCTGATATTAATGGACTTGGCCAGCAAAGCTTCTGAGATGGCTTAAACCTGCACATACACACACATACACATACACACAGACACAGCATACAGATGCACACACACAGAAAACATACATATCACACACATATACCACACATGAAACATACACATGCAACACACACACATACACATTTGCGATACAGTTCTTTTTAGCCTCTCTGAATTGTCTATTCCTAAACCAATCTCTATTCCTTCGGGAGCCCCTAGCTCTAGAAAGCCCAGAACAAAAATAGGCAGCCATTGTGTGTTTTGTAAATTGTATACTACCCCTCTCCATTTCTTTTTCTTTTCTTTTTTTTTTTTTTTGAGATGGAGTCTGGCTCTGTCACCCAGGCTAGAGTGCAGTGGCCAGATCTCAGCTCACTGCAAGCTCCTCCTCTCGGGTTTACGCCATTCTCCTGCCTCAGCCTCCGGAGTAGCTGGGACTACAGGCGCCCGCCACCTCACCCGGCTAGTTTTTTTTGTTTTGTTTTGTTTTTGTATTTTTTAGTAGAGACAGGGTTTCACCGTGTTAGCCAGGATGGTCTCGATCTCCTGACTTCATGATCCGCCCGTCTCGGCCTCCCGAAGTGCTGGGATTACAGGCTTGAGCCACTGTGCCCGGCCTTCTTTTCTTTTCTTTTTTTTTTTTGAGATGGAGTTTCACTCTTGTTGCCCAAGATGGAATGCAATGGCATGATCTTGGCTCACTGCAACCTCCAACTCCCGGGTTTAAGCAATTCTCCTGCCTCCGCCTCTCGAGTAGCTGGGATTACAATCATGTGCCACCACACCCGACTGATTGTGGTTTTTTTAGAGATGGGGTTTCACCACATTAAACAGGCTGGTCTTGAACTCCTGACCTCAGGTGATCCGCCTGCCTCGGCCTCCCAAACTGCTGGGATTACAGGCATGAGCCACCATGCTTGGCCCTCCATTTCTTTTTTCACTGTAAAAGTCAATGGGGTGGTGTCCTAATGAGACAAAAATAACTGAGGCTTGGGGCAGGAAGCAAAGATAAATGTTCCCAGCCCTGCTTGTCTTAGGGAGTCATTTGTAATGGAAAGAGAAAAGTGCTTTGAATTTTTCTCTTTAGGCCAGCTAACCACAACATGTCCTACTTTTTAAGCTCACGGGTAGCCCTCTTCATTTCTAAGGGCACAAGCCTACCATGTGGAACCTGCCAAGAGCTGGGGTTCTGTGGATAGGGGTTAGGTCCTGCTCCTGACTGCAGCTGCAGAGAGTTTTCTTCTGCCTTCTTGACCCCCACACTCTAAGTCCTGGCCAGATCCTCTTGGCTTGCTCATGGACATGGTAGCCTTCCTGCCAGCTGGAGGAACAACTCATTTCCCCACATATTTGAGAGTGGTCATTATCCAGTAGCAACACGAGCATCAAATCCTTCTTCTACACAAGCAGCTAATTTTAAAAAATTAAGAAAGGGGGCCATCTATGAATGTGCCCATAAGACTGTTCTTCCTAATGGATCCTGGGTCTCTGCCTGCTTTCCTTGTCAGACACTCCCACTTCATCAGCTAGGATGTGCCACTCCCTCTGAGAAATATGTTTACGACTAAGGACGCCTTTTCCTGGGTCTCCAAATGTTTCTGCTTCTGCACATTTTCATAGATCCTCCTTTGAAAGAAAGGCCAATGGTTTAAGTACCACCATGGAGGTGGGAAGACCTTCTTTTAAGCGTTCCCAAATCGTCAGACCCTAGAGCAGACTTCATTTTGCATTGCAACTACAGTTCATCAGTATAGTATGCAATGACTTGTGAGTGATACTGGACTCACCTCTTAGAATACACGCACTTAGGAGGTTCCAGAGGTCAGAGTGGACCCAATTCAAAGTTAAAGTGAAGGGGCAGAAGGGCAGCCAAAGATGTCAGATCAATGTGTTTCATTCTAAGAAATACATTGGGATCTCCTAATGGAATATCCTAGTGGGAGCTTTCATACGATAATAAAGTCATGAGGAAATGACCATTTCTAAAGAGGCAAAGGCCCATCATTAAGATGAAAACATATTGTGCATTTTACTAAACCATTTTATTTTCTTTAAAATGTCTCTTTTTGTGCTGTACTTTCATAGTGATCATTTTCCACACTCCATCCAGCCACCTAAAGCCTCACTTATGTTCTGAGACTACGGCCTGAAAGACACAGCAGCTGTGTGCACTTTCTGTACAGAGCTAGACTTCCTCTGGGATCACAGTCTCCCCTTCTCCCTCAGTGCCTGGGTGGGGTGACATAGAAGGGAGGTTAATGAGTCAAATGAAGTGACCAGGTGACCCTGAGTCGGGGGGTGTGTAGATGGGAGCCTGTAGCTCTGCTCCCAAATTCTTTTCGAGCACCATGGCTGTCCACTTTTCTTGGTTGTCCACTTTTCTAGCTTAAAAATTTTGCTCTATGCAAAGTTTTTCATGAAGACGGGCTTCGAGTCACCTTGCCCCGTTCCCCCAAAAGAAACCACTGTCCTAAACCCCTGAAGTTCAGTATTTCATTCATTGACTGTGCACAGGTCCTTGTTGTCAGCTAATATCTTAGTTCAGAACCTTCCAGTCACAAAGACTTGAATGCAGGAGTTACTTGAGGGGCGGGGGCTCACCCTGAGAAGCATGAAGGAGGGAGTGGAGAAGGATGATGGAGAAGCAAGGAAGTGCAATCAGGGTGTGTGCTGAGCACATAGCCCCTGGGCAGCTGAGGCCAGCCCTGTGGCATCATGCAGAACATGCTGAGGGGCTGTCCCTCCGATGGAAGGAAAGCTGGGATATTTGTCTATAATTCTCATGCCTCATTCGTTGAGGGTTTATCCTAAAGGTGTCAAACTGCCTAATGGGTTCTCCTTGTCCACTGCCCAGACAGAGCCAATTTACCAAGACAGGGGAATTGCAATAGAGAAAGACTTTAATACACACAGAGCCAGCTAAACGGGAGGCTGAGGTTTTGTTACTCAAATCAGTCTTCCCAGAAATTCAGAGACTGGGGTTTTTCAAAAATAATTTGGTGGGTAGGGGGCCAGGGAGTTGGGGGCTGCTGACAGGTCAGGTTGAAGATGAAACCATAGGGGGTCGAAGTGGGTGGGTTGTGCTTGCTGTCTTCTGTTCCTGGGTGGGATTGCAGAACTGGTTGAGCCAGATTACTGGCCTGCATGGTTCCATATGGTGCAGTAGAATGCAGGGTCTGAAAAATATCTCAAGCACCGATAGGTTTTACAATAGTGATATTATTCCTAGGAGATTTGGAATCTTGTGGCCTCTGACTGCATGACTCTAAAACCATAATTTATAATCTTGCGGCTAATTTTTTCGTCTTACACAAGTAGCCTGGTCCCCAGGCAAGAAGGAGGTTTGTTTCAGGAAAGTGGTGATATCATCTTTGTTTCAACATTAAACTGTAAACTAAATTTCTCCTGAAGTTAGGTCAGCCTACACCCAGGAATGAACAAGGGCAGCTTGGAGATTAGACGCAAGATGGAATCAGTTGGGTCAAATCTCTTTCACTGCCATAATTTTCTCACTGTGATAATTTTTGCAAAGGCAGTGTCAGTGTTAGATTTCAGAGTTTCTGGGCTTCCTGAGCTTGGGCTGGACAAGACCCGAGGTGCAGTGCCCAGCAACCTTGTGGGCAGAGAAGCAGTGTGACACAGCTGGGAAGCTGTCAGTGGGCAGGGATCTGTCTGTGGACGCTCCAGGGACACTCAGGTGTGTGTGTGTTGCAGAGAGTAGGTACTGGGTGGTCCACTAACAGCATGTGCTGCAATTAATTTTCATAAGGTTTATAGAGGTCCTTGGTTGCTGATGTTTATACAGAACTCCTGAGTTAATTATATTCAGAGTTACAGAGAAAAGATCTCTTGGCTAGATCAGGAAAATAAAACTTACCAAATTGAGAAAGAAAAACAGGGCTGTTTTCCCTTGCCCTGCCTTTTAACTTTAACATAATGGCGTGCTACCACTGTGGGGTGTTCTGCATGGAAGACATCCATACTTGCCCTAGTCCCATACGCTGCCAGACCCTCCCACTATAAGGAACAAAGG
The DNA here is from genome assembly GCF_002776525.5 of Piliocolobus tephrosceles. Taxonomy (NCBI): domain Eukaryota; kingdom Metazoa; phylum Chordata; class Mammalia; order Primates; family Cercopithecidae; genus Piliocolobus; species Piliocolobus tephrosceles. Next base: position 120,906,587 of record NC_045444.1, read on the forward strand.
GATGAATGGAATGAGAGGAAGAGTTGGAAATTATTAAAGCGTTTTTTCTTTTGTTTTTCCCTGAGTGTGGCATCCGTCTACCTTGGCTCCCAGAGAAACAGCAGGGTTGAAATTAACATGAAAACAGAAGGAATCCACAGAAAAGAAAGCAATTTCAGCTTATGAAATTCAAAGTAGGATTTCACAGAACTAGTGCATGCTCCCAGACCAGGCAGGACTGTAAGAAAGGATTAGCACACTAAGAGCCCGGCCGGGACTATGAGGCCATTATCATGATGAGGATGATTAGGCCATGGACTTTAACGTAACGAGAGTAGGTGGGCCTTCCTCCTCACCCATGGGAGAAGTTGATGGGAACCATGGTTCTCATTTCCCCATCCCGGATCTGACTGAAAGGGGGGTATGCTAGACAGACACGGGGCAGCCCAGCATATTTCAGAGAGTCAGGGGTATGGTCAGAGAGAGGGTGCTTTGGGTTTGAATGGTTGAGTCTCTGGCAGCTCCCAGGAGGCCAGAACCACAGCTGAGGCCACACCCTGGGGGGCTGAACTGGATTCCACCAGCATTAGCTGAAGGAGGACAGAGGTTCAGGGGACTCAATTGCTCTTCTGAGCCTGGAGGAGGCACATGGATAAAACCAGGCCCTGACTAGCAGAGAGGGAACAGAACGTGAGCTCGTCCGCTCTAGAAGTTGGCAGAATACCCAGCGAGGGGGCAAGGACAACCATCGCCTGGGGGACAGCAGACCTGCCACTGCTCAGGCGCGATCTTCCCTCCACCACCCGGTACAGTCTGGTGGGGATGTACTCCGGTTAGCCGGGATAGGGGTGACTGCCATTCTGTGGCTTGGTTCTTTGGTTGGTCTCTGTTCAGAGGCGCCATGGGTGGTTTTGGTTTGCTCCGTGGTGGGCGCAGTCTGATGCGGATGCTGATGATCGGTGACATCATTTGCGTTCAGCAGGAGAACCCCAAGGCTAGGTTGGGTGTGCTGGGTGACTCCCAGAGCCTCCGGCACCCAGAGGTGCTAGAAAGGAACCAGTGGGGAGGGGCTCCAGAAATCAGAGAAACGTAGAATTTATCCCAAAAGACACAGCTCTCCCAAAGCGATTCTTTAAGAGCTTTTTTTCTTGTTCTGCACTATTTATTCCTTAAATTAGAGTCTACATTGAGTCCAGTTTAAGAGCTTCAGTGGAATGAGGTTTAAAGCTAGATTAGACATTGACTTCGGGTTAGTCCCATTTTTTTCCCAGCTAAGTGCTCTGAATTGGGTGCTGTCAGAAAGCGGGGACAATTCTAAAGTGGACGTCACAGGAAGTCTTAGTAAGATGGGGGACGGCCCAGAGCGAGGCCACAGCTCTGGATTCCATTTGTATGAAATTCCAGAAGAGGTAAGTCCACAGAGGCAGCGGCGCTCCCATTAGCCAGGATGAGGGGTGATTGTCATTCTGTGGCTTGGTTCTTGGTTGGTCTGTGTTCAGATGCGCCATGGGTGGTTTTGGTCTTACTCTGTGGCGGGCACAGTCTGATGTGGATGCTGATGTTCTGTGACATCATTTGTACTCAGCAGAACCCCAAGACCAGGCTGGGGGTGCCGGGTGGATCCCTGATGTCAGGGGCTGCCTGTCTCTTTTCCATCAGAACCGAGATTAGCTTGATGTGGACAAGCATATCAACATAGTCCATTAGATAGCTTCCAAGCACACTTTACTATAGACGAAAATGTAGCCTCCCAGGAAGAAGGAATATGAATCAGGTAGAAATGGAGTCCTTATTCATCAAATAGCTTGGGCTGTTTGTTAACGATTTGTAAAAAGAGCAACTTAGATCCAGACTTAGCAACATACTGCACAATAAATTTCAGTTAGGTTAGAGAAAATTGTTCTTCAGAAAATCTAAGAGCTAACATTTTAGAAACGCACATTAAACATATTTCTCAAATCCTCGAATGTCACAGGATTTTCTAAGTTGAAGCACCAGCATTTATCTCAAAGACAGTCATCGGTATAGTTGAATCCATCAAAATTTAAAATAGTATGTGTCAAAGCACACTATAAATAAAACAAAAAGTCAGACATCTCATTTTAAAAAGTGTTTCAAACAAAAATGAGAAATTAAAATATCAATAATATTTAAACAGCTCACATACACCAATAGAAAGGCACTAAAATGGATAAATGCATGATCAAATGTATACCAATTTTATATGCAAATGATTAGTAAAGATTTGGACAAATGCCTTGCTTTGCTAATAACAAAGAGTAAATAGTTGTGATATACAGTGAGAAAACAATCATACAAACAGCAAAAGAAAGCACAGTTCCATGTCCTAAAACCGTGAACAATTTTTTTAAATTGAAAATGCCAAACAACCATGATCATGTGTTTAAAATTAACACTCTCAACTACTGTTGGTAGAGTTATAAATTGTTCCAACTTTCTTTGAAAATAACCTAGCACTGGATATACCCATACCTTTTAGACTTCTAATTCTACTTCTAGAAATCTAACCTGGAAAAAAATTTCAAAATGCAAAAGTTTTTGCACAGGATGGTCATAGGATATTTATAATAAATAAATATAATATAGTATATAATATAAATATAAATATAATGTAAATATAATAATAAAAGAAAAACTGGAAATTACTTAAAAAGGTAACAAAGGAAGGATGGCAAAAGTCATATAGCTTTCTATAAAATATAATGTTATAAATTGTATTTCACAGAGTCCTAAAGGCTTGGGAGAAATCTTTCTATTTAATGTTTATTTGTCCCCTTCAAAAATACTTTAATATTTTAAAATATTAAATATGATATTGGATGGTCATGTTTGACCTGTTAGATATTAAGGATTTTAAAAGGACAGTTTTTTTTATCATGAGTAAATTTTAATTTGTCATCTAATATAGAAAAAAAAAAACTACTGATTTAAAAAATACTGACGATTTTTTTGAGGATTTTGTTTTCTTGGCATTTGAAGCAAATAACTGAACGCTTCCCATCTCAGCAATTAGACTCCACCTTCGGATGGAAGCACACATTCGGAAGAGTTTTAAATAATTACACGATTCACTGTGTCAAGCAGCTTGTGATTTTTCATTCTGACATATGTGTAAATCCTTTTCTTGAGGAAAAACAATTTGATCTTTATTATTCCAACACAGCGTGGGTGTCCGTCATGAATGAAAATGTCAATGCATTTTCATAACAGAATATACCTTTTGGTATTGGCAAAGAAATTAATTCTTCATTGCACCCGCTGCATAAAGAAGTGACTTTCATCCTGTGTAGCGTGTGAGCCTCCATGTTGCATTATTTGCAGGCATACAATGCAGAGAGCAATTTCCCATAAAATTGCTGAGTGTTTCGTCTTGCTCATTTGAAATAGTTTGAAAATGGTCATTCAACTGGATTGTTATGGTAATGCTACAGATTTATGTGGTATTTTAGAAACAATAATGTAAAATTTGGTAACACAGTGAATCATGAAAGCAGGTGTTTAAAAATTACCACCAACTCCTCTGAGTCAAAGACAGAGAGCTGTATTCCACCAGCCACAGGTGGCTCCTGGGAGTTCCTGGTCTGGCTAGAAATGCTGCTATTTCCTTCTTATTTTGCTCCCTGCAGCTCCTCTCCTGCTGCCACTGGGCAGCCCCATGTCCTCCGTGCTTCCCTCACCCCCGATCTCATCCCAACCCCCACCACACATGCAGGCTGATTACATTAGAAGCAATGCCCACTTCCTCTGGACCAATTCGATTATCTGTAGAAGGAATTTGGAATTGAGACTTGGAGGCAAGTTGGCAGGCAGTGTGGGCACTGGAGCTATAAACTCATTGGGATCCTCAAACACAGAATGACCATGTGACTCAGCAATTCCACTCCAAAGTATATGCTCCAAAGCACAGAAACACATACTCAAGGACACGCATATTTATGGCAGCATTGTTCACAATAGCCAAAAATGTGGAAACAATCCAAGCGTCCATCAACAGAGGAATGGGTCCACCAAATGTGGCCTATCCATACAATGGAATATTACTTAGCCATGATGGAGCAAAGATGAGGAGGCCAGCAGGGGAAGCTGGCATCAGAGAGGATGACGAAGTGGGCATGCAGAGAAGCAGAGGCAGGGCTGGGAGGTGGAGGTGGGTGGAGCCAGCAGTTATTGGTGACATTCCAGTTCCTATAGTCAGAGTCCCCCATATCCCTGCAGTGAATGTCCTCTTATCTCAAGTAGAATGGGCTTCTGCTTCTCGCATCCCAGCAGCCTCAGGAGGTCCTAATGACATGTGCCCAAGGTAGTTGGGGCACAGCTTGGTTTTACACATTTTAGGGAGACATGAGACATCAACATGTGTGAGATGAACATTGGTTCAGTACAGAAAGGCAGGACAACTTGAAATGGGGACTTCCAGGCCACAGGTAGATAAGAGACAAAAGGTTGCATCATTTTGAGTCTTTGATCAGCCTCTTTGACTGAGTACACAATTTACATGTGAGAACGGAGTGGAGGAATAGTCACTTATGCCTCAGTCTGGCTCAGTGAATCTGCATTTTTACATAAACAATAAGGCGGAAGAAACAATCAGATGTGCACTTGTCTTTAGTGAGCAGAGGGATGACTTTCAGTTCTGTCCTTTGTCCCACATCTGTGAAGATAAGCTATCATCAATTTACATTGCCAGGGTGAAATTCAACAGAATTGTTTTAGGGTAAAGATCTTGAGGTCCACAGGGGATTTTCCTGTGGACAAATAGTGATGGAGGTATGTAGCTTTTTACTCTTCGTAGCTATCTTATTTAGTAATAAAATGGGAGGCAGGCTTGTCTGATGCAGTTCCCAGCTTGAGTTTTCCCTTTGGCTTAGCGATTTTGGGGTCCCAAGATTTATTTTCCTTTCACAGGCCTTAAGCTGTGTTTGTCAGCCCTCGCCACCTGCAAGAGAATGCTGATGGTCACTTCACAACCATTTGTAATTCAGGGTTTATCGAGTGCCCAACACAGACCCATCACTTGCGGCCCGTGAGAAACTCTGGGTTGAAAAAGACCTGTTTCCTCCCTGTCAGGCAATTCACAGCACCTGTGAGATCCGGAGGCTCTAAGATCATTCCTATCATACAGGCAGTGAAACTGGAGCTGGAGAAACGGAGACACTTGTTCCAAAGTCTTGGGGGGCAGGAGGAGGGACGGAGCTAGGACCAAGCCAGAGAAAGCATTCTCAATAGCCCCATTTTCTATTTCAGTTTCATTTGGAGCTTCCATACAGATGAAGAGTGATGTCAGGACAAAATATGGCACATCATGGCGCACCTGTATGAGAGAGCTACATGATAAAATGGGAGTCTTTCCTGGAAGATGCCCCAGAGCAGATGGGACATGCGTGGAGAGTCTGGAGTCCTGGCCCCTCCTCTTTAACCACCTTGGAAGGCAAACTCCCTGGGGTCGAGGCTGTGTGTACTTACATCTCCTTTCTGCTTCCCTTCCAAGACCCCAGCCAGGTGACCTCTTTGCTTTGCTTATTACGGGTTTCATCACCAAGTGTCCCAGCAGCTCATGGCCTGGAGGAAAGTCACAGAGGCCAGTCTGAGGTTGCCCATTTCTCATGGGCCTGGAGAATACCTGTTCTTCCAAGGTTGGAATGAAAGTGATCATGGATGGAGGAGGGGCTCTCCCATGGCCTTGAGCTTTCAGCTGGTCTGGGATTATCATCTAAACCCTTCTTCAGTAGCAGGTCAATTAACCCATCAGGGAAATTTGGCAGCTATTACATTTGAAATGATATTTTTAAAAAAGTGTTTAGTGGTGATTTTAACCTTGGCTGATATTCAAGTAATTTGTCACATACTGCCATGGTTCTTACCCATTTGTCAAAGCAATGTTGCAGAGCCATTAGCGAAACTCTCCAAAATTGTGCAGGGCATCAGATGGAGCAAATCAGTCCTGATTAAACGTGTGATATTGCCTTTTTTTTTTTTTTTTTTTTTTTGAGATGGAGTCTCGCTCTGTCGCCCAGGCTGGAGTGCAGTGGCATGATCTCAGCTCACTGCAACCTCTGCCTCCTGGGTTCATGCCATTCTCCTGCCTCAGTCTCCTGAGTAGCTGGGACTATAGGCGCCTGCCACCACGCGCGGCTAATTTTTTTGTATCTTTAGTAGAGACAGGGTTTCACTGTGTTAGCCAGGATGGTCTCCATCTCCTGATCTCATGACCCACCTGCCTGGGCCTCCCAAAGTGCTAGGATTACAGGCGTGAGCCACTGTACCTGGCTGACATATTTTTATAAATGTTAATCAGACTATGACACTCACCTTCTAGAATCCCCCTTCCATCCAGAATAAAACCAACCCCTTCCCCAGGTGACTCAGCCTGGGTCTGCATCCAACTTCATCTCCCTCAACTCCTTCACTGGGCCCTTGTCCTGCCAACCTATAGCTAGACAGAGCACTTGGTTCCTCCACGTGACAGCCTCCTTCACTCTTCCCAAACTCAGTTCCCATATCCTCAACATTTGACATCTGCAACGATCCATTCTCGGTCCCCAGCATGCCCATTGCTGAGAACCAGGTTATTCTCCATCTAATGCATGCTCGTTTAATGCCTACCTCCTGGGATACCTGCAGGCCAGGGGCCGTTTCCATTTTGTTCTCTCTCTGTGCCTCAGGTCTAATGTATAGCAGATGCTCAGTGGACATTTGCGGAACAAATTCACTGAAATAATAATGAGTAGGAAATTTACAGAGGACCCTCAAAATAGTGGCCTGTTCTGGGATTTCCAGAATCTAAGGTCATGGGGACTCAGATAGTCAGAGCCAGAAGCAGCCTCAGAGTTGTCAGGTGCAGCCAAAACTGCCCCAGCTCTGAGGCTTGGGATCTGGCCCAGCTGTCTGCAGAGTCAGTTGTGGAAGCAGGGCTGGCCCAGGCCTGTAGCACCTCCTGTTGCTCTTGCCTAGAAGTGACGCATCCACAGGGAAACCATTCAGATCAGAGAAGGAGTTCCCAGCAGGTGAGCCTGTCGGGAGCCAACCTCAGCTCCCTGTGGTCACAGTGGTGGTGGGAGGAGGTTGAGGGAGGCTGCCTCCTCCATGTTGGCCACCAGGTCTGCGCCCACCTCCCTCCCTCCCATCTACACGGCGTACACCATTTAGAGCTGGATGTGCACAGAAGCCTGTAATGGAAAGACTACGAGTTTTTGGCTCACATCTGTAATCCTAGCACCTTGGGAGCGCAAAGCAGGTAGATCGCTTGAGCCCAGGAGTTGAAGACCAGCCTGGGCAACATAGTGAAACTTCATCTCTACAAAAAATAAAAATAAAAAAAAAAAACAGTTAGCTGTGTGTGTTGGTGAAAACCTATAGTTCCAGCTACTCGGTAGGCTGAGGTGGGAGGATTGCTTGAACTCGGAAAGTTCAGGCTGCAGTGAGCTGTGTTGATGCCACTGAATTCCGGCTTGGGTGACAGAGTGAGACCCTGTCTCACAAAAGAAGATCGTCAGTTCTCAAAAATTCTCTCCTCCGGTTAATTCCAAGCAGCGCTTTCTCCCTCTGGCTCCCCTCTCTGAGTCGATGTCACTCCTCTGCCTCGGCTGCCAAATTATCTTCATACTCTCAGGGGCCTGGCCCTGGGCACTCTCCTCTTCTTACCTGGTATAGTCTCCCTGGACAATTTCCTCCACTCCTGGCTTTAATTAACATCCATTTGCCTATGGTAATTAAATTGCGCTGTGGTCCAGAACTCTCAGCTGAGCTGCAAACCTGCAGGGCTGAGCACAGCAGGCCTCCTGGACATTGCTGCACCAAGATGGTGCTCCCAGCCACCTGCTCCTCCACTCGTTTTTCTCCTGGCCAATGAGAAATCTGGGGCAACACTTGTCTCCTCCTCCTCCTCTTCCAACCCCCACCGCCATGACTCAATCATCAGTACAGATTTGCCTCCTGAGTATGCTGGAATTCTACCCCACTCCTCCAACCTCTCTGCTATAACCTTAGCAAAGGCTTCCTGGCAGTTTTCCTCCCCACACAGTGTCATGAGAGCAAGATTTTAAAAACTCGCATTTAATTCTGTTTGAAATGGTCCCATATTTTAATGTCACCTGCAGAAGCAAGTGCCATCTCTGTGGTCTGGTGCATCCTCAGCCTCCTGTGCTGGCCCTTTTCTTTTTCGCAGTGTTTCCTCTAGGCGAGAGCTGCCTCAGCCCCTCACACATGCGGAAAGGTGGCAGAAGGTGGCCCACCCTTCCCAGGTAGGACACGCTTGGCCAGTACCCCAGGGCCTTCGTTTGGGCTGCCCCTCAAATCCACAGCTTCATCCTCTTCCTATCTGCCTGATAAACATCTCCTCTTTTCTCGAGAGGGTTCAAGGACCACGAGAGTTCTGTCTATGAGAGTTCACTGAGTGCCAGCTGCACAGGACACTGCAGATGCCTGTCCCAGGACTGGCCTCATGGAGCTGCCATGTCTTTGTAAAGAGGACAGAGACGCAGGCTATGCAATTCATTGCGTCCTGAGTGCTGCCCAAGGGAAGCATCAGAGGGGACACCCGGGGTAGCCAGCCATCCCAACTATTCCAGATTGCCCCCATTTGAGCAGTAAATTCTCATCTCCTGGGAAATCCCTCAGTCCCAGCAAACCAAGATGGTTTGTCACCTTACAACTTGCAGGGTCAGAGAAGGAAGAGCCAGGAGAAAAGTCGGTGTTTGTTGGAGGGCAGGAGGATGGGGAGAGGTTGCAGGCAGACAGAAATACCTGGGGGAGGCACCTGAGAGAGGTGGGCGGGGGAAGCACCTGAGAGAGGTGGGCGGGGAAAGGCCTGAGCAGGGCAGGTTCCAGGGGCAGAAGGAGTCCTGGTCGGGCTGCAGTGAGTCAGACTTCTCTGAAATGACCTCTCCACCCTCATGCGCTACCCTCAGCTCCCAGAAATAGTCATTCTCTCCTCTGAGGCCCTACCAAACACCACGCCTACACCAAACATAGCACATACATTTCATGACATTTTCTTGACTTATTACTTTATTTACTGCCTTTGCCAACTTTCCTGCAAGTGACTGTGGACAGGAGACCATTATCCAATATGCTGTGTCTCAGAGTTAACAGCAGGGGCACGGTAAACATCGGGGGGTGTAGGGGAGATGATGCTTCAATCATGCTTCAGCCTCCCAGAGCATCTTTCACGCATCCATGAAATCAAAGTCGTATGAAAGCAGAACTATTTTTACATGATAAGCAGGGGAGCATATCCTAGCAATGTGTTTCCAAGGCTCCCTGAGACACAGGAGAGCAGAATGGCAGGAGACACCCACAGCCAAGAGTGCAGAGAGACAATTAACACACAGCAAGAACATTATCACAAGCCTGGGTTTAAAGGAAGATTCCAGATCAGACTGAGATGCCGTGGGCTTTGCTCTTCCCTTTGCTGTCATCAGACTCAAAGTTCCATGAAGACAGAGACCCTGTTGGTCTTGTTCACTGTGTCCCCCAGACCTACAAGAGCACCTGGCGCTTAGAAGGCATGCTCAGTCTTGACTCTCTGAAGCCGCTTCAATAAAGCCTGGCTGTGGCAAGTGTGGTCTATACAGCACTGGTGCCTCTTAAGACCTCAGCCACATCTACTGAATCACAATCTGCATTTTAACAGGGTTTCTGTGCTACATCTTAACTTTTGAGAAGGACCTTTTGAAAGGGCTTGGTCATCCCAAGCTAGTGACCTCAGCTGGTCATAAAAACCAATTAAAGATCAGGCACGGTAGCTCACACCTGTAATCCCAGCACTTTGAGAGGCTGAGGAGGGTGGATCACCTGAGGTCAGGAGTTTGAGACCAGCCTAGCCAACATGATGGAACCCTAAATCTACTACTACTACTACCTTTGTAGTCTCTACTAAAACTACAAAAATTAACCAGGTGTAGTGGTGGGCACCTGTAATTCCAGCTACTCAGGAGGCTGAGGCAGGAGAATCGCTTGAACCTGGGAGGTGGAGGTTGCAATGAGCGGAGATGACATCACTGCACGCCAGCCAGGCAACAGAGCGAGACTCTGTCTCAAAATAAATGAATAAATAAATAAACAAACAAACTACCTAATAAACCTGAGGCCTCCTTGCTTATCTGGAAAACACTTCTTCATCTTTGGAAACCCTGCTCAGGAGTTCCCCTTCTGAGAAACTTCACAGACGTCAGCCTTTCGCCCTCAGGGTTGATTGCTCCATCTGCCAGGCAGTGCTCATCCTGCCCTGTGTCCTCCCTTCCGTCAAGGTGTTTATCGTGCGACAACACGATCTGCTTTACACGCCTGTCTCCCCACCAGATGGGTCAGCCAGACTGATGTCCTTGAAATAAGAAAAAGAATCTTATTTATCTTTGCATTCCAGGTCTGTTCCCACATGGAACCGAGCGTGATCAGTTGTGCGTGCTGGCCTGTGGGCTCTCCCTTTGAGTCCCACATTCTAGAATCTCACACTTCACCAAAGAAGGTCTTCCCTCCCTCCCTCCTTCCCTCTCTGTCCCTCCATTTCTCCCTCCCTCCTTTCTTCTCTTCTGTCTTATCTTCCTTCCTTCTGATGGAAAGGTATAAACTCAAGAAAACATTTCTTTATGTGACCTAGGTACTAAAATTACTTGGTACCATCGCGATGGGATAGAACACATATTTAACATGAAAAAGGAAATTCCCAAGATGATTTATGAAGGCATGACGGGGGAGAATGGCATGGCATTTTCCTGGGCTGCCCAGATTTCCTAGCCATTCCTAGATGCCGAGGATGTGGCTACTCTAACCCAGCAGTCATGTCGCCTCATCCACATGGATCTCTGAGAGTGTAATAACAAAACCTAGGGATTCAAGTCAAACTTGCTGGATGTGGCTGGGCGCGGTGGCTCACGCCTGTAATCCCAACACTTTGGGGGTCCGAGACAGGTGGATCACCTCAGGTCAGGAGTTCAAGACCAGCCTGGGCAAAATGGTGAAACCTCGTCTCTACTGAAAATACAAAAATTAGCTGGGCGCAGTTGCATGTGCCTGTAATCCCAGTTACTCAGGAGGCTGAGACAGGAGAATTGCTTGAACCGGGAGGTGGAGTTTGCAGTGAGCAGAGATCACACCATTGCACTCCAGCCTGGGTGACAGAGTGACACTCCATCTCAAAACAAACAAACAAACAAACAAAAATTGCTGGACGTGACATTCTTCGGTCCTTAAGTAGATGGGTACGTCACCTGCTTAGACTGTGAACTCCTTGCCTTAGACACATGTATGTCTGTGGTGGTTCACATGGTACCCAGCCCAACAAATACTTTGTTAACCATGAAATCCAGAAGACCATCACAAAGGTACCCATCTGCATGCAAAGCAGGTGGAAGCAGGGCTCCAGCTCAAGCCCAGCTCTCTGTGTGTGCCCTCCGGCAAACAACTCCACCTTGTTAAGCTGCAGGTTCCTTGACAGGATATGACAGCAATCCATGCAGCTGACAGCACTCCCTCATCACTTCCAAGGTCATGTACCACGGACAGCGTTAGAAATACGCCAGAATTTTGAGCATCTTTTTCAATTTGCTGTCTTCTGCCTGACATGCTGGTGAAATTGAAATTGCTGAAAATTGATATGAGTCAGTAGGGTATTAAAATGTTGTTAACTGAAGTATGAGAATGGTCATGGATAACTATTGTTATTATTTAGTTGGGGTTTTTTTTCACATTCTGTAAACTCAAAAGCCTCTAGGACAAGTAAAATGGAACAGGTCTCATTAAACACATCATCCAACAATGCAGGGTGGGTTTTTTTTAACCTCTTAGGAATATCCCCCAAATGGCCTTTTCTAACTAATACAATTAATTTGACCACTGCTTTATAGCCCATAGGAACCTAAACCTGGTTATGTTTCAAGATTAGCTGGGGAGCTTGACTCAGCCCTGCATAAAACACAGTGGGTAAGCCAAGCATGGTCTGAATTTCAGCCTTTATTGTCTTCTCCTGCCAGGTGACTTTGTGCAGTGCACAAACTTCACAACTGTACATGGCAACTCTGTTCTGGAGTCCCCCAACAGGTTCTGATTTGGAGAGTCTTGAGAAAACTTGGAACCATTAATTTTAGCAAGTTTCCCAGGTAAGCCTGGTGCACATTTGAGAACCATATTTCTGAGCATATTTGAGAACCAGTACTTTATTTCATATTTCCCCAGTAATCATGATTACAGTGTATCTCTGTATTTATGTGCCAATGCATTATTATAGCACTCTAGTAGTTCCTACACATGGAAAGATAAGTGGAAGGTATTATTGGGAAATTTGCTACTGTGTTGTACAAAATGCCTCGAGTCAGTATTGTGGCTGAGGAGTACCGATATGTGTATCATTGGATGCTGATGCTGACATGAACTAACCAGGCTTGTAAAGGAGCTGGCATCAGCATCCCTTCCAAGCCCTAGGCACATATCTCTCTGGGCAGGAGCCTTCTTGGCCCCACTCAGCACAATTCTTGCAATGTCCTACTTTGCAGCTGTCTCTGTGCACCAATGGTCACCTGGAGATAGGTAAGTAAAATGCAGTCTTGTGAGCCTCCCAGCAGAGCAGAAACCATCTCTAATTGTAAGAACACAATATGTTCTTCTCTGCCCTCATGCACATTGACCTTGAAATACAATTCCTTGAAAAATTGTAGCCTGCTCTGATAGTGGGAATGCCAGCAGCGGGCTCCTTGTCCTTTAGCTTCTGACTGCTGTGGGCAGCAATGGCTGCTGGGTGAATCATATGCCCGGCAGAACTCACTGGCCAGGCAGCAGAGCTGTGGACCCGGGGGGACTCTGTCAGTGGTCAGCAAGGGTGTAATTGAAGTGGGAGTGAGGCCTGAATGAGTTTGGCTGCCTGTATGTTGCCAAAAAGACTGCTCCTCCAAAGTAGATGAATGCCATCCAACTTATGATGCAAAGAAACATAGGGGTGACTCGTGGCAAGCTCCGGCTTCTTTCCACCATGGGTGTCAAAGGCACAACCACGTCTCACTCATGATCAACCAGAATCATATAAGGAACTTATTATCTATATCAAATTTCATCTAGAAAAGTAGTCTGGAAGTCTGATGTGCATGCACTTACTTTACTGAACGTCCCCTGCTCCACCCCTGGCTGCACCCAGGCCCCTCTCTGTCTCAGTCCCTGACCTCATGAGCCCTGTGATTGTGGCACCTCTCCATCCAGCCCCTGAGTGCTCCCTACTTCTGTCTCTACCAGCAGACATCTTCCAACTGTATATTCCCTTCCTCTAGAGGAGCCCAGAAAGAGTCCCTGGAGAAGGCTGCCAAATGTTTGATGCTCCAGGTGGCCCCTGCTAAACTTTTTCTGCCTACTCTAAGCTCAACCACCTTACCTTAAATGCCACTTTTCACTTTTCTCAGGACAAAAATGATAATAACAAATTAAGACTGTTAACTGCTGTTCTCAAGCAGTTTTTACCAAGAACTGGGAGTGCCTTCCTCACAAAGATAAATTTTACATTATTGTCACATAAGGAACAGAACATGTAATGGCTATTGACATGATGTGGCTTCGTGTCCCCACCCAAATCTCATCCTGCAGCTCCCATAATTCCCATATGTTGTGGGAGGGACCTGGTGGGAGATGACTGATTCATGGGGATGGGTTTCTCCATGCTGGTCTTGTGATGGTGAGTAAGTCTCACGAGATCTGATGGTTTTAAAAAGAGGCATTCCCCTGCACAAGCTCTCTCACTTTTTGCCTGCCACAATTCACCTAAGACGTGACTTGCTTCTCCTTGCCTTCCACCATGATTGTGAGGCTTCCCCAGCCACATGGAACTATAAGTCCAATCAAAGGAAGTTTTGTAAATTGCTCAGTCTCAGGTATGTTGTTTTCAGCAGCATGAAAATGGACTAATACACCTACTGAGTCCAGTAGGAAATTTTCTGTCCCCAAGTGGTACCAGCTTGCAGTTTAATGTTGCTACTAAAGAAGACAGAGAGAGAGAGAGAGAGAGAGAGAGAGAGAGAGAAATCTGTCTTTTAATCCCTAAAACTACACATGAGGTATGATTGCATGTCATTTTTGTCAATTCCTTCAGTCCAAGGACAGGTTATAAAATGTGCCAGAACAGCACTCCTCACCCCTAGATCTTGGTTTCTAATACCATTCTCCAACCAAAGGAACCAGGGATCCAGGGAAAAATGAACGCTTCTAGGCTGGGGCAGGAAATAAACAAGGTGAGCCTGGAGTATCTTGTAATGCCAGAAAGTAAGAAATTGAAAAAAAAAAAAAATTATAGTAATGGTAAATAAAAGAGGAGCCCAGGAGCTCGCTGAAAAAGCCCCTAGTGGCCCAAGCTAGAACAATTCAAACAACAACGTAAGTAAAGCAGTATTGGATTCTAAACCAAAGCATAAGGTAAATATTCATGAATCCACACCTACAAAAATGATTGAGTAAATTAAATAAATTAGGGAGAGAAGACATTCTCCTGTATAGAAAAATTCCAATTACTGTATAGACACCTCATCCCACAGTAAAGGGAAACCGTAACTCCTGATTCTTCAAGGGTGGGCCACACATAGTGATTTGTTTCAAAGAGTTTGTGATGAAGGAGGTGCAATAAAGCTGCACTGAGCTCCATCTACTGGTGCACGTGGGAGCTGTGGAAATGCTGCATGTAGTGCTTACTGGTAGCAGTGACAACCTTCCCTTAGATCAGGTCTGTGGAATGGCCATTATTCTTGGAAACTTAGCCTCGAGCCCTGCTCTCTATGCCTCCTCATGACTCTGTAAACTCCACAATCTTTTGAATAAACTCCTTTTATTTAATTAGCAAAAGCCATTTCCTGTTGCATTTAACTAAAAACATTGATACTTTCAGCTAGAAAAAAAGTGAGCACAGAAGGATCGCAAGGCACATGGGAAGTTATAATGAGCTCAGAAATTAATGTAAATGACACATTATTGACTATAAAAATGTGTGTGTGACACATCACTGACTATAAAAATGTATGTGTGTGTGTAAAGAGGATAAAATAAAAAGTCTTCGGATGATAATAGGAGTGTGGGGTTTTTCAGTGGTTAGACACGTGACAAAATTCTTGCAGAAATTTGAGGAATAGAGACAGTAATTACCATAGAGTTTGCTAGGGAAAAAAATGAATAGTTAAAATTTTAATGGTAACCACTAAATCAATGAAAATATAATCATGGCTTTTTCATCAACAGAGGATAGAAGCAGGACAGACGGGTGGATATAGAAAATTTCATTAATCTAACAAAAGGAAGGAAAGGGTAAAAAGAAAACAAAAGACAAAAGATAGTAAATAGAAAATGCACCATACGATGGGGGAAATGAGTCTAAAAATATCATAATCTCAATAAATATAAATGGATTAGACTCACCAGTTAAAAAACAGAGGCTATCAGGTAAGATATTTAAAAATCTAGCTAACACTATTTATAAGAAGCACATAAAGAAGCATAAAACTGTATAGAAAAGTTTAAATAAAAAGATAGGAAATGCTATACTTTACAAATTCTGACAAAATTAGGATAACAATTAAAGAAAAATACTATTACACAAAATAGAATTTAAGATAAATAGCACTAGTAGAGATAAAGAAGGACACTCTATATTAATAAAAAGAACAATCCAACCGGAAGAATCATATTTTGTTCTTAGCAACACTGCCTCAAAATATGCCAAATTTTAAACCATTGAGAAAGATTTCAACACATTCATATTAGAAATTAACAAATCAACTGAGACAAAAATTAATAACCAGCAAAAGTAAAATATATATAAAATGTATGTAGAAAATCTCTCATCACACCAAAATATAGAAGATAGACTCTTTTCAAGAAAAATTAATCATGCCTTAAAACACAAAGAAATTGCCAATACATTTCATGGCATCAATAAAATCCAGATCGTGTTTGCTAAGCATAATTCAACTACATTAAAAAACAACAATAAAAGATAAGGGGGTAGACAACACTTTCTGCTCTCCAGATATGGAGATACTTAAAAATACATTTATTAATAACTCACAAATTAAGGAGGAATTCATAATGCAAATTACAGAGTATCTAGAAATGAATAGCATGAAAATGCTCTGGTCCTCAAAACATGAAGGCTGTAGCTAAATTAGTACTTGGGGTTTAGATTATAGCCTTCATGCATTTATTTTAAAAAACTTATTTTAAAAAAGTTTTTTTTTAAAACAAATGAGTTCATTCATTTTAAGTTAAAAAAGAAAAATTACTAAAGCCTAAAAATGTAACAAGAAGGAAATGACAAATATAAAAGCAGATATTAACAAAATGAAAAAGAAAGAAACAATAGAATATCAGCAAAGATCAATTTCTTAATGAGTCTATAAAATAACACTAATCATTCAAATAGGAGAAAAGCGGCACTAACAAGAGACAGAGAATAAAAACGGGGCTATGATGACAACATTGTGAGTTATTTAAAAGCCCTAGGAGGCTGCTATATGCAACTTTATGCCAGAAAATTTAAAAGCTTAGTAAAAACAGAAACATTTCGAGAAGAATACAATTAAAATGTAGAGACACATTCCACAGTATCCCAAAAATAATTTAAATTAAATATTTTAAAACAAAATAAAATAATAAAATTCAGAAAAAAACAAAAAGCAGAGGAGAAGGCTGGTGGTTCCCTGGTGTCTCATCATCTTATAGAGCAGAGCACTGGGGACAGGCCGATGCTTCTGGACGTGCAGAGGGTTCGGGTTCTAGTGAGGGCACCTGCCTCTTCTTATAATACCTTCTATGGAGCAGGAGAAAAATCATCAGGTGGGTGTGTAAAAACAGAAAAGGTTTGGGTGCCAGGCTCTTACAGGATACACGGCAGCTGGACAAGAGTTTTGGGGAATGCACCCGTAGCTTGATGGTTTCTTATGCCACCCCAACAGGAAAGGAACTCCTACCGCCGGGGAGATTGACTTCAAGCACAGACCCTCCCGCTGAGAAGGGAGAACGTCAGTCAGTCTGTTGTCGAGCAGCCTACACTTTGGAAACAATTCTGCTTGTTTCTCTTCAGGTTACCAGCACTGATTCACAAAGAAATAGGAATTCTCATTAAAATGATACACACTGAAAACAGTAAATTAACGTGTAGTCAAAAGATTCCTGCTTAAAGAGACACACACACAGGAGGACTGGATGGGTTTATGGTGCATTTTGCCATCCCTTCAAAAAATAACTACCTTAAGTAACTGTTTACGTGATTGGAAAGGGAAAGAAAGCCTCCAAAATTCATTTGAAAAATCTAGCAAATATCCTTTTCACCAAACTGAACTAGAAGTGTATAAGAAAGGGAGAAGATAGACCTGTCATTGCATCCATAGATACAATAATCTTAGACAAAATGTTGGCAAATCAAACTCAATGTTATATTTTAAAATAATGCATGTTTATTCTTGGAATGTAGAATTTTCAAAAGCAGAAAAATTGTTATTATAATATTCCATATTAAGAGAATAATGAGAAGAAAACAAAGGAAAATCTCAAAGATGTACCTAGGTCAGTCACAAAAGTCAATACCAATTTATGATTTGAAAACTCTCATGAAATTGGGAAAAAGGAGAAATTTGAAAAGCCTACAGCACACACTAATGCTAATGGTTAGTGTTTAGAAGCGTTAGCACCAACGTCAAGAACAAGGGATGGATGGCCTGTCATCATGTTGAAACCACCTCTGCAAAATGATGATTGACACAGCGAAAGAGATCTCACTTAACCGACTCCATCTTGCTTCTAACCTCCCAGCTGTCCTTGTTCATTCCCGGATGTAGGTTGAACTAACTTTGGGAGAAACTTAGTTTACACTTTATCATTTAAACAAAGATGGTAACAGCCCTTTCCCAAAGCAGACCTTCTTGCCTGGGGACTAGACTGCCTTTGTAGGACTAACATTAGCCACAGATTAGAAATTATGGTTCAGGAGTCATGCAGCTGGCGGCCACAAGATTCTGACCCTCCCTAAACTGCTCTTAAGATCAGTGCTTGAGATATTTTGCAGACCCTGCACTTGATGGATCAGCTGCTCCCACCCAGATCAATAAACTGGCTCATCTGATCCTGTGGTCCCCCCACCCAGGAAATGACTGAGCGCAAGAAGACAGTTCCGACTTCCTATGATTTCATCTCTGACCAATCAGCACTCTTGGCTCATTGGCTTCCTCCCATCCACCAAGCCATCCTTAAAAACTCTGTGGGTTTAAAAACTCAATGCAGCACAAATTGCTGTGGTTTTTAAATTTCTAATCTGTAGTTTTAAAACCCTGAATGTGTAGGGAGATTGATTTGAGTAATAACAAAACTCCGGTCTCCCGCACAGCCGGCTCTGCATAAATTACTCTTTCTCTATTGCAATTCCCCTGCCTTGATGAATCAGTTCTGTCTAGGCAGAGGGCAAGGTGAACCCCTTGGACAGTTACAATGTTCACCAAAAATGTTCTCTAGTCACTAGCTAAATAAGAAAAGAAAAAGAAATAATATGTATATGAATAAGAAGGAAGAGATTATACCATTTTTATTTGCAGATACATGATTGTTTTTGTAATACAAAATACTTAACAGAATGTCCAGACAAGCCATGAAAACTAATACAAGAGAAAACTAATACAAAGTGCCTGTAATCCCAGCACTTTGGGAGGCTGGAGCAAGAGGATGGCTTGACCCTGAGAGGTGGAGGCTGCAGTGAGTCATGACTGCACCACTGCATTCCAGCCTGGGTAACAGAGTGAGACACTGTCCCCCCCCCCCCACCCCCCAAAAAAAAATAGTTCAGCAAGGTTGCTGGATACAAAATCACCATTTAAAAAACAATAGCATTCCTCAGTACATATCAGTAAATAAAGGCAGAACATGCAATAGGAAGCCTCTGGACTTCCGGTCATGGGGAGGAAGTGGTCCAGGATCACCCTCCTGCAGTAGACAACTAGAGAACTGAACACACAAAGAGCACAGCTGTCAATGAACAACACACACACAGGAGAAAGGGCAGGAAGTGAGACGAGCCCTCTCCTGGCCTGAGCTTTCTGCCTGGAGAAGTCCCTGGACTGTGGCTTATGGAGGGGATCCACACAGAATCTAACATTCCTGCTGCATTGACGATACACACAACTGGAGTTCAGAGACTACAAAGACACTAGAATCCGTGGGCCAGAGAACCCGAGAGAAAGAGGCTATGTACTCTTAAAGGAACTCAGAAATCTGCATGGGGTCCCTTGAGCCTTTGGGTGAAAATCAAACTGCACATATATAGAATAAATCTCCCAAGGCTGGACAAGAACAATTTCTGAATAAAGAATAATTTACAAGGAGTGATGAGAAAATTCCCTGAGCTTATTGCCTAGGACCTCTCAAGTTTTCTCTAGCCAGAGTGGAGAGACTGTTGAACTCACCGGGCTTTCAACAGAGACCCTGGCTAGGCTATGCCTTTTAAAATGGAGATTAATTAGCCCTGCCATGAAGGTGTCTTTAGACTCTTCCCAATGCAGCTTAGAAACAAGCCATGGATGGATCGCTAATCCACTAAAAAACCTGATGGCCAGAAATTGTCCAATCTTCTATTAAGGAATATAAGAAAATCCAGCACTCAATAGCATCCGGGAGGAAAGTGTCTATACCCTAGAGAAGCTGCAGGGCCCAGCTGGCAGTAGCAGCAGAAGCGAGGAGGACCCACACAGAAATGGATTCAAGGGCTTTTGATCAAGGGGGATGGAATGTAAGGTTGGATAAGGAAGAGTTAGTTGATTTGGCAGCATTCTCCATAAATACAGGATGCAATACCTTGGCAAAGACTTTGAGTGATGGCATAAATGTGAGATCTGGAAGGCTTTTGGGAGCATAAAAACACAGTGGGCTACACTAAGTCAGATAGAAATGTCAGAATTCCTGTGGCAGGTGGTAGAAGAGAGAAGTGGGTATGCTAAAGGGTTTATAGCACCTAAATCCAGACAACCCACCAGAGTAGTGTGTACCCAGAGAGGCACCCAGAGAGTATGCAATTCAGCAAGGCTGCAGGAAACGTGCTGGTATGAGGGGCACCAAGGATGCTAAGAGCAGAGGTAATTCTCCTCTGTATGCAAAGGCTGATGGTAGGAGATGCTGTTTGGGACTGGGCTCACCCATAGCAATGGGAATGACAGGATCCCAAAACAATAGTGGGAAGGTGGCAACACCTCGTCCTCAGAAGGCAGGTGGATTAAATTATCAGGAGGGTGTTGGAGGGTAGCCAGAGGGGCCTGGCTGGCTGAAAGTTATTGAGATGTTTATTTGAACGTGGCTTCCCAAGGGGAAGATTAGTAGGCAGCCAACAAGGGTAATATCAACCTATACAATCAGAAGAATCAAGAATGATGACCAGGAGTCTGAGGGAATTGATCTTTGTAAAGTAATATCCTTTACCCGGTACCCAGTTTTAGGACTCATGGGAAGGTCAGTCCCTGAAGAAAGGACCCTGCAACATCATGACAAATGTTCATGAAAACGAGTCCTCAGTCTTTCCCTACAAGGACATATGGTTGATTACCTTGGTCACTGCACAGTGTGGAAAGGGGAATACAACACATATCAGGTACTGTTAGAGACAGTGATTGACAGTGATACCAGCATCCTGGTACCCTCTCAGGGGGCCACGTATTAAGTGGAGTCCTAGCCCTGGTTTAGCCCATGTTACATCCACTGGAACTACAAATTCCTGCAGTGGTCATCAGCACAATTCCCACATTGGTTTCTTGGCCTAGGGATAAGAGCTATTATAGTGAGAAAAAACAAATAGAAACCTCTGAAACTGGCCTCCCTTCCCCCACCCACGCACCAGCCAATATAGTTCATCAAAACCAGTATCACATCCTCAAGAGAATGGTAGAAACTAGTGCCATTCTTAAAGAAAAAGTGCAAGGGGGCGCTTCTCATTATGCCTCCTTGTAATTCACTAGTCTGGCTCCTACAAAAACAGACTAATCCTAGAGGTCAACAGTGACAAGAAACTCAACCACATCGTAGCCCAGTGGCAGTTGCTGTGCCTGGTGCAGTATCTTTACTAGAGCAGATTGACATAGCTTTGGGCACATGGTGTGTGGTTATTGATCTACTAAATACATTCTTTTATCCTTATCAGAAAATCAGATCAGAAATGTTTTTCAGTCACTTGGAATGAACAAGAATGTATATTTCCATGCTTGAATAAGGGCTGTGTCAACTATTCTACACTCTCCTTAATGTAATCTAAAAGACACAGGCCTACTAGACACCTTTCAGAACATTCTATTGGGCTACATTATGAATAAAGTCATGGTAATTTGACTGGATAAGAAAGAAGTAGGTCAGGTGCAGTGGTGGCTCACGCCTGTAACCCCAATACTTTGGGAGGCTGAGGCAGGTGGATTACCTGAGGTCAGGAGTTCAACACTAACCTGGCCAACATGGCAAAACCCCATCTCTGCTAAAACTACAAAAAATGAGATGAGCATGGTGGCAGGCACCTGTCATCCCAGCTACTAGGAGGCTGAGGCAGGAGAATTGCTTGAACCCAGGAGGCAGAAGTTGCAGTGAGCCAAGATGATACCATTGCACTTTAGCCTGGGCAACAAGAGTGAAACTCCGTCTCCAGAAAAAAAAAAAAAAAAAAAAAAAAAAAAAGTGGCTAGGACAATGGAGACTTTGGCAAGACATTCGTTCCAGAGGGTGGGAAAGTAACCCTATAAAGATTCAGGGACTTGTTATATGGGCCACCTTTGTAGGTGACCAGTGGTGTGGGGTATTCTAGAACTTTCACTCCAGATTAATGTACAGATTAACATACATTATCCTCCCAAATACAAAGAAGGAAATATAACACCTGGAATTTGGGCACTACTGACATAGTATTTCTCAGTACATATACCTACATACCGGCCAACATGAAAATCTTCCATCTTCCCCTAGACCAAAAAAAAAAAAAAAAGGAACGATATAATTTATTAAAAAGACACCAAAAATTCCACTAAAGGAACATCAAAAGATGTTCACATTTGATTACATTTAAATGAAAACCTCTGCACAAAGCAAATAAAGTGAAAAGACAAGCCAGGCTCAGAAAAGATATTTGCAAAAAATAAAATCAAGTAAAAAGTTTCAATAAATCAACAAGAAGAGAAAAACAACATAATAGAAAAAGTGCAGGCCGGGCGTGGTGGCTCACGCCTGTAATCCCAGCAATTTGGGAGGCCGAGGCGGGTGGATCACCTGAGGTCAGGAGTTTGAGACCAGCGTGGGCAACCTGGTGAAATCCCGGCTCTACTAAAAATACAAAATTAGCCGGGCATGGTGACAAGTGCTTGTAATCCCAGTTACTCAGGAGGCTGAGGCAGGGGAATTGCTTGAACATGGGATGCGGAGGTTGCAGTGAGCCAAGATCGCATCACTGTACTACAGCCTGGGTGACAGAGCGAGACTCTGTCTCAAAAAAAAAAAAAAAAAAAAAAAAAAAAAAAAAAAAAAAAAAAAAAAATTGCAAAAAACATGAATAGGCAGTTCCCAGAACAAAAAACTTAAATGAAGAAAACTTTTATTGGCAAAAATTAACTAGATTGATATAATGCATGTGTGCAAATCTACAGCAACACAAACCACAAACTATACTTTAAAAGGTGAGATAGCACTATCGAGGAAAATGAACAATATTCATTCACTGGGTCCTAAAATTCCATTTCTGGAACTGCAGCCAAGAGGACTTTTCACAGGTGTGGATGGATAAGGACAAGAAGATCACCGAAGCCATGCTTGTGATGACAAATAAGACCTACCTCCATCCATCAGAAAATGTATATGTAATTGTCATATAGTCATATAATGTACTTACTACACAGTAGCAAAATCAAAATAAATGAGACTGAGGTACACCTATCGTCATGAAGAAATATAACTTGATCAGAAAAAGCAAACTGCAGAAGGATATGCAATATCCAATAGAGATAATGATGATGATAGTGGCAGTAGAGCAGTGGTTATGTCTGTGTTTGCTCATGAAATTTTTGCGACAATCCTGTGAGATAAGCACTTCAATTTTTCCATTTTAGAGATGAGGAAATTGAAGCATGTTGAGGTTAAATAATGTGTCGGAGAGTTACAGAGCTAGGAAATGACATAGCCAACACATCCTATGAGCGTGAGTATATGATACTCACACAAAAGTATAGAATTAGTGAGTCAAGGGGTATACATAGTTTACATTTTAAATGATGTTTCTAGATTACATTTTTAAGAGGTTGCAGTATTTCACACTCATACCAGCAAGAAGGAAAGAGTATCTTTCCCTTCACTCTGTGTAATACTGACTTTTATCATCAATAGGTAAAAAATAGACTTCCAGGTTTAATTTGAAAATTTCAATTATAAGGAAGCTATTTATAGAGTGTTTGGATTTCTTCTGTATATCACCTGCTCATATTCATTGAGCGTTTTACATTGGATTGTGTTTGTTTTGTTCCTCAATTTATAGCAGACTTCTTTATATTAGTAAGAAGAATCCTGTGTCTATCATATCTTGCAAATTGTTCTCTTAGTCTATCGTCTGATTGTTTACTTCCCTAATAGTTATTCTTGCCATATATACATTTTTCTTTTCTTTTCTTTTCTTTTTTTTTGAGATGGAGTCTAGCTCTGTCGCCCAGGCTGGAGTGTGTGGCACGATCTCAGCTCACTACAACTTCTGCCTCCGGAATCAAGTGATTCTCTTGCCTCAGCTCCCAAGTAGTTGGGACTACAGGCATACACCACCATGCCTAGCTAATTTTTGTATTTTTAGTAGAGCTGGGGTTTTACCATGTTGGCCAGGCTGGTCTCGAACTCTTGACCTCAGGTGATCCACTCGCCTTGGCTTCCCAAAGTACTGGGATTACAGGCATGAGTCACCACGCCCAGCCGACGTATACATTTTTCACTTCCTATGCAGACCATTTTAATCTGGCTTCCACCTTAATTATTTCACTCAAATCACTGCATTCAAGGTTCCCAACAACCTCCACATTACTGAATTTCGTGTAGCATTTTCTGTCCTCATCATGCTCAACCCAGTTATAAATCTTCCATTTAGCCTCTCCAAATCTTAGTTTTTTCATTTGTAAACATGAGACACCACCACCAGATTTGCAAGTTTGTTGTAGAAATCAGGAAATGCTTATGCACAGCTTGTAGCACAGTGACCACTGTTATTACCGGTCGAAAGTCTGACCTCCCACTTTCTGCCTCAGCCCCCTGGAAAACTGCTGCTAATCAGAGGAAAAAGCAAGAAGCAGGAGTGAGCAATAATGCAGGCCTGGTGTGCCCTGGGGGCTGTGCTATTCACACCTCACCGGCTGCCCATGGCTTCCAACCCGTGGCTTCCAAATGTAAAGAGCAATCTTAACAATCATGAAAATCATGACATTTATTGAGAGCTTACTATATCCCAAACACCTTTGCTGGGTGCCTTCTCATAAAGGATGCAACACACACAGAGCGCGTCACCTGTCTGGCCCGTAGGAAGTGCATTGTGTCATCTCACTTTCATCTTCACTGCTGCCATCATTGTAGAAGCTGCATCTTATTAGGCAAACCCAGCAGAGCGCTCCTCCACCTCCAGGCAGATGAGGGCACCACGTGTGCATCCTGTCTTCCATCAAGGGGCTTGGAAGAGCCTCCTTCACTCCAGGAAGAGTCAGCAGGGACCACATGGAACCTCACAGAAAGTTCTCCCCATAGGAGAAGGCTTTTCTGCCAAGCCTTAGCTAAAGACTAGAGGCCAGCAGGCAGAACACTGGCCGGGAAGCCTTTTGCATTTGCCCTCCCCACCCCTGGGTTGGCCTAACATTGAAAAGTCACTGCTTTTCGCCTGGAAACTGGAATTTTCCACTTCTGTGGACAAGTCAGACAAGGAGCTCTGACCGTCCTTCCAGCCAGCCAGTGCTTCCACTCATTGCAGATGCCTGCCTGGCCCTAAAGGCATTTGGGTTCCGACCTCTGACCCTGAGGCAGGAGAACAAGACCTGGAAGCAGGGAACATAAGGCTGACCCACACTGACTTCCTAGGCCGGGCATGGTGGCTCATGCCTGTAATCCCAGCAGTTTGGGAGGCCAAGGTGGGTGGATCACCTGAGGTCAGAATTTCGAGACCAGCCTGGCCAACATGGTGAAACACCATCTCTACAAAAATACAAAAATTAGCCAGACATGATGGCAGGTGCCGGTAATCCCAGGCAGGAGAATCACTTGAACCCAGGAGGTGGAGGTTGCAGTGAGCTGAGATTGCGCCATTGCACTGCAGCCTGGGAGACAGAGTGAGACTCCATCTCAAAAAAATAAAATAAAATAAATGAAAGCACTTCAGCAATCACAGGAATGTGAATGGCTTTGAAATTTCACTTCATCCTCTCTATTTACGTAGACCACACACACCAAGGAACATCTTCTCCATTTATAACAGGGCGCATTCTGAGTAGATGACTCTGTAACTTCACTTCATTCTTTTCATTTACATAGAACATACACCAAGTAACCAATGGGAAACCTCTAGAGTATTGAAACCCCAGAAAATTCTGTAACCACAGCTCTTGAGGCTGTCTTCTCAGGCCTACTCCCACACTGTAGAGTATACTTTTGTTCTCAGTAAATCCCTGCTTTTGCTTTCCTTGCTTTGTTTATGCGTTTTGTCCAATTCTTTGTTTGAGATGCCAAGAACCTCGGACACCTTCTAACGGTAACAACCCCAGTTCCCTGCCCTTATAAAAGAGGTCTCCATATAACAGACATACTCTATGAAACAGAGGGATTTTTAGAAAACACCCGCTCAGTATTATCTGTGTGACTCAAGAAGACATAGCTCTTGTTTAATTCTCCAGGGTAAGATAAGGATAGCACAGTCCTAAGAACAAGTTCATAGATAAAAAGAACAGACGCAGATATTAAATACACACCAGAAGAGAAAAACCAGGCTCATTGTTGAAGGAAATCAACTCAGTAAAGCTGAAGATGAACTTGAGTGACCTTATACGATAACAGAGGAAATGAATAAAAAGATTAAAAGATAAGAAAAGTAAGATAATAGAAGCAGAGGACTAACCAAGGAGATCCAATCCATGAATAAAAGCCGCTCCTGACAAAGCACACCCTGGAAATTAGAATGAAGCAACAATAAAAGGTATTAGAGAAAACTTTTCTGACCTGGAAATAGACTTGCCTGCCAGGGCAGGGGCCCGCAGTCCCTAGGCTCCATTAATGAAGAGAGATGGGCATGAAAACAATGCTGGCAATTTTTTATAATTTCAAAATTAACAAAAGAATGCCTTTGAATTTACCCTTGAGGAAATGAATGTCAGGTAGGTTGGACTAAAATTTCTCCCCTGCTGCATCAAACACCAGGAGATAACAGAAAAACATTGGTAGAGCTGAAGCTAAAAGTGCCTGGGCCGGGAGTCACAGGTCCTGAGTAGACACAGCACGGGGCTCATTGTTCAGCTTCTTCGGGATAGGCAGAAGGGCCAGTTCATTAGCGTGCCACTAAATGTGGCGACTTACACAGGAAACACCTCCTGATGACCTATACCCTGGATGTAGTTCCAAGAGGGAGCCTCGGAAGCCCGGATTGAGGATGACAGATGGACTGACCTCCCCTTTGACTGATGCTGGGATCTGATGGCACCTGTCCACAAGGTCAGCACAGTCCTTGGGACTGGTAATGAAAGTTGCAAAACCTGTGTCACAGGGAGCACAAAGTTAGTTTCCACTGATGTCACTGGGTAAGCACGCTGATGTGCCAGAATGAACCAGACACTTGGTGGGTAGAGTTTCATCTGGGCACACCACACAGGCACCTGGGAGTGCCAACTACTATGATATGGTTTGGCCGAGTCTGCACCCAAAGCTAATCTTGAACTGTAGTCCCCATAATGTCCACGTGTTGTGGGAGGAAGCCGGTGGGAGGTAATTGAATCAGCATGGTTACCTCCATGTTGTTCTCAGGATAGTGAGTGAGTTCTCATGAGATCTGATGGTTTTATAAGGGGCTTTCCCCGCTTTTCCTTGCACTTCTCCTTGCTGCTGCCATATAAAGAAGGAATGTATTTTCTTCCCCTTTGCCATGATTGTAAGTTTCCTGAGGACTCCCCAGCTATTCTGAACTGTGAGTCCATTAAACCTCTTTCCTTTATAAATCATCCAGTCTTGGGTATGTCTCTATTAGCAGCATGAGAATAGACTAACATACCCTGCAAATTCTGAAAGAGCAGACTAGATGGAGAGCAACATCACCAACTCCCAGCCCCTGCAGACTTGATGCTCTGTGGCTTCCTGAGTTTCCTCCAGGATGTGAGCACTCACTTCCATCCTGGGGCCCCTGCATCCCTGGGCCTGTGCTCTAGAGGAGCCAGAAGACTGTAGCTCACTTGCTGGGTTTCCCTCTGTGTGTTCCACAACATGGATGTTCTTACCTTCCACCTGATCCTCTTAAGACTCAAGGAACAGGTCATTTGCTTGGCTTGTGACTCTGGAGGGCACTGAGGCTCTTTGGGCTTGTGTCCATGAGGCAAAATTTCAACAATCAGCCCCTGAGTTTGGGCCATCACCAATGTCTCCACTAGCTGAGCATGAGCCTGTGGGGTCCACCCTGGCCTTATGCTCTATGTTGCCTGATTGCAATGCCACTGTCTTCAAAATTCCCTCTCATGGGAGCACCACCTGCCTGTCTTGCTGTTTATATGTGACTGTGTTTCAAACTCCATCCTGTGTTGATATGTTTCTAATTTAAAATGTTTCACTTCGAAGGTTTATTTTGGAGGTAGAAAAAGCAATTGTGCATTGAATATAATTAAGCAATAGCATATTGATTTACCCACCACTATAAATATGCCTTCAATTCTCACTTACCATGTTAGTTCCTAATGAGTTTACCCTTAAATAGGTATTTATTGACATCTTGATAGCAACTATTTCAGGGTGCCCAGAGGCCCATCCAAACATGTGCCAAACTGAGCTTGTTATTCATAATGCAGCTATCACCTGGGTGCTGTGTTGCTTGCTATCTTTATGAAACAAATAGGAAAAGGATTGGAATTCAAGAAAAAAAACCAGGTTCTGTTTTCCATGTATCATAAATGAAACAGTGCTTCTAACAAAACCGGTCTATTCTGACAGTTAACACTCATGTCCCACAGGCTGTGTGTCATTTAATAAATAAATAAACAAACTGCCGTTCTTTGTATGAGGCCAAAATAATGGTGAGAAACACAGTTATATCCCCAGAAATAAGGCAAGGAAATGTTAATTACAAAGCAGTTTTCATGGCAACAGCTTGATAAATGATGCTGAGAAAAATGACCTTCTTGCTCATTCCTCTTTGTCTCTGCTAAAGAACAGAGACTTAGAGATTTGAAAAGGCAACCTGATGTCTCATTTTTGGTGTCAGGTTGCCCTTTATAAGTTTCTCCTTATAGACCATCGTGTTGGTGGTGGGAACAGCACATTGGATGGAGACAAGAAAAGAGGACACCTAGAGGAAGAGCTATTCCAAGTCCCTTCCTGCCTGCTTCTTCCCCGTGCCACCCTCTCCTGGGGTGCCCTCTCCCAGGGATGGCAAAGTCAGGATTCCTCCATTCCCACGGTGCTTTAATACTTGGAGGGCTGAGTCAATAGGGGGCGTGGCAGTCCTACACGGACCAAGTGTGGCATGTCAGCTCTAGGACTGGGGCGTGGTCACTGGGGTGTCCCAAGGTTATCATTCCCTGTCCTGAAGCTTCCATGGAACAAGGAGGCTCTCAAGAATGCTCCGCTCTTCTTACTGGAAGCTCTGAGAGGGTGTCTGCTGCCATTTGCCCTCCTTTGGAGTTTGTATTTCCATGTGTCTGAGCTACTTGCTGCACGGGAGCCCACATCCTCTCCTCTGAGGCCACAGGTTTTAGATGAGGCGACTCTGTCCCAGACTCCAGGACTGGAAGGTGGTACCTAGAGGAAGCCAATCAGCACCATCCACACCGGCATCAGTGATTGGCTCAGAGGTGGACATGTGACCAGAACAGGCTCATCAGGATCAATATTTGATTCCTGAGTCTGTTTGATTAACTGGGCAGAGGACTGCCTCTCCAATGGATATATGGCCTGAGGTTTGAGCAGCCATCTTTCAATATCTTTTTAAAATTTCTAATATTGATAACTTCTACTTCTCTTTTGTTCTAATCAGTATGGCAAATGTACTGACTATTTCAAAGAACAAGTTTTTGGTTTCATTGATTTTCTCTGTCATATTTCTCTTCTCCATTTCATTGATTTCTGCTGTTCATGCTATGATTTCTTTTTTTCTGCTTGCTTTGGGTTTAATTGGCTCTTACTCCTCTAGTTTCTTAAAGTGTAAGCTTAAATCGTTTGTAAGAGACCTTTCTTCTTTCCTAATATGGGCATTTAATGCTATAGATTTCCCCTCTAAGCACAATTTTAGCTGCATTGTACAAATTTTAATATGGATTTCATTTCATTTCATTTTCATTCGAAGTATTCTCTAATTTTTCTCATGACTACCTCTTTGATCCATGGATTATTTAGAAGTGTATTGTTTAATTTCCACGGCTTAGTTGGTTTTCCAGCTATAGGTCTGTGTTTGATTTCTAGTTTGTTTCTGTTAAGCTCTGTGACTCATGCAGGGGAGGAGGTCCCAGGAGTTCCTCATGCCCTTATCTCCGAGGCCACTGTTCCTCGTAGAAAAAAATTGAAGTGTGCAATTCAGTGGCACCTAGTACCTTCACAGTGAGTGTAACCATGACCTCTATCTAGTTCCAAACATTTTCATCATCCCCAAAGGAGACCCTGTAACTCAGCAAGGAGGCACTCTCCACTCCCCTTTACGCGGCCTCTGGCCAACAGTAATCTGCTTTCTGTTCCCAGGGATTTGTCAATTCTGAGTATTTCATATAAATAGAATTATGGAATATGTGACCTTAGTGTCTGGATTATTCCTCAGAGTTCGAGTTAGTTTGCTGGTTCTGCAACCTCAGCTTTCTGATAGGGTTGAAAACAGTGGTGCTTCTTGCAGATGACCTGGCGTGTTGTTACTGCAGTTGTTAGAATGCCCTTTCCATCTTTCTGCGTCCTAAGCAGAAGCTGGAAGCCCAACAAATTCCCTCCTGCAATTTTCCCCAGATCCACATCTTCTTCCTGAGTTGTCAGATTTGCTGTTGTTATGTAAAACAATTTTGTAATTAAGTCTTTAGCTGTTTGGTGTTTTGTTGTTGTGAGGGAGAAGTTACATGCTCTTAGATAGAGGATATTTCTCTATTTTTGAAAAATCACAGTCAAAGAAGTGTCTGATAGGTTGTCCTACATACCTGAAAGTGTGTAAAGATCAACTTAAAGGATTCCACATAGATTTTAGTGTCCAAACATGTTTCTTTTCAGAAACCATGTTGGCTTCGCCTTATCACATAATGAGAAATGTAAAACTCATCATAGTTTTTCTATTTCCTTGGCTTTCAAGATGCTAAATTAACTTTCAATTGGATTAACTGATTGTATGTTTCTGGAATATTTATATCTCTTTACCTTCCAAAAAATTTTCTGATTTTTAATTTTTATGTTTTGAAAACATAGTTATGAAACAAAATGTGTGTAGTATGATATCAAATATTTGCATTTAAATATCTATATAGGTAAATTACAAAAAAATTTAATAAAATTATATAAAGTTGTCATGGACACAATTCCATATCAATTCATGAAAAACTAACTCTTTTGTAAATTTCCTTAAGAAATACGTGGTGGATTACTCTCTCTCTATATATACACACACACACACACACACATACTGTGTGTATATATATGTGTGTGTGTGTAAATATATATACTATGTGTATATATATGTGTGTATATATACTGTGTATATATGTGTGTGTGTATATATATATACTGTGTAATCAGTAATGTGTTATTGGACATGCATATCTATTTTACTGTGTACATATATATGTGTGTGTGTGTGTGTGTGTGTGTGTGTACATAGATATGCATGTCCAATACATGCACAGGAGGGCAATTAAAATATCAACTATTTACGAAAACAACCTGTAAGGAAGTATGAAAATGAGGAAAGAATACTAAAGGGTTATTTCCTTTATTATTGTTTAAACTTCTGTATTGTTTGAACTAGCAATCACACATTACTGATATGGACAGGAGACAGGAAAATAATGAGTAGAAGAGGATGGTTCCCTAGCAAAGGCCCCACTGTCAATTTGTGGTCCTAAATGGGAATAGGCATTTCTGTTTTCACACCCAAAAAGTTGCCTTTTGGCCTGCAACGGCCCCCATACTGTATCCATATAAACCCTGAGCCCCAGGCTCCAAGAGCAGATGAGGATACAAGAAAACAAGCAGATGAATGGCAGAATGGCATGGCAGAGAAAGAGACAAGAGAAGCAACATCCAAATGCTGAGAGGAGTTCAGCTGAGAAGCAACATCCAAATGCAGAGAGGAGTTGGGCTGCTGGGTGGCCAAACTCCAGGGGAAGATCACCTTCCCACTCCATCTCCCTTCCAGCTCCCCATTCATCCCAGTGAGAGCCACCTCCACCACTCAATAAAACCCTGCATTCATCCTTCAAGTCCATGTGTGACCCGATTCTTCCAGGACACTGGACAAGAGCTCAGGGTACAGAAAGCTGTCACACTGGTCCTCTGCCCTTGCAGAAAGCTAGAGGGGGCACTGAGCTGGTTAACCCTTAAGCCGTCTGTGGACCACAGAACTAAAAGAGCATTGTAACACTGGGTTGCAGGCACCCACCCTTAGACACTATCACAGGGCTGGAGCCGAAAGTGCTTGCCCCAGCTCCTGCACCTGCCTGTTGGTGTGATACCCCTCCCGTCAGGGGTTTGAGCAGCAGCAGCAACTGAACAGGTGAGCCACACCCCTTTCACACATCCTGCAAGGGGGAAAGGGAACTCTTCTGTTTTATCATTTTTATTATTATGAAAGAAAGAAAATATGCTATAAAGAGTAAATGAAATAATATACATATACAGCAAATGCAACCGAACACATAGCTAGCTTGAAGTGCTCAGAATCATGACACTGAATCAACCAGCAGCCACTAAAAATCCTCATCCTATGCTCTTGCAGAATGCTTTTTCCAAAGGAGGCTTTCTGTCACCTAAAGACATCTGAGATTCACAAAATAATGTCTTGTCGCAGTACTGAGGCAGAGGCCCGCTGTAGATGCTGCTAGAGGAGGCTGTCATGATTAAGCCTTGAGACGCTTTCCAGTTCTAAGGTTCTATGACTCAATTCCCTCTCTGCTAACAATTTCAGACTTACTCTTGGGAACCCACACATAATAGATCAATGTCAAAACAAAATTAAACACACGAGGCCTCTTGTAAACAATGTTTCTGCATAAAATGAGCCCAGATTTCAATTACATGACATAAATTCTATTAAAGCTGTCTTCTAAGGGAAGAAGTTATGGTGCATATTGTTAAAGATGGACAATATTTTCAAAGGCAGGCCAAAGAGATATAAATTCCTTTGGTTAGTTAAAATCATGGTCATCTGAACTATGCCTATATTTATAAGCATTCACCATAAATCTTCCCTTGAATGACTTAGCTCAGTTTGTGTTAACTCTGGAGTCCTCTTTCATGATGTCCTTTTCAAAACACTCTTCAGTTCTGTTAGGTGTGCGTGTTTCAATAGTTGAGAAACAGGCACACAAAAACCAGTGCAGCTTTTTTTCACTCTGGAGCAGATTGTTACTGTCCAAAAGCACAGTTAACCTTCATTATTAAAGGAGGTACTTTTGGTTTTGAATTATTATTTGTATCCACGTATAATACAAATGTAGAATTCATGTATAATTCAGAGCTGCCTAACTGCCAGGTTTCTAGAGTTGCAGAGGATAAGATGAGGATGTAGAATTTGAAAGTCAACCCAAACATTCTAAAGTGAAATTGCATGATGTGGGAAAAGCAGGCTCAACAAAACAATTTTTCATGACTGCTGTAGTGCAAACTCGAAGAAACTTACAGGACATTTGCAGGAGTGTGGATAACAATAAACCAAGCGCACCTGTGATTGTTTACACGGACTGTGAAGTCAAGGTTACCCCACAGTCGGTACTGTCTTATCTAGAATGGTTGCTTTCCAATTGTCTAAGAATTTAGGAGACTCATAATGCTCTGCTTAGTAAGTTTCTATAATGTAACCTCCCTAAGGCAATAGATGTACTTTGTAGTTAAAAAATAAATAAATAATAATTAAAAAAAGAAAAAACAGCTTATGAATAAACAATGGAATGTGAAACACCTAAGGCTAGAGATCCAGTTCTGAGCCGGCCATTCCCCTGACCTCTCAGCACATTCAGAAAAAGCAATAGCAAATCTGGCTCAGCATCCAGCCTGTCTCTCCCGGCAGCTTGAAACACTGTTCTTCCTCAGTCTCAGAAGCAAAGTTTACTAACACATCCCACAAAGAGGAGGAGAACAATTAGTTGGAGGTGAAGTAATAAGCGAGACCAAATCATCGTAACTATGACATTTCCAGGCCCCGCTTTCATTCCCCCTTTTGGTTTTAAATTCCAGGAACCAGCCAGCCGGCTCTATGTTTCAGGGGCAGGAAAAGTCCCCGTGCTGGGAAGCCAAAGTCGCTTCCAGCTCTGGGACTTTCATGAAATGTTCCCAGACTCCTTCTCATTCCTTAACTATGGAGAAGAACCTCTGTGCTGACTGCCTTTCTGAGTCATTGGTGAGGAATCGATGAGGGTCGGGGCCTGCAGCCCCACGTGGGGTCAGTTTCATCTGTGGGCGGTTGTTTCCCCAGTGCCCCCTCAGGGAAAACCACAAGTCTCCCAAGCACCTGCCCTACCTTCTAAATTTAGAGCTAGTAATGCCTGGTAGAGTTTTTATAATTGATTTATGATTATAATTTTTGTAGCTAGAATGAAAATTATTTCACCATTTGAGATAGTTTTGGTTACAACTTCCTTAAGAAGTGATAACGATAATAGGTTAACTTAAATTCACCCTCATACTAAAATGTATTTGCTGGTTGCCAGAACCCAAGGAGCAGAGCCCTGAAGGCCTCATATGTTTTTGTTGCTGTTGTTTATTTTTGTTTTTGAGACAGGGTCTCACTCTGTCACCCAGGCTGGAGTGCAGCGGTGCAATCACTGCTCACTGCAGCCTCCACCTCCCAGGCTCAAGCAATCCTCCCACCTCAGTCTCCCAAGTAGCTGGGACTACAGGTGCACGCCACCCACACCTTGCATGGAAGTATTTACACTACAGCAATCAGCAAATGCTACAAACCAAGGCTTCCTCCCCCAAATCCAGATGTTAAACATGTGCTAGTACACCACTGGTCTCCATTCTTATGCTTCCAGACACTTCCAGCACAAGGGTTACAATGTTAGAGATAAATCCATGGTCTGAGAGCAGTCTTCACCCCTGCACACTGAACCTCTGCGGGCTCCACAGTTTCTGGGTAGGATGCTCAGTTTCTAGTAGTTTCTAATAGATGAGCATGAAAATGGACGACTTTGAGTCCCATTTCTTCATCTTCTGGAGTCAAAGGCTAACAGTCAGAAGGGGCAAGAATCTGAACCAACTGGATGATCAGTGCCTTAGCAACGGAGCAGTCTCCTTTTTCACCATGGGTCATTCAAAGCCCAGGTTGGCAAATGTTTTTAAAGAAAAGAGGTGTTTGCAGAGTTACAAAGGGAGGTGCTCCATGAGAAAGTGGGAGAGGGGTTCGGAGCCCACCTGCTCAGATCTCTCTTCTTGCTCACAGCAGGACTGAAAAGGGAATTCCTCCATTGCAGGGTATATGGCATGGAAACCTCTGCCACAGCCAAAAGCAGATGGTTGTTGATGCTAAAACTCACACACCAGCCTCGCTTCCACCCACGAAAGCAGTTTTCCCCAGCAGCTATTTACAGAGGCACCGGTTTCACCTGAGAACCAAAGGTTCTCCACAATGAGGATCTGTTTTGAAAGGGTTTTGTTTAATGACTTCTAGTCCCCGGAAAGCAGCCTGGTCCCCATGCTGAAGGCAGGAAGAGGCGCTGCGGAAGGCATCCTCTGTTGCAAGCGAGTGAATGATCATAAGAAACCAGGAGAGACCAAGGGGAAGGTTGAATCTTAAAATGTCTTGTTTAAGTGTGTAGCCGACACCCGGGGAGAAAAATCCCAGCCTTGATAATCATTCCAGAAAGATCAGTAAGATCACAAATGAGCTTTGTCTTCGGGTTTCTGGGAAATGATCCAGGATCAGCAGATCTACAGATGAAGAGAAGTTAACCCCAAATCCGTCTGTATAGGGGGGGATAACTACATACATGTGTGGAATACTTTCAAACACTGGTGTGTCCATACTTTTGCCAGTCATCATAAAAGTCATTTACATGGTGAATTTGTGGGTTTTATGGTTTTTTTCCCCCAATGTTGTAATAGTTTGTCATCCTGTACCGTTAAAGCTGTAAGAAGAGTCATAGTTTACACTGTCTTCCTAATCACCCATATGCATGTAGTTCATGGCTTATATTTTTTCTGCCAGTTCTAAAGCATTCCAGTATATAGACTTGACCACAGTTGAACATTTTGCAGATGTGTTTATTTTCTTTGAGTCTCCGAGGCTTCTTGCAGCAAGTCTGCCTGTACGTCTATGTGAGCTGTTTACGCCCTGCAGCTGCTTGAAACTCTGATCCAGCCTCTTCCTGAACGTGTCACTGTCTCTGTGGCCAGATCTTCTCTCCCACCAGCCAAGTCAGTCTTCCCAAATTCCTGTGTTCTGTCCCACTGCCACTGCTGCTGGTGCCAGCTCTCAACAGGACAAACAATAGGATTGGGAGAGGAGAGAACAGGCAGGGGGTTGAGTACCATCAGTCGTGTTCCACCCACCTTTTCCATAATAAATTCAGAAAGAAGCACACTGGTGTTATACATCTGTCTCTTGTGAGTTAGCATAGTATGTGTTCTTAACCCTATCTACTCACTTTACATAAAAAACCTCCTTTCTAGGGTAACTGGATTCAGGGCTTCTTTGTAGAGGAAAGCCGTCTTTGTTTCCTTCTCTTCTTATAGCATAGAGTACTTGCCAAATTCACACTCTTGGGGGAGTGGAAAACTCCAGTTGGGCATGCATGAGTTCTCCATTCCAGTCTAATCAAAAAGGTCTGAATTAGGCCACTGAACCAAGTACTGGCCCAGCCACAGAATGGACTTTTATGTCCAGTTGGCTAGTGTCCCTCATGGATACAGGGTCCTGAGGTGGGACTTGAGGTATATAGGGCAGTATTAGAAATTGAACCCAGCTCCTCGTGCAGACAAACACATCCAACTCCAAGTTAAACAGAATCTGAACCAATAAAAACATTTTACCCTGAGGATAGAAACATGCAAACAAAGTGAATCAAAACAAAGAAAACCTGTTTGCCTTGTCTTAAACATCCAGAACTATTTACCTCTCTCGTTATTAATAAAATCTCTTTATAAATATTTCCCCAGGAGGCAACTTCTGGGGACTCACAAATATTTTTCCATTAAAGGAGACGAGACATTGCCTTCTTTTTTGACATCACCATTCTGACTCCTGATGGAGAGACTGATGCCCATGAGGCATACCTGCCCCCAACAGGTAAATCCAGGAGTAAGGATTCTGCCCTCATTTCCCCTCGATTGCTACTACGTTCTTTTTTTTATTTTTTAGACGGAGTCTCACTCTGTTGCCCAGGCTGGGGTGCAGTGGTGTAATCTCGGCTCACTGCAACCTCCACCTCCTGGGTTCAAGTGATTCTTCAGCCTCAGCCTCCCAAATAGCTGGGATTACAGGCACCCACCACCACACTCGGCTAACTTTTGTATTTTTTTTTTTTTTTTTTTTTTGAGACAGAGTCTTGCTCTGTCGCCCAGGCTGGAGTGCAGTGGCGCGATCTCCACTTACTGCAAGCTCCGCCTCCCGGGTTCACGCCATTCTCCTGCCTCAGCCTCCCGTGTAGCTGGGACTACAGGCACCCGCCACCGCACCCGGCTAATTTTTTTTGTATTTTTAGTAGAGATAGGGTTTCACCGTGTTAGCCAGGATGGTCTCGATCTCCTGACCTCATGATCCTCCCATCTCGGCCTCCCAAAGTGCTGGGATTACAGGCGTGAGCCACCACGCCTGGCCAATTTTTCTATTTTTAGTAGAGATGGGGTTTCGCCATGTTGGCCTGGCTAGTCTTGAACTCCTGACCTCAGGTGATCCGCCCGCCACAGCCTCCCAAAGTGCTGAGATTACAGGTGTGAGCCACCATGCCTGACTGATTGCTACTACATTCTAATGATTGCTCTTGGAAATTCATGATGTACCGTAGATACTGAAAATTAAAGTTAAAAGATCTTTTAACATAAAGCAATACTGAAACAGGTGAAATACATCTTGGAAATGCTAACTGTAGGCAATGGAAACTTATTGAAGGTTTTGGAGCAGAAGAAATTCATGATCCAAGTAATAGGGATAGTAATGTGTATCGTGATTCTGAAGGGAAACTTAGAAACAGGAAGAAATCAGAATTAAGGTTGTTTGAATCAGAAAGGAGAAAAAATTCTTTACAAGACAAAGTGAGATGAACAACATATTGATAGGCTATGAGGGAGATTATCTGCCATGTTGGGATAAGGAGAGGAAAAATATTTTTACTGGAAAGAGTTTGGTGAAAACTAAAGTAACTCCACATATAATGCATTTAAGTGTTTATGAGAGACCCCAGTGTAGATAACCAGCAAATTACTGGAAATACAGAGTTAGAGGTTGGGAAAATACTAGGTTTGGATTTGAGATCATGTATTTAGAGGTGATTTTTGAAGAGGGTGTGGAGAGAAAGAACAAATGGAGAAGGTAGACAAACATATTGATTCTCTTTATATTATAAAAGGAATGCTGTTGTATTAGATGCCATAGCATCTCCCACATCCAAATCCACCACCCTTCTTTGCCCTTTTTTGTGGGACTATAGCTGGACCCTGTGAACATTACTCCTTCTCCAGCTGCTGGAATGTTAGGCTTCACCAACAGAGGGCGCTGGAGTGACCCTATTAGGCCACAGCAGCAGAAAGACTCTTCCACTTTGCAGTCTGTTCAACATGGGACCCGACACAGTTTGGCTGTGTCATCACCCAAATATCACCTTAAATTGTAATAATACCCATGTGTTGGGGCAGGGCCAGGTGGAGATAATTGAATCACAGGCGCAGTTTCTCCCATACTGTTCTTGTGGTAGCGAATAAGTCTCACAAGATCTGATGGTTTCATAAATAGGTGATCCCCTGCACAACCTCTCTTACCTGCTGCCATGTTAAGATGTGACTTTCTCCCTCATTCACCTTCCACCATGACAGTGGGCCTCCCCAGCCATGTGGAACTGTGAGTTACTGAAACTTCTTTATAAATTACTCAGTCTCGGGTATTCTTTATTAGCAGGGTGAGAACAAACTAATACAGTAAATTGGTACCCATAGAGTGAGGTGCTGCTGTAAAGATATCCACAAATGTGGAAGTGATTTTGGAACTGGGTAACAGGCAGAAGATGGAACAGTTTTGAGGACTCAGAAGAAGAGAGAAAAATGTGGGAAAGTTTGGAACTTCCTAGAGACTTGATGAATGGCTTTGACCAAAATGCTGATAGTGATGTGGACAATAAAATCCAGGCTGAAGCGGTCTCAGATGAAGATGAGAAACTTGTTGGGAACTGGAGTAAAGGTCACTCTTGCTATGCAAGGAGACTGGTGGCACTTTGCCCCTGCCCTAGAGATTTATGGAACTTTGAACTTAAGAGAGATGATTTAGGGTATCTGGTGAAATAAATTTCTAAATGGCAAAGCATTCAAGAGGTGACAGATCATAAAAGTTTAGAAAATGTGCAGCCTCACAATGCAGTAGAAAAGAAAAACCCATTTTCTGGGGAGAAATTGAAGGTGGCAGCAGAAATTTGCATAAGTAACGAGGAGCCAAATGCTAATCACCAAGACAATGGGGAAAACTTCTTTAGGGCATGCCAGCCACCTTTGCAGCAGTCCCTCCCATCACAGGCCTGGAGCCCTAGCAAGGAAAAATGGTTTCCTGGGCCAGGCCCAGGGACCCACTTTCCTATGCGGCCTCTGAACCTGGTGCCCTGCATTCCAGCTGTTTCAGTTCCAGCTGTGGCTAAAAGTGGCCAACCTACAGCTCAGGCCGTTGCTTCTGAGGGTGCAAGCCCCCAGTCTTTGTGGCTTACACATGGTGTTGGGCTTGTGGGTGCACAGAAGTCAATAATTGAGGTTTGGGAACCTCTGCCTAGATTTCAGAGGCTGTATGGAAATACCTGGATGTCCTTGCAGACATTTGCTGCAGGGGCGGGGCCCTCATGGAGAACCTCTGCTAGGGCAGTGTGGAAGGGAAATATGGGATAGGATCCCCCTCACACAGAGTCCCTACTGGGGCACTTCCTAATGGATCTATGAGAAGAGTGTCACCATCCTCCAGACCCCAGAATGGTAGATCCACTGACAGCTTGCACCATGTGCCTTGAAAAGCCACAGACACTCAACACCAGCCCATGAAAGCAGCCAGAAAGGGTTCTCTACCCTGCAAAGCCACAGAGGCAGAGCTTCCCAAGGCCGCAGGAACCCACCTCTTTCATCAGCATGACCTGAATGTAAGACATGAAGTCAAAGGAGATCATTTTGGAACTTTAAGGTTTAATGACTGCTGTACAGATTTCAGACTTACATGAGGCCTGTAGCCCCTTTGTTTTGGCTAATTTCTCCCATTTGGAATGGGTGTATTTACCCAATGCCTATAACCCCATTGTATCTAGGAAGTAACTAACTTGCTTTTTATTTTACAGGCTCATAGGCAGAAGGTACTTGCCTTGTCTCAGGTGAGACTTTGGACTGTGGACTTTTGAGTTAATGGGAAATGAGTTAAGACTTTGGGGCCCTGTTGGGAAGGCATGGATGGTTTTGAAATGTGAGAGCATGAGATTTGGGAGGGGCCAGGGGCAGAATGATATGGTTTGCTGTGTCCCTACCCAAATCTCACCTTGAATTGTAATAATCCCCACATGCCAAGGGCAGGGCCAAGTGGAGATAATTGAATCATGGGGGCAGTTTCCCCTGTACTGTTCTTGTGGTAGTGAGTAAGTCAAGTCTCACAAGATCTGATGGTTTTATAAAAACCATCAGAGCCTGCACAAGCTCTCTTGCCTACCACCATGTAAGATGTGACTTTGCTTCTCTTCGCCTCCCACCATGATTATGAGGCCTCTCCAGCCATGTGGAACTGTGAGTCAATTAAACCTCTTTATAAATTACCCAGTCTTGGGTATGTCTTTATTAGCAGCATGAAAACAGACTAATACAGGAGCCCAGCACCTTTGCAGAGGAACTCTATCCGGCCGTGCTCTCCACCAGTGGCCACTTTTGAGCCATTCCCACCTGCCCACAACCTCTGTCAATGGCAGCTGCTTCTAAAGACCAGCACCAGCCTGTGTCCTCTGCCAAGTTTCTTGCGTATGTCAGGCTGTATGTTCCTGCTGTAGCCATACTCTCTTCAGTGAGGTCTGAATCTCAGCCTTGGTGTTGGGTGGAGCTCTCCTGGTCTTTTGTTCCTTTATTATCCTCTTTCTTTGTCCTGCAGTAAGTAGCTGCTCCTTTGTACCTGCTTCTTGACCTCTTACAGTCCTTTTTTATTTTTTAGGTAATTAATCACTTTCTTTAATTAGCAATACATTAAATTACATTTTCCCTGTTCCAATGAATGGTGTAGTTTCTGTCTCTAACTAATATACATGTGGAAAAGAGGTTAGACTTTTTCTAATTGATTATTTATTATACAGCTGGAACCTATAAGTAGAAAGTACAGAATCAAAATAAAGGCTTTTGAAAGGTCAGCACTACAAAGGTCAGAACAGACTGCATCAAATTGTAATGACTTTGCTGCCAATGGCACAGCCCCCCAGCAGGAATCCTCTAGAGGGATTCAAGAGTTAAGCAAGGAGTTGGACTGGATGAAACTGAAGGTCATGGCTAACCTTGAGAGTCTATGATTTTACAGAACATTCTGAATCTTATTCTTGCCTCCACTAATAATTAACTCTCCTAATTCCCATTAGTCTTCCCAAGGGCATGATTGTAGTTTGGCATTATAAAAGCCATGGACTTAACGTAAGAAAAGTGCAAACTATTATTGTCAAATTAGGGTTTTCTTGGAGATTTCTCAAATTGTCTTGTGACATTCCATATCAATGTTATTGCCCAGGTAAATGTGATATTCCATTTCACAAGCATCTAGATTTAAAATTTCTAAACATACTCTAACAGCTAATAGCTCAATATTGCAGAACCTCCATGGCCATTGAATTAGGTCGTTTTTCAACTGCAAAACAGCCTTCCATGTCATTCATCCATTAGTGTTCCAGTCCATATATTTCGTATGTGTAGCATAGGTTGAAAAATCCAAGCAGAATCTGAGTGACTTATCCAAGGTTGCACTGGGGAAAGAAAAGCCTTCTTAATACCTGATATATCTTAATCTATTCCTCCTATAAATGAAAAGCTAATAATGTAAGTTTTTTTGTGCACATTAATTTCAACATATGGGCATAGAACATTCTACCACATGGCTGAAATTCTACCTCATGGCTATGTGAAAATCTACCACTGCTGCTTAACTTCTCGCTGCTGCTTCTTGATTTTCTAATGATTTGACCTTTAAGTTTGATGTAATATTATTCAGAGAAAGATTCATAGCAATTGTGTATCACTATGAATTATATCCTCTAGCAATTGAAAATGGTCCTTTGGTCCCATGAATTTTTTCTTG
Source organism: Piliocolobus tephrosceles (assembly GCF_002776525.5). Lineage (NCBI taxonomy): Eukaryota > Metazoa > Chordata > Mammalia > Primates > Cercopithecidae > Piliocolobus > Piliocolobus tephrosceles. The sequence goes on from NC_045444.1 coordinate 120,948,423, forward strand.
CATTTTACTTACGTGTACTTTATTGCTGCTTTATTTGTATTCAATTTTTATACATCTGTTTGTTCTTTTTATTTTTTGAGTTAGTTTTAGTTATTTAATTTCATGCTAGGCATTTCAGATACGCCACTTTTGTTTTCCGTGGGCCTCTGAGAAACACATATAAATGAATTTTGTTTTTCAATCAATTTAAGAATTTTTTAAATAGGTGTTGAAATTTAAGTTCAATTTATGTTGACATTATGTTCTTTTTGTTTGTTTGTTTCTTTTTTGAGACTGAGTCTCGTTCTGTTGCCTAGGCTGGAGTACAGTAGTGTGATCTTGGCTCACTACAGCCTCTGTCTCCCGAGTTCAAGCAATTCTTGTGCCTCAGCCTCCTGACTAGCTGGGATTACAGGTGCCTGCCATCAGGCCTGGCTAATTTTTGTAGTTTTAGTAGAGATGGGATTTTACCATGTTGGCCCAGCTGGTCTCAAACTCCTGACCTCAAGTGATCTGCCCACCGTGGCCTTCCAAAGTGCTGGGATTATAGGTATAAACCACCATGCCCAGATGTTCTGGCATGATGTTCTTCTTAAGACTCTCCTTACTACTCCCTTGTTTCCTGCCTTTCTCATGTGACCTAAGTCTCAATTCTTTTATCTTCTGCAGCCCTATACAGGATGTGTTAAATGAATCTAGCAAATAAGATAGTGGGGATGTGGCCTTTAAGTCATCGAAACAGAGGTAATGGTTGAAGTTATGGAATATTTAATTTTTTTTTTTTTTAGACAGGGTCTGGCTGTCACCCAGGCTGGAGTGCAGTGGTGTGATTTCGGGTCACTGCAGTCTTGACCTCCTGAGCTCAAGCAATTCTCCCACCTCAGCCTTCCAAGTAGCTGGGACCACAGGTGAGTGCCACCACACTCAGCTTATTTTTAGTATTTTTGGTAGAGATGGGGTCTCACTATGTTGCCCAGGCTGGTCTCAAACTCCTGAGCTCAAGCTATCCATCCACCTTGGCCTCCAAAACTGTTGGGATTACAGGTGTGAGCTACTGAGCCCGGCACAGATTTGATTTTCCGAGAAAGCACAAATGAATTAAAAAACAGAAGACATTGGCCAATCCTTGGGGAATGTGTACATTAGACAGGAATGGAACTATACCGTAGTGTATGGAGAGCCACGATCACACAAAACCAGGCATACAAAGAGAAGAGAGGGTTTCAAGAAAGTCTGGTTAGCTGTCTCCATGGCTTCAGGGAGCCCAAGTAAGGTATTAACTGTTTGGCAAGCAAGGCATCACTAGAGAGCCTGAATGAGTCATTTTAGCTAAGTGGTAGTAAAGGCCAAGGTAGGTGAGCACTGGAAAAGTTATGGTACATAAAGTAGACCATTCTTGCAAGACATTGAATAGAGAATGAGAGGAGAGAAAAAGGCTTACAACATCAAGGACAACAGGTACTGGGACATGGAAAAGACCAAGATATGTGTACAAATATAGCAAAACAAGAATGATAAGACCAAGCAGAGAAGGTATCTTTGGTAGAGCATAGTCTCCAAAGAGAAATATTAATAGCTTTGGGATGCCACTGAAGAATGAACAACAATCGCCACTCATTCCTAACTTGAGGGTAAGCATTACACATGGAATACATAATGGGCCAGACTCCATTAAGCTTTCCCTGCTGATGTCAAGGGCTCATAGCAGGGGCTGCCAGAGTAATATCAGGGAAAGTCAATTATCAGCACAGCAGAAAATGAGGGTCATCTGCAAGTCAATGGCTGCCTATTTAAAGCCATTAATTCAATGAATATGGACTATGAGAGTCTAAGGACTAACTCAGCATTTAGGGGGTGATATTCTTCATGTTTCTATTACAATTGTGTTTCGTAACCACCCTATGAGATTTATAACTTAACTAACTTTTAAAGAGTAGGCTCAGAAGTTAGGTGACCTGCCCAAGGAAACAGAGTTGTCAGGTGATGGAAGCAACGCTCAATCCAGCCCAGATCTTTTAGCTCTGAATTCAATGTTCTTCCCATGACATGACACTCTCCTTTTAAACACTCATCTCTTCAACAGCCAAGCCATGTAAAGGGGATGGAACAAGAGCATCAACATAGCAGAACATTAAAATGGCATAACTGAAGGCGTTCTTCACCCTTTTGCACTCTGTCCCCAACTTTGAGTGATTCACCCCAAATTCACTGCCTTTGTTCCTGGAGACAGGGTTCTTGCCTGAATCCTGCCTCCTTTTTTACAACTAGAGAACTTTGTGGAGCAACCTATAAGAAATCCCAATGTTGGCCAGGCGTAGTGGCTCACGCCTGTAATTCCAGCACTTTGGGAGGCCGAGGCAGGTGGATCACCTGAGGTCTGTTCAAGACCAGCCTGGCCAACATGGTGAAACCCCATCTCTACTAAAATGCAAAAATTATCTGGGTGTGGTGGCACATGCCTGCAATCCCAGCTACTTGGGAGGCTGAGGCATGAGGGTCACTTGAACCTAGGAAGTGGAGGTTGCAGTGAGCCGAGATTATGCTACTGCACTCCAGCCTAGGTGACAGAGTGAGAATCTGTCTTAAAAAACAAAACAAAAAAAAAAACAAGAAAAAAATCCCAATGTCGCAATGTCCAATTGCTCCTTACCTGGAGGTTAGAAGCAATTTTCAGTTCCTGCTCCCGATCACTTTCCTCTTCTCTACACTTCCATTGTCACAGGAGGTTTATAAACAGAAGCCACCCAAGATCCAAGGGAGGGAGGATGAGGATATGGAGAATAGAATGTCATAATAACCTAAAATGCTATGACCCACAACTCCAGCAAAGCCACGTGGGATGTCTGAAATTAGCCAGATAGCTTTTTAAAAAATTCCTAAGAATTGGCCAGGTACAGTGACTCACACCTGTAATCTCAGCACTTTGGAAGGCTGAGGAGGGCAGATCACCTGAGGTCAAGAGTTGGAGACCAGCCTGGCCAACATGCTGAAGCCTCATCTCTACTAAAAATACAAAAAAAAAATTAACTGGGTGTGGTGGCACGTGCCTGTAGTCCCAGCTACTGGGGGAGGCTGAGGCAGGAGAATTGCTTGAACCTGGGAGGTGGAGGTTGCAGTGAGTCAAGATCGCACCACTGCACTCCAACCTGGGTGACAGAGGGAGACTCCAGCTCAAAAAATAATAAATAAATAAATAAATAAATATTAAAATATTAAAATTTCCTAAGAATTGCATAATTCTAAAAAAAGTTTAAAAATCTCATAAAGTACAAAGTCCATATAGCTTGACTAAAAATATATTTAAATATCTTTAAAATACAAAGGAAATAGAAAATCCAAACAAGTAATCATCCTGGGTAGGAGTTGCTGACATCTGACATTTGAATTTAAAAAAATAATGAAAATATCTTGACTCCTGGTATAAAGGGCTACATAAGCTTTGAGACCAACTTTGTTACAAGTTTGAGGCTCATGATCCAGTAACTCTAAAAAGGAGCTCTTTTGGCTCAATTAGTATATAAGATCTCTTACACAATTAAAATCTTTGGCCCTAAGATATCTCAGTTAACTTTAATGTTTTCATGTATTGAGTTTCCTTAATCTTATATATTATCAACTCCCAAATATTTTAGAATTATGTAACCTCAGTAAAATAAGATTTTAACTGTCTTTTTTAGTGAATAAAAATATTTTAACTCCAGAAAGTGTTAGAATTAAATGTAAAATGTTTAAAAATTAAAACCAAATGTGTACATAGTGGATAACTTAGTATATTTGTAATATTTAAAAGAATGTGGTCTATTAGTGTGACCACCCTGTTTCTATCTTAACAGGGTTAATTTCCTGTCATTAACCCAGGAAATGAATGTCTGGGTTAAGATAAGGGATTGTGGAGACCAAGGTTCTTATTATACGAAGCCTCCAGGTAGCAGGCTTCAGAGGGAATAGATGGTAAATGTTTCTTTTCAGACTTAAAAAGGTGCCAGACTTTTTGTTGATTCTGTCTTGGATCAGGAGGGAGGCCTGGGAAAGGGAAAGGGGATTCTCTACAGAATGCAGATTTTTCCCTGCAAGAGATGACTTTGCAGGGCAATTCCAAGATATGGCAAGGAAACATATTTGGGGTTAAAATATTTTGATTTCCTTCCTTATCTATCATGTGATGTATGGCAGAGTCAGATTGGGAAGCAGGCCACATTATATAGGATTAGATAAAGCCTCTCTGATGAGGCTTTATGGTTTGCAGGGTGTGACTCCCCAGGCCCCTTAGATAGGAATTTGGGCAAGAGAAGAAAAAAGGTCAGAGCTTAGTCCTCACAATTATTTTCTTATTTTGAGGATATTAAATCAGCCTGGGCATGGTGGCTCACGCCTATAATCCCAGCATTTTGGGAGGCTGAGGCAGGAAGATTGCTTGAGCCCAGGAGTTCAAGACCAGCAGTTCAAGACCAGCCTGGGTAACATAATGAAACCCTTTCTCTACAAAAATATAAAAATTAGCCGGGGGTGGTGTGCACCTTTAATCCCAGCTACTCGGAAGGCTAAGGCAGGAGAATCGCTTGATCCTGGAAGGCAGAGGTTGCATTGAGCCGAGATCATGCCACTGCACTTCAGCCTGGGCAACAAAGCAAGACCCTGTCTCAAAAAAAAAAAAAAAAAAAAAAAAAAAATTAATATTAAAAAATAAAAAAGAGAAAAAAATGTTATATAAATGAAATCTTAAGTATGTAACTTTTTGGGACTGGCTTTTTCATTTAGCATAATTCATCCCGGTGGTTGTGGGTATAAATCGTTTTTTCTTTGTGTTTTTTAAAATCATTATTGCTGAGTGGTATCTTTCATGGCATGGACAGACCACAGTTTGTCAAATCATTTGTCTCTTAAAGGACAACTGAGTGTTTTCAGTTTGTGACTATTCCGAGTCAAGTTGCCGTGAGCATTTGTGTACAGTTTCTTGTGTGAACATAGATTTCATTTGTCTCGGATAAATGCCCATGTGTGCAATCACCGGGTTGCATGGTAATTGCATGTTCAGCTTTATTAAGAAACTGCCAAACTGTTTCCTCGAGTGGCTGTATCGCTTTACATTCCCACCAGCAATGTGTGAATGATGCAGTTTCTCTATATCCCCACTAGCATTTGATGCTGCCACTATTCTTTTGACAGATAATTCTAATATGTTCGCCATCTTGATTTTGGTATCTATTGATTGTCTTTTTTTTTTTTTTGAGATGGAGTCTCGCTCTGTCATCCAGGGTGGAGTGCAGTGGTGCGATCTCGGCTCATTGCAACCTCTGCCTCCCAGGTTCAAGCAATTCTCCTGCCTCAGCCTCCTGAGTAGCCAGGATTACAGGTGCCCGCCACTATGCCTGGCTAATTTTCATATTTTTAGTAGAGATGGGGTTTTGCCATGTTGACTAGGCTGGTCTTGAACTCCTGACCTGAGGTGATCCGCCTGCCTTGGCCTCCCAAAGTGCTGGGATTACAGGCATGAAGCACTGCGCCCAGTGATTGTCTAATTTGTATTCCATTTTATATCTTCCTGGTTCTTGATAGGATGAGTGACTTTTTTATTGAAATCTGGAATTTGGGGAAATATATTTTGAGACACTGGAACTTTTTAAGCCTTCTGTTTAGCTGGCTTCCTCTGACATTGCACTAGTCAGGGAAGCAGTGATGCCCCTCTGCCATTGACGCCTTAGTGGGGAGGGGTCCTTGTTATTGCTGGGCAGGGTGGGAGTTCCAGCATCCCACAGACCTCCCCTGACCCACCCCCCATCCCCCCGGACTGGGACAGATAGTAACACCTCATTATTGCCCTTCATGTAGTCTTCACTGACACCAAGGGAAGCATGGCCTCATTACTGCTGATGTTGAAAATCTTCACTTTCCAATAGACCCACCCTGACATAGCTACCCTACCCAGCTCAGTGGGCAGTGGGGGATGGGGGTGCCTCATTACTGTTGGATCGGGGAGAAAGTCCAGGCTTTTGACTCGACTTTGCCCAGGACCACTCTGGCAGGTATTGGAGCACCCAGTTACAGGCAGCAGAAGTCTAGGCTCCCCATGCAGCCTTTCCTGGTAGGGTAGGTGGTGGGGTTTCAGTTTTCTCCTGCAGTATTTGGCAGGGGTGGTCAGTTATTGTCTAAGTTTGCTGTCTTCATAGGCTGCCCTTTCCTGGCCTTTTGGCAGAGAAACCAGGCTTTTGTTGAGAGCCTTTTTTTTTTTTTGTCTGTACCTTTCTTTGTTACAGGCTTCTTCAGCTCCAAATCTGATACATACGAGGACAAAACAGAACCTAGAAAACTGACCACCCTGTCATTCCTGGGTCCCCGTCTGATCTGTGTCCTTCTCTCTACCTTTCAGAGTCTCCTTATGTTCGTTTTATAGGCAATGTCCAGGCTTTGAGTCGTACTCAGCAGGGGGAACAAGAAAAAGTGTAGTCGTTCCATCCTCCCAGGAGAGGACATTTGCCAAGAATGGAGTTTTGCTTTTTGTTTTGTTTTGTTTTTGAGACGGAGCCTTGCCTGGAGTACAATGGTGTGATATCAGCGCATTGCAACCTCCGCCTCCCAGGTTCAAGCAATTCTCCTGCCTCAGCCTCCCAAGTAGCTGGGACTATAGGCATGCACTACCACGCTTTTTGTATTTTTAGTAGAGATGGGGTTTCACCATGTTGGCCAGGATGGATGTTGTGATCCGCCCGTCTCACCCTCCCAAAGTGCTGGGATTACAGGCATGAGCCACCACATCCAGCCAAGAATGGAGTTTAAAAATTTCAGTTTAACCCTAAAAGCACCCATGGGGCCTCCAGTTTCATGGGAGAGTTTCTTCCTGGTGTAAAGGAGGTGCTGGGAAGAATAGGCTTAGGTTGTCCTTCTCAAGATTCTTGTCCTTTACTATTCAGTGTTCAGTTCCTTTATTTCTCAGCAGCCTCTAAAACAACGTGAAAAATGCCAGCGAGAATGAATTACTTGGATGTCTTGAAATTAGCATTTCTAATCCAGCCTCAGAGTCTCTTAATGAATTTTAAGCTGTCTTTAGGGCAGATTTAACCACAATTTGTCACTGCAATGTCTGTCAAGCCAGGGAAACTAGCAGTGATACCCTTGTCCTAAAAAAGGAAAAGGACATGGTCCTAGAATAAACATCAGCAGCCCTCCAATCAAGGTCCACACAGCCACCAAGTAGCCATGGGACCTGGGCCCTCAGTGTGCCCTGATTCCCTCAAGTTTGTTTGTTTGTTTGTTTTTTGTTGAGATGGAGTCTTACTCTGTCACCCAGGTTGGAGTGCAGTGGCGAAATCTCAGCTTACTGCAAACTCTGCCTCCTGGGTTCAAGTGATTCTCCCACCTTAACCTCCTGAGTAGCTGGGATTACAAGCACCCGCCACCATGCCTGGCTAATTTTTGTATTTTTAGTAGAGACGAGGTTTCACCGTGCTGGCCAGGCTGTTCTGGAACTCCTGACTTTGGGTTATCTACCCGCCTTGGCCTCCCAAAGTGCAGAGATTACAGGCGTGAGCCACTGTGCCCAGCCAATTCCTCATATACCCCTACATCCCCCTCCAGACCTTGGATTCTATAGCGTAGGATAAAGAACACCCAATGTGATATAACAACCGTAAAAGTGTCAGAGGGTCTGAAGTTGACCTGAGCTGGGTTACACTTATGTACCAGTTTCTATGTAGTCAATTTCCAACGGGGTCAGTGGGTTGGGAGCAAGGGATTATGCAAAACCTATGCTCACAAGAACGCTATAAGCCATATCTCTGTGTAGTTATTAGCCTTCATATTTGGAGAGGCCTCTTTCTGGACATGGTGGTCAGCACTCCTCCCCATTCTCCTGATAAAAAAAGCTCTCTTGTGGGAGCCCACACCTTACGGATCCGATGCGGCTCCCATTCGTCTCAGTCATGGATGTGACAAAGCCCAGGCCTGAGCAATCAGAGCACCCCATTTCCTGACCACCATGACTGGCCCAGAAAGGGCATGTGAGCCCAGCTGGGCCAATGAAAGCCTTCTCTTAGTTGTGATGTGTGAACCTAAGAGAGATTGAGAGACCAGAGCTGCCATGCCCCACCCCCATGCAAGGAGAGCCCACTGAGGGAGGGCCAGCACAGAGGAGAAAAAGGCTGAGGGAGGGCCGGGCACAGTGGGGCACACCTGTAATCCCAGCACTTTGGGAGGCCAAGGCAGGCGGGTCATTTGAGCTCAGGAGTTCAAGACAAGCCTGGGCAACATGGTGAAACCCCATCTCTACAAAAAATACAAAAATTAGCCAGGGGTGGTGGTACATGCCTGTAGTCTCAGCTACTTGGGGGCTGAGGCAGGAGGATCGCTGGAATCTAGGAGGTTGAGGCTGCAGTGAGCAGAGATCACACCACTGCATTCCAGACTGGGTGACAAAGTGAGACCTAGTCTCAAAAAAAAAAAAAAAAAAAAAAAAAAAAATGGTTGAGAGAGGGACTGATGGTGTCCTTTGGATACTATTTGGGTGATTTTTCTAGAGAAAAGCCTCCTCAAATTCCTTCTAATGGTGAGATTTATTGTTTACAGGGAACGTGGTTTTATAATGATGAGTTTGCTTGAACTAACAGACAGGTATTTTCTTATCTTCCAGCTCTTCCCAAGTGCGTACAGTCCGCTTCAAATTGCTCTTACAATGGTCCAGCATAGACCCGTCCTTTGAGGGAAAAGCTTAGAGGAGCCAAAGCGTGATTCTCTGAAAGCCATTTGTCTCCTGTTTCTGAAAGACCACATAGAACCTGTGGCTGTTTCTAAATAGCTTGCTGCAGGCCTGAACCTTCCAGGGAGCACCAACTCGGCTTTTCAAGGCAGAACGAGCTCACAGAATCTGCCTGTACCTTGGAGGGAAATCCATCTACAGTCACATCCAAATTCTAGCCAGACTAACCCTTTGAATTTCTCAATCCCAAGAGCTACAAAGCTCTGCCTATTTTACAAAGCAAAATCTTTTAAGAAAGCTGAGACAAAAGAAATTTTATACAGAAAAATTTTCATAAGAGAGAGAAAGATAACACCATTTCCTGTCCTGGAGACAGACTGTTCAGTCTTGTTAGTTCTCTAGTCATATCAGAAGTATAAGCAAAAGTGTCGGTGTAATCAATCCCTGCACTGGGAGAGAGAGCCTGGCTGTGTATTGTTCATAATCTCCTGTTAAATTAGCAGATTGTTTAGCTATCAGGGATGATCTTATGAAAAAGACACAGCCAGGTCTGTGTCTTGTAGGAGAAGGTCTTGACTGGGGCAGTGTCTGCTGTGGAGGTTTGCAGCAGCGATGCAGAGATGCACCAGGTGCTATGGTACCTTAAATGTCTCCTCAAGCCCCAGTTGACTTCTCTGATTCTATCAGACTCCAGAAATAGAAATGTTTGGGTTCATTTCATGTGAATCCAGATGTTTGTGAGGCAAAAGTCTCATGCTCCCGCCAAGCATAAAACATCACCAGTTTCATGAACAGGCAGACACAGAATATCCTTGCCAGTCTGTCATGATTGGAGCCAGAGCATAACGTGATTGATGATTTACTGTGCAAGTGACTTGAGAATCACCATTTCACTTCACTTCAGGCAAGATTGCTCTTTGGCGTCTTGACTCTAGAGAAATAATAGAAACCATCAGGAGGTTTCTAGGTACTATTTCTTTACCACCCTCCTACTCCAGGTAGGAGAATGGATACCAGGAACCAGCTGGGATCCAGGCATAGCCCTAAATCTACTAATCAGAGCCCAGTCACAGCCACATGCAATCCCTCTTATACACTATGTTGGAAACTTCCTTTGGCCGTGAAACTGCCTTTGCAAAAGTTATGTTAGTGAGAAAATGATGACAGCAAAAGGGATCCCATCTTGCCTTTCCCTTAATTATTCCTGGACTATTGGGCCAAGCTAACTTTGAAAGACATTTAGGCTATAAATGATAAGAGGCCTCCCCTAAAACTCAGCCATTTTTGTAAAGCTATAGGGAGACCATCAGGCTACGGGGAGAGAGGGGCCTGAGTCCTTTTAAGGTGCAGAATGAATGATTGTCAACCACTGTTCTGGAGGTCATGAGATATGCAGCTTCCTCAATGACTCCTGCAAATAACATCACTATTGCTAAGGCATAGACATGAATGATTGTCAGCCATTATTCCTGAGGTCATAAGATATGCAGCTTTCCCAACTACTCCTGCAAATAACATCACTATGGTAGAACCTAAGATTGGCCTTTTGAAATATCTTTTCAGGGTTTTTGCATGTCTGACACCCATGGCTCCACCTGTACCCACCAACCCTGACTCTGTGGCCCCAGCCAGAATTGGTTTAGCCCACAAGAGGACAGCTTTGACCCTCTACGATTTCCATCTCCGCCCCAACCAGTCAACAGCAAACACCTGCTACCTGGCCACCCCCATCCCTTCCCACAAACTGCCTGTGAAAAACTTCTAACCTAGTAGCTTTGGACAAGATGACTTGAGTATGAACTCCGTCTCCCATGTGGCACGGCCGGCCTTGTGTCTACTAAACTCTTTCTCTACTACAATGCCATGGTCTTTCTTTATGTAGTGGGCAGGAAGAACCCCTCAGGGTTACAGCTCAAGTCCAGGATGGAGCAGCCTACCTCTTTGTCTTTGAACTGAAGGCAGCAGGACCTCCTGAGCCTGGTCCTCCTGACCTGCCCAGGTTGCAGATGAAGAACCTTGACCACAGGAACAGAGCAGGGATCGGTCTGAGGCAGGCCTCTGCCGTCTGTTCACAGCATGATGGGGGGAAATGCAATACTGGCTCCCCCAGGTCTGGTCCCAACCAGACCTTTAAGAATGGGAAGCTGGAGAACAGGAGCTGGCATTCCTTTTAGACGCAATCCAGTGTAAAATGGACCAACCAGATTTGCACACCTACCTCTGAGGGATGAGGGAAGACTAAAGATTCCACTCTAGATCTTCTTAGAACCAGGGATTCTGGGGGAGGTTCTTATTTATGAGCAGAAGAAAGAACACAAGAGAGAAAACGACATCAGGCTTGTCCAACCCGCAGCTCACAGGCCACAGGCGGCCCGGGAAGGCTTTGAATGCAGCCCAACACAAATTCGTAAACTTTCTTAAAACACTATGAGATTGTTTTTGTGATACATGTATATTTTTCAGCTCATCAGCTATAGTTAGTTGTTAGCATATTTTATGTGTGGCCCAAGATGATTCTTCTCCTCCCAGTGTGGCCCAGGGAAGCCGAAACATTGGACACCCCTGCCCTACAGGAATCAACAACAGCTTGAAATGGTGAACCCAGGCTTTCCTGTGCCCCTGACACTCAGGAGCTCCTGGCTGCAGGTCGGGAGGCGAGGCCTGGGGAATCTGCAGCCCATGTGAATAAGGCAGGCTTTCTCCATGGGGTTCCAACAGAAAACAGAGTCTACCCCACACAGTCCCCTAACCAGAGCCTCTTAGAATCTGAACAGAGGGGTCCCTGACCTCTGTACAGCAGGAAGAGGTAGTAAGCTGGGTTCCAGGGGCCCTGAGATCGACCCTGAGACCACTCACTGTGCAGGCAGTTTTTCAGAAGGTTCTGCTGTGGCAACTTTCCTATCACGCACCCTTAGAAAAGCCATCAAAGTCATATTCACAAGTACTTAGGAAAAGTTTTCAAAACTCAGAAATAAGGCAAAAAAAAAAAATCTCATTACCTTTTAGTATTAAGCTAAATGATTTTCTAATGAGCCTGTTTGAAGGCCCTCTCACTCTCAGAGAGTATACTGGCTTGATTAATAATTGATTAGGGCTGTGTTGACCTGAAGAAAACCGATGAGGTACAGTGACTGATCCATTAGACAAGATTACCCTGAGGGTTATAGTTTAATTACCCTATGGAAATGCACCAGGAAATATTAATCAGTTTTGTATCTAAATCAAGCATTTTTCAGCATTTTTTCCTCACTATGTCTCATATTCTCTTTGAATCATCTGTTTTTCCACTGTTTTCTTATCCATGAGTTAAAAACAGCTCTCCCATGTGCTTGCAATTATGATTTTAACGACTTCAGAAATATCTTTAACCAAAGATTTGTAACAATTTATTGTCATAATTATTATAATTATATAACTGTAATAATATCATATTTTAAGTATTTGTTAAAATACTGTATTAATTTGTAAACGTATTCATAGAACTGACTATGGTCTCTCTTCTGTTGAGGCATGTTTATACCTCTATATATCCAATTTTTTATCCATCTGACCATTCATATTATCCACTAAAGAAGCATTAAAGAATGCTTTATAACTCTTTCTAAGTTCTGTCCCTTATGAGTCCGTTCTCACACTGCTATAAAGAACTACCTGAGACTGGGTAATTTATAAAGAAAAGAGGTTTAATTACTCCACATGGCTATGGAGGCCTCAGGAAACATAATCATGGCAGAAAATGAAGTGGAAGCAGGCGTAGTCTTCACAGGGCTGGCACAGGAGAAAGAGAGAGAGAAGAGGGAAGTGCTCACACCTTTAAACAACCAGATTTCTTGAGAACTCTGTCACAAGAACAGCAAGGGGGAAGTCCACTTCCATGATTCAATCACCTCCCACCAGGCTCTTCCTTCAACAAGTGGGGATTACAATTTGACATGAAATTTGGGTAGGGACACAGAGCCAAACCATGTCAGTCCCTTACTAACCTCATGACTGGGTAAGTCATACATGCTAAGAAGTGTGCTTTCTCATTTGTCAAATGGGAGCATCATGAGATTGTGGAGAAAAGTCAAATAGATTGTATATATAAAGCACTTGGAGCAGTGCTGGTTTATATGTTCAATCAACGGAAAACAATTACAAACAGGGTAGATATTAATCCAACTCAATCAATAATCACTTTAAATGTGTATGCCCTAAACATACCAATTAAAAGACAAATTGTCAGAATGGATCATAAAAGCAGGATCCAACTATATGTTGTCTACAAGAAACCCACTTTAAATATAAAAACTCAGGTTAAAGGTAAAGGGATAGAGAAAGATATACTATGTTAACATTAATCAAAAGAAAGTTGGAGTTGCTATGTTAATTTCAGATAAAGCTTCAGAACTAGAAAAATTATCAGAGAAGAGCATTACGTAATGAAAAGGTGCAAGTTCTCCAAGAAGACATAGGCCTAAAAATATATGCATCTAATAACAGAACATCAGAATATGTGACAACTATCTTTTGTTGATATGATTATGAGTTATTTTATTTTTCAGATATTCACCAGCAGAAAAACAAAAACAAAAACAAAAGCAAACTTCATTATTTCCCCATTTTGTTTACCCACCCCGTTGAATGATGGAACATGGAGATGGCCCAGAATAGCTATGGAAACAGAAGCCCAGAAGGTCAGATGTCCACTCAAAGATATCTCAAGAGCTATTATTTGCATTTGCAAGTTCACCTTGTCTAGAAGAAAAAACGTACAAGAGCTCAGCCTGAACAGATGGTCTCTCAGAGGGTGCTCACTGCCACAGAAATCTCAGAATATTGTCTTCAAAACTAAGTCTCCATCCCGCACTTCCCTGTCAATTTAAGACCAAGGGCCCCAAGGGCAGGATTTTGGGAAGTATTTGCATACCCTGGCCACTAAAGCCAAATCACAGAGTGAAAATTTGAGGCACAGAAATGTGTCAATTTGTACATATTTGACTTTCAAAAACTGTTTAAGCACTAACAAAAGGAAGATCAAAAGGCTGGGTGTGGTGGCTCACGCCTGTAATCCCAGCACTTTAGGAGGCTGAGGCAGGCAGATCACTTGAGGTCAGGAGTTCTAGACCAGCCTGGTCAACATGGTGAAACCCCATCTCTACTAAAAATACAAAAATTAGCCAGGCGTGGTGGTCCAATACCTGTAATCCCAGCTACATGAGAGGCTGAGGCAGAAAAATCGCTGGAATCGGGGAGGCAGAGGTTGTAGTGAGCAGAAATTGTGCCACTGCACTCCAGCCTGGGCAACAGAGTGACTACATCTCAAAGGAAAAAAAAAAAAAGGAAGGCTACTGAAAGGAAGCACTAACAAAAGGAAGATGTGGGAAGGAGATTGGCTGGCCAGTGTCTTGGGCAATTGAGTCCGGTGTAGCTTTCACTTGGGAGTCAAGTGGTGTTAATTAAATGGCAAAAACTGGTTCCAAGGTATTTACAATCCCTGAGCAGTCTTAAACTTTGAGCTGTGATGCCAAATCCTAGCTCTGATGAAAAACAGCAACCTTTTGTCCTTAGAAAAATGCTATTTGTAAAAATGTCCTGTATTACTGAATTTAAATTTGGAATTTTTAAAATTTGAAGACCTATATCCCATATACTAAAATTTGGGTTAGTGAGAAAACTTGGAAATTAAATTTATGAGACTAAAATATATTTCTGATCAACTGAGAGTTAATGAAAAGACATTTTGTTTTGGTTCATGTTGATTTAAAAATATTTTTCCTGCCTTTTTTCTCAGCATAGCTCACCACCAACCTTTTATTAGTTGTTGAAAAGTTCTTACAGTGATTTGTGGATTTGAGGTTGTGGTTGACATGCTAAATATACATTTTTCATCATACATCTTGGTCCATGAGAATGAAGGAAAGTTAAAGATATACTAATCCCAGAATACACCACAGATTTAAAAAAAAAAATCCCTTATATCAATATATTCTGTTGTAATTCCTCTTTATCCTAAAAGTAGATTGCAAATATTTCCAAATCAGTAACAGCATCACTCTACCATTGCCAATCATGCCTTTTCATAAAAATGTGTCCAACAGACTTGAGCCTGGAGCAGGGTACATACGTTCATTCTCTACCCATGCCTAAGCACAGCAGCTGTGAGCCCAGACTCCTGGCAAAGACAGAGGGGCTCAAGGCAGATGGCTGGGAAGAGACTTCTCCCCTCCTAACCGCTCACACACATGCACACCCCTCACAAAGATCCTCTTCTTATCCATACCTCCCTGCCGGAAAACCATGGTCTTGTCTGTTTTTGAGCCCTCCTCTAAGAGCTCGTGATCATTTCTTCACTTAGCAAATACTCTCCAGGCAGCTACCAAATGCAAGGCAATGTTTTAATGAATGTGAATCTTTAGGTCCCTGCTTTGTGGAGCGTCCATTGTAGCCAGAGAAGGCAGGTTACAATCTATTCAACAAATGAGCAAGAGATTATTCCTAATGAGCTCTACAAAGGAAATTGCCCAGGGGTGGGACAGAGACCTTGAAGCAGGAAGGTGATGCTGCCTCAGGTAAGATACTCAGAGAGGATGTTCCTGGAAGAAAGAAAGACTGGCAAGAAGAATTTGGCCATTGAAGGACTGGGAAAAAAGAAAAGGAAACTATGAGTAAGGAGGAACTGCATGCACAAATGTCCCTGCCTGAGAAGGGGCTCAGCTTATGTGAGAACCTGGGTGGGGCCAGGAGTGAGACAGCAAGTTCAGAGGGGCCCTGGAAAGGAGTGCACATAACACTTGTGTATCTATGGTCTTCAACATGCAAAGCATGGAGACGTTGGACCATGTGGAACTTGAGACACACATGTGGGGGCACCAGAGTTACCAGGAGAAGGCCAAGCTTCTGACCTGGATGATTCGTGCAGTCAGGGACTGCCCCTCGCCCCCGTCTCTGCCTGTGGAGTTTGAGCCCCTCCTCACAGGCGCAACCCAGCAGTGTAGTGTTGGCGAGGGGAAGAGGTAGACTCAACCAGTGGGGAAGAGGTTAGGGGATAAATGCCCTAGCCTCTCCATATGGTAGGGCCATTATGCCCCAACTTCCATATGGTCTCTTGAAAGTTCCCCAGAAGGACCGACTCCCAGCTGCCCACACGGTCATCCACTCTCTACTGGTTTTCCTTCCTTTCCTGTTTCATTTTTCCACTTCCTCACCGTTGCTTCCTAGAATAATTCCCCAAATAAACTTCCTTGACTCTTAACAAAGACTCTGAGATTGGATGATCTAGAGCAGGGGACAGTAAGCTTTCCCTATAAAGAGCCAGACAGTAAATATTTTAGGCTTTGTAGGCCATACAATCTCTGTTGCAACTATTTAACTAAGACATTGCAGCATATAAGTAGCTTTCTACACCACATAAATGAATGACATGGCTGTGTTTCAGTAAAACTTTATTTACAAAAATAAGCAGCAAATGGAATTTAACCCATGAGTTGTAGTTTGCCAGTCCCTGGACTAGGAGCTTAAAGTTGTTAAGCTATGACAGTTGATACAATTTTCTCTCCTACAGGGATTCTTCTGCCACAGATATCTGCAGGTCACGTCTGTGGGTCAGGGAACTCCTCTTCTGGACAGTTCAAGAGACAAAGCCAACATTTGCTTACATGCCTTGGAGGTCTAAGGGCCAAGAGAAGCTTTTCCTGCTCCCCAGGGTGACCTTGCCTTCCATCCCCAAGAATAAATGCTATGGCAACCACCACTACCAAGCTGCTGCCATTTCATCAGGACAATTCATCAGTGCTATAGTTCCCCGTTCCCTCCTACCCACGACCTCCCACCCATCTCCTATTTCTGTCCAAAAAGAGTAGAGATGGAGAGCAAGGAGGCCTTTCAAGGAGGGAAGGCTTCACGAATCCATAGCCATCACCATCTCTCTAGTTCCTCAGTGAAGAGCAGGAGAATTCTGTGTCAACTCTGTGTGGTACCGAGGTGGGGAGACAGGAGTCTTTCTCCTGGCCATTTGCTCACCAAACCACCTCAGAGCCACCAGAGAGGAGCTATGACGAGGGCAGAGAGGTCTGGACATTTGATCCCAAAGTCTGATGACCTGCATCAATATAGACAACGAAGCCAGCCTCTCGTTTGAAGATTCCTGAAAATGAAAAACTTCTAGGCCATTAGGATGTGGACGATTTCTAATGAATGTGCCTCAAGAAGAGGTTGAAGGCCTTTGTACATCCATGTCTCTCAAAGAACACCAGGTGGATTCCCGTGAGCTCTCATAGCGTCTCCTGGGGAAGCCTGGGGTGTGAAAAAAGGGCAGCTGTCCTTCAGAAAGTAGTTTTCCACAGAAAACTACTCAGCCAAGTCCTGAGGAGCCCATTTTGGGGAAGGGCTTGGAGCCTGGGGCTACCATGGCACACCCTGAACACAGGGGCAGAAACAGGGGTGCTTCCATGAAGTCAGGGCAGGGTCAACACCAAACCCCACCCAAGGTCAACCCACACAGCACTCAGGCCAACACCACGGCATTAGGGGTTCACAGCCCTTCCCACCACGGTCAAGGGAAGGAGCTCCACGAGCAGTGTCAGGACTTGGCTGCTGGAGGACTCTGAGTCAGAGGGGAAGGGTGTGGAGAGTCCTAGAGAAGATTCTGGTCCTGGAAACAGCACTGTAGGTTGTGCTTTGGGTGAAAGATGAGCTGCAGCTAAGAAGCTCTCCAGCTAGCAGGCTTCCGAGAGAAAGCATGGTTGTGATGACAGGAAAAAGGACAATTGCTCCATGTTTCCACCACAGCAAGGGGACTTGTCCCCATCTGAGTGACATTGCTCAGATTGATTTTCCTAAGCGCCAATAGGACGCCCTTTTTCTCATGGACAGATTTGGCTCTAAACTGGCGAATACCGTGGGTCTGGGCATATCTTTGCACATCTCTGATATTATCGCCTATGCGTGGACTTTTAATTTTAACTCTCAGAGTTTAAGGGGTTGTCTGTTTGAGTACTAAGTCAAAATTTGACTCCTTTTTAACTGTATGGTTTTTAAAAAATCAAACCCTATTTTGGGGTGGCTGACCTTGTGGATGCCCAAACACAAAGGAGAACCCCAAGCTCTTTGCAGAGTTTAGCATCAGCCTGCCTAGGGAGGCATTCAAAGGTCATGGGAAGCCGGAGATTTGTTGCCCTCCCTCTTTTATTTTATTTTCTTCTTTTCTCTCCTTCCTTCCTTCCTTCCTTCCTTCCTTCCCTTCCTTGTTTCCTTCCTTTCTCTTTTTCTTTCTTTCTCTTTCTTTCTTTTTCTTTCTTTCTTCTCTTTCTCTCTTTTTCTTTCTCTCTCTCCCTCCCTCCTTCCCGGCTTTCCTTTCTCCTTCCTTCCTTCTTTCTTTCCTTCCTTCCTTTCTCTTTCTTCCTCTTTCTTTCTTTCTTTCTTCTTTCTTCCTTCCTTCCTTCCTTCCTTCTTTTTCTTTCTTTTGTTTGAAAGACAGGGTCTTGCTTTGTTGCCTAGGCTGGAGCACTGTGGCACAAAAATGACTCACTACAGCCTCCACCTCCTAGACTCAAGTGTTCCTCCTGCCTCAGTTTCCCAAATAACTGGGACTACAAGTGTGCACTGCCACCTGTAGTGGGCTAATTTTTTATTATTATTTTTTGTAGAGATAAGGTCTTGCTGTGTTGCCAGGCTGGTCTCAAACTCCTGAGCAATCTTTCTGCCTTGGCTCCCCAAAGTGCTGGAATTACAGGCATGAGCCACCATGCCTGGCCTATTTCTTTATCTTTTTATTTCTTTCTTTGTCTCTTTATTTTGTAGAGTTTTACTTCAGTTTGTTTATTTTTACCCAGTCTGCTCTTTAAGCTTCTGGTCTTAGCATTTTATTTTGTTTCTATTTATCTGCTTGAAGTGGTTATTTTGTTTTCTCAATTAGTTCATGATGTTTTAATTTTGTCTTTATCTTACTGTTTTGATATTTTGATTGTAGCCTTCTCATCTTTAACATGAATTTGTTTTATTTTTGCATGTGGTTTCATTTTTCTATTCACCTCTCTTTTTCCTATTTTGTCTGTTTTCACTGTAGCTTCCCATCATTACCTCCATTGCTTTAATATCTCCTTACCATTTATTTTATCCTCTTATTGTTTAATTGGTGTATAGAGATTTAGTTCTTGATTTTAGGAATTCTAGCCAGGGAAGGCTGGTGTCAGAGTGACAGATGAGGGAAAGCTGTCATAGGGCCCTGAACAGCATCACACCCACTTTATTAGGAAGCCAAGTGACAATGGAACGAATGTGCACCTGCCGTGTGTACCTGGGATCTCAGAAACGGGTCCCACGATAATGACCGAGCAACATTTATTCTCATGATAGCGCATTCCCTCCAACCCTCAAAAAGGAGAATCTAAAAAATTTGTTTTTAGAATTCCTGGTATTTTGACCATGTGGACTATTGAAATTCAGGAGTAAAAACCTAGGCACATTAGGATCTCATATCAAAGTGTATCATGGGTCGTCTGGAAGAAGACACCAATAAACAAACCCTCTTCCTTTTAGTCTATTCATTATAGGAGTTAGGTGGTTATCTGAACAGAAGGGGGCAGACATAGGAGAAGATAGGCGAAGTTATTTTGATAAATGGGTAATGGCTTACTTATGAAATCCTGAGCATAGGTCTCCTTCTCCAAGTCATATTTTGTGTGGGACACTTCACTTTCCTGCTATTGAAGACACCATGGGGTCAATAAAACCACTGGTGATCCTGCAGGCTGAGCAGGTCTCACCTCTTTACTTTAGCTCAGGATTCTAAAGAAGTCTTGGCCAAAGGAGAATACTCTGCTTCACCAGGGAGCAAAACCATTTTCATTGTTGTCCCTTGATCAACAAACCTTAGACAGAGTCCAATAGTACCATTTTGCAGTGCCGTATTTTAATTCCTGAGAGAGGTAAAAGTCATCAGAAATCTTGCAAATGAGTCCCGATGTTGCCTAAATCAGCATTTTCCAATCTGTATAAACAGGTATTTATAATTGTCCAATGTTTCACTGTATGTTGGCAGAGGCTGATAGTGATTAAGATGGTAGGAAAAAATGTCATAACCATAAAGGTGGAGAAAATTGAAGTGCAATGCGCTCTTCAGACAGCAAATGGAAAAATAAATGGGTCAGGTTCTCATTTTGGCAATTCAGGGGGAAATTTTTTGAAGTAATGAAGGGAACTAGAATTAGGATGAGAAATTGGCTCATGAATTGAAAGGCATCATCTGTATCCTAAGTAATAAGAAATTCCAGACATCGGTTAGAGTATTCACATTGCCCTGCTGACATCTCAATAGAGTTTTCAAATGTTTATTGCAAGGGAATGTAAAAATTTTATAGGCAAAACATATTAGCCAAAAAAGCACTGGATTATAACAAAAAGGAAAACAGCTTTCATTAAGTCTATATAATGCATCTAGCACTTCCCTACCCATTTTAAGGTGATTATGTGATTTCATCCTCTCTAGAACTCTGTTGCTGCAAACAAGGAATACGAGGCTAAACACTTAAGCTTCTTGTTCAAACTCACGCAGCTGGGAAATGGCACACCTGGGTCCTAAAGCAAGGAACCCTGAACACAGATGCTTTTCCACTTGATCCCACCCTTCCCAAGATTCTGAGCTAGGTTCAGCCACAGGCTGGCAGTGTGACCTCCACTCTACTCTGGGTTACCGCACACCTGTAGCTCACTGCACACCTGTAGTGTTCTGTGCTGTTCCTGTTCGGTGCACCTTCAGTGAGCCACACATTGCTGGAAGTAGGATTGGAAGCCAGATAGGCTGTTCCTGCTTCATGGTATTTACCAACTGATAGGGCCTCCAGCAAGCAGCAATTCACCATATCCATTAGGACAACATCAGCAAAGTCATTTAATTTCTTAGGTATCCAATTTATTCATCTGCAGAGTGAGGAATGTTTTAACCTTTCAGTGATTCAGTACTAAGAGTATGCAAAAAAATCACCTACAAGGGTTTTGAAAAATTGAGCCATCAAGGCCCTACCCCAGACCAGCTTTTGAGTTGAGGCCTAAAGTGTGTAATTTGGAAACTTCCTTAGATGATTCGATTCAAACCTGTATTTTAAGAACCAATAGAAATGCCTACTCCAAATTCCTTTCTAGGTCTCAAGTGCTAGTTTTGTCTTTAGAAGATCTTTAAATATCTCTCCGTTATCCAGCATTTATACTTGAACACTGGCAGAAAAAAATACCTACTGGCAGAAAAAAAAAAAAAAATGGCAGAAGGCACTACCATATTGGAGCGCCTTCTGAAAAAGAAAAGGATTCGCCATCTTCACTTGGGGTTACAAGTTGAAACTTTCCCCTTAGCAGAATACACAGCTAACAAGAGCCTTTTGGCTGGGCACGGTGGCTCAGCACTTTGGGAGGCTGAGGCAGGTGGATCACGAGGTCAGGAGTTCGAGACCAGCCTGACCAACAAGGTGAACCCTTGTCTCTACTAAAAATACAAAAATTAGCCAGTCATGGTGGCACATGCCTGTAATCCCAGCTACTCTGGAGGCTGAGGCAGGAGAATTGCTTAAACTCGGGAGGCGGAGGTTGCAGTGAGCCGAGATCATGCCATTGTACTCCAGCCTGGGTAACAGAGTGAGACTCCATCCAAAAAAACAAAACAAAACAAAAACCTTTCATGTCAAGCAAGGAAATGAAGAAATTCCTGATGCAAGGTCCCTCCACCAAAGAAATTCAAGTTCCAAACATGCTGCTGCTGAATGGGCTTCTGCCTAGTAGAAAAATCTAGTATTTGGTTCAGGACGATAGAGGAAAGGGAAAGCAAGATTAAGAATTTACAGATATCATTGGGCAGGAAGTGAACTTCAGACCGTGCAATCTGGAGTATGAGCAAAGCTGAACTGGTTTTTGGAGGGGCAGAGAAGCTACCAAAATCATCCAGATCGTATGTATGCCAAACACATCATTTTAGAAAATGTTTGCAAAAGGAGAGAACTTCAAACCAAAATTGCTCTTCCTGAGTCTTCCACAAGTAGTCACAGACTTTGTAATAAGGAAAGAAATTGAATGCAATGAACACAGAATTCCATCTACACACAAAAATTCATGGAAAATCACTTCAAAGTAAGGGGAAATGCGATGATGGTAAATTACAATTCAAATTACTACCAGATCAATGTTATTTTTCCTATTAGATTTTATTTTTCCTTCTCTTCTTCTGTAAGCTGATGCTGTGAGAACAGGGGCTGCCTTGCTTCGATACTTAAGTCAAAGTTGGCCCATGAGATTGTACAAAGGTTAACCAGCTCTGCAGCAAGAAAAATATAGGAAGGCTATATTTAATCCATTCACTGTCTTCCTCCCTCATCCGTTCCCACACAGCTCCCATTATCTTCCATGAACCTTAACAGCCAGTGCCGTGTCACTACTGGTGGACCTCCCCTGAGCTTCCTCTGTCCCTACAAGTGGGGTGCCAATTCATACCCAGGAAGAGCAACCACAGCTTCCACCCTCTCCCTACATAAAAATTATAGCCATTCCAGGGATACTGCTGGGCATGAACTAGCAAGACCCAAACTGGGGTACATGGTATACCAGAAAACCTGGGAGCACACCTTGGACCCAGTCCAAGAGGCGCAGAGGCAGTATCCCAATGGAAGCCACCAAGAGGCAAGCCAGGAAAACAGGAGCTAACGTTAGGAATCTGCCAGGCAGAACAACCAACAGGGGACAGTGACTCCAAATTGGCTATGGGAGGTGCTGGCTTGATTCTGGGAGACAGCAGGACCCTCAATCTCTCGGGTGTAGATGCTTCCAAGAAGATGAATGTGTGTGTCTCTATGGGCACCACTGGGCATCCTGTGCATTCCATATAGGACCCCACCTCTTTCTGGAACCTGTAGTCAAGCTGCCCTTTCCTATGGGGACCTAAGCGCAAGCCTCATGTCAGGCCCTTCTGAGAAGTCCCCAGTACCCATGTTGGAACTTCACCATAACACTTCCCTTTGAATCTGTGCTGTTTTGCAAAGTAAAAAATACCTCTTCTTTGCCATGAGTTGGACTATGTCTTAACTGCTTTGTAAGATGATAAAGTCCTTGAAGGAAATTGTTTTTGTCTCACTCATCTTTTTCTTAATCACCATCCCCACTGTGTATCGAATGCACATGATGACCTTAAGTGGAATCCAGGGACTTTCCCTCAGTTGCTGAAATTGTGGTTCCAACAGGGAGCAAAACACCCTCAGCTCAGACTCCAGCTCCTTAGGGCCCAGAAGGATTCCAGGTAAAATATTGCCTTGCTTTTTAAGTCAGGCCTTGCTTTTTAAGTCCAGGCTCCACACTCACACAGCAAGTGCTGCCCTTCCTTGGAGCATTGATTTCTTGCTCACGCTTTATATTTTTATTATTAAACAGATAGAAACACGTTATAGAAAACACAAAAGTCTACATATTTCTTATACAAAACATGAGTCCTCACTTGGGGTAGACCGTCAAGATCTCAATGTACCTTGCTCTGCCATTAAGACAATTCACTGCAATATGTAATCCTCAACACAGAAAGGTGAACAGAAACGTGACCTTGTTTTACCATCGCCAGACCTAAGCGTTAACGTGATGCTGCTTCATGAAAATGAGACGCAAGGGCTACCCCTGGGCTTAGCAAACCAGAAGCCCAGAGGGGAATCTCTCAGAAGAATAAATACATGAATCTATACGAAAGCCTTCCTAATCCACATTGCTCAGTCACAGAAAGGCTTCAGTAGGTATCACTGCAATGGCGTGGCCACCTCTTTGCTACACAGAGTAGGCTGCTGCCAGGCTGGGCTCAGCTCCATCCCCCTGGGGTCTGCCTTTTTGACATCTTGTGTGTGGTCTTTGCAGGGAACTGACTCCCTCGCTCTTTGTCGCAAGCTGCAAAGCCAGCACTCAACTCTGAGATGAAGGCAGGATAGGCAGCAGGACCTCCCAGGTAGTGAGCAGATGGATTAGAACTAGTTTTGCAAAGGTGAGGGGGGAAGGTTGCCATGGGATCCTAGCTCTGAGGAATGGCAAGCAGATGTGGGGGGTGCAGGGGTTGGGGGAGGCAGCAGAAATCCCATCTAATTCAATATGCTTTCCAATTAGGAGCCTTTCAAGTTAAGGTCTCCTTCAGGTCACCTTCAGCCACTTCTTGAAGGTTAAGCAAGTTTCACTTCTAGTGTACATTATGCAAAGTGGGTAACAAGTATTTGTTGTTTATTAACATCATATATTTTACAGGCATCAGAGGATTTCAGACTTGACCCTGCCAAGCCCCCAACAGACCTGCTGCTGGGAGAGGAGCCCCCAGCAGACAAGGCCCAGTCACCCCTAGCTCAGCTCCAGCCTCTGCTACATACTGAATTTTCTTATAAGATTCTCTTTAAAAGGAGTTTCCACCAATAAGATGTTGAAAGCAGGAGTTTGACATGATGAAGCCCGCATTCAGAATCCACACACAGTCCTGCATTTTCTCTGCCCTAACTCCACGAGTTCCCATCAGTTTGGCCTTTCAGGTTGCATGGCCTTCCCTCTATGTCCCTTGTCTGGGGACCTGAGAAGCCTCAGGTGAAAACTTGGCAGAGGCTGGTGCTTCTGATGGTATCTGGAAGGTTAAGGGCAAATCCTGAAGCATCAGTTTGCTCCCTGCCCCTTGCAGAGCACTGATAACCAAATCCACATGAGAAAGATGCAGACACCTGGTGCCCCGTGTGGGCTCACTGCCTATCGGGCTCCGCCCCTGCCTCCCAGCACAAACAGTGAGGCTCTGTGGAAGGCTGGTGACATCATTCTTATCAAAACTTGAGGGCTGAAGACTTTGGGAAACTGCACAGACTTTCACTCCTGCCCTGCCCAAGCTCAGCCTGCTCATCTGATGTGCATGGCCCAGTGCCCTACAAGTCAGCAGTCAGGACTGCAGCAAGGAAAGTGAAGTGGGAATCCGGCTCCCCCAACCCCAACTGGGCCTTTGAGCTCCGAAACCCTTGAGACTGAGAGATTGTCACTAGGTAGGGTTTTGGTTTGGAGCAAAAATAAACAATGGTTGCTGCATTCACCATCTGAAATTGGTGTCGACGGATGCTCTACCATCTCTGAAATGAGAATTGTGTTCTTGTCAGCAGTGCAGTGGGCACCCAACTGATTTTTTTAGGAACTAGGTATTTATAAAGAAGCAAGACTGATCAACAGACATGTAACTAGGAGCCTTGGGGAATCCCTGGTTTTAATTATTAGAAATATTATATTTGGGTCCTATAGGATATGACCTGGAGGATCCATGAAGATCCCTTTGGTGACAACAAACAAAAATTCAGGTCATGCTAGTTGGAGCAAAAGGGGACACTCGTGAAAAGGAAATTGAGTTGTCTCATATGAGACACATCCTGGCTTCCACCACCAAAGAGCAATGGGCTCTTTTCCATGTGCATTTCAAAACGTTCCTGGAGAAAAAATCCCACTTGGCCAGGCTTGGGACAGGCCTTCTCTGGCCCAGACAACCAAGGCCAAGCACGAAGGCCTTATTCACAAGGAGAGAACCAACCCTAGGGAAGGGGGTGGGATCTGAGCAGGCCACACAAGAGGGTTTAAGCCCCTAGGCCTGACCTTTTTGTGCTAAAGCAGCAAATCACAGCTGAATCTGGTTGACTGCCTGTTTTTGTAAATAAAGTTTTATTGGCACGCAGCCATACCCAGCTGCCTTCCTACAATGGCAGAGTTGTGTAGCCACGACAGAAACACTATGGCCAGCAAAACCTAAACATTTAGTATCTGACCCTTCAGAGGAAAAGTTTGCTGACCCTGTGCTAAAGGGTGAGACATTTTAGGAGAGAGCACAACGGTGGTCCCCAGGTCTGGAATCAGCTCATAAGGAAACAGCCATCCTCCTGTCTCAGGATTCATGCTGTTTAGATGCATCCTATTAAGTAATAAAATGGAAATGTTGTGACTTGGGGTTGAATTTTGTGGATGTGGAGCCAGTGCTGTGATTTTCTTGTGTATTCTGGATTTTGGATCTTCAGGGAAGTGAGATGCGGGAAAGATTTGATATTGGAATAACTTAGCTTTCAAGGCTCTCAAGGAAATATGCCAGTTCCCGTGATGTAATAAGAAACATGGAGGTTACAGAGTGAAATGCATTTACATTTATTTGATGAATTTTATGGGGAATAATGGAACAGGTTTTATGGAATAGTAGCAAGTCTGCATCCTTTTTACTGAGCAGAATTGCGCCACATAACTTGTGCTACCATGTACCGGGGGTTACCCTGTGTGACTCTCCCTGGAAGGTGTGTGAGATACTGAGGGTTCTGGAACAGAAGGGACTCTTTTCCTCCTCCTGCATAGATGTCCATCAGGCAGTCATACTGGCAGGCATGGCCAACTTGAAAGCTTTCTTCAGAACCATCAAGAGGCATTCATTGATCCCTTACAGATGTGACATGTGTTGGTAAGGACTGGAGAGGCTGCCCCATGAAGGAGTGGATAGATCTTTCCTGAAATATTATTCAGCTCTGCATCCAAGCACTGCAGGGAAAGCAACATTCCTGCTTGATCCAACCCCCGGGTATGAGGTCCACTGGCCTCTCAGAGAGAAAGAACCAGGAGGAAGGGATGGTTGGCTTGAGCCTGTCTCCCCTCTTCTCTCTGTCAGCACCCTACCTGCCCCACACACAGTTGGTATGTGGAGAGGTAGGTGAAGTGAACAAACTCACCTCCCAGATCACAGTTCCAAGGTCAGCAAGTTAAAGGTCAAGCAGAGAGTGTGGAGTCTCTCCTTAAGAGGTTTTCCTTTGAGTACCTTGGCTGGATCCCCAGACTCTCTCTTCAATGGGCTATTCTAAGCTCCCTTTGTCTTCTCCTCATGTGGCTGAGGTTAGAGGTTCATATGAGAAATTTCCTGGCCTTTGGATGTCCTGAGATAGACACCCAGGACCAACTTTGTGTTGGCCTCAGGGTGAAATGGCCTCTATGACTTCATCTTTAGGTTCAAAGTAGGTTCATCATGTGCTCCAACCCTTCTGAGCTGCAGAGACTATACTGGAACTTAGTGCATGGGGCTGGAGCTTCAACAGTGATATGATGTTCCCCTGAAATTGCCCTCTGGGCATATACCTCTCTCAGAGACCTGATGGGAGGAAAGACAAAGTAAGGTTGAAATTAGGATCTTTCTGGGTGCACTGGCCCAATATTATCTCATAATCTCATCTCCCCCGACAAATACCAACCTAGATCCCTTATCTCGGAGGACAATGCTCTGTCCTAGCCCAGAGTAGAAAAATGCTGAGCCCACCTCGCTGTCAACTTTCTAAGCAGGAGGAGGGGAGAGCTGTCCTGTGAAGACTCTGCTCTAAAGCTGTGCCAGGCCCAGCCTTTTGGAAGCTCTAAGATTTTGTCACAAAAAGCAATATGGAAGAGAGGATTTCATTAAGATGAAGCCAAAATATATTCCAAGCTCAAATTCCAAAACCTAAGACTCCTTTCAAGAAGCTTTATAGGAGCTTTTCATGACATTGAGCTCATCTAATCCAGATACTAAATTGCTTTCTGTTCACTCATCATCATTCTTAGCATTCCTCATGAGGATACACATAAAATAAAGCAAAACAAAGCAAAACCACAGCTAAACACTGTAGGAAGCAAATCAAACATGTCACACCACACGAGGCAGCATTCATGCCCACACATATCAGGGAGCAATGAGAATCATTGCTCAGTTGTTCTCTGGGAGATACAGATGCCAATGGGCTGGGGGAGATCCCGGAACACCAGAGAGACCTTGACCCCAGACGGTGCCCAGGCTCTTGACATCCTCACGAGAAGGAATTCAAGGATGAGTCAGAAAATAAGACAAGTATGGAGATTTACCACAAAGGGAAAAGTACACACTCTAAAAAGGGAGGTGTGGGCGTACTTCAGAGTTAAGTAAATGGAGTCTGGGGCTGCTACCTCTATGGATTTCTTTAATCAAGGAGTGGAATATTCATGAAAGTACTTGGAAAAAGGTGAAGATATCTTAGAACTGTGGTGCCGTCCATTTTTACACCAAGAAGGCAGAGCGTTGCTTTGTTCAACTCAGTGGGATGTGCACCTTGGGTGACTCAAAAGTTTCAAAGGTCTGTGCACATCCACCAGTGAGCACGAAAGCACCTCGGGTATCGATTTGGGGGTTACAAATCAATTTCAGCAGTGGGAGAATTCATAAATACGGAATCTGCAAATGATGAGGACAGGCTGTTTTGTTGTTTTCAGCTGCTGAGTTTGTGATCACTTGTTAGGCAGCCATCGCCAACTAACTGTCTCTCACTGCCATCACTGCCTGCCGGCAAACCCCAGACAAGCTCCCTCTCGGAAATAAAATTCTGTTTCCGGTGAACATGCTGTTTCATACTCCGACTCCTGTTCTGCACATATGAGGATGTTAAACAAATACTGTTCTTCTGACACAACCTTTCTGTTATTTGAGTGTTTTATAGTACATTCCTAGAACTCCTGTGTATTAGAAAAACACAAGGAGGTGAAAGGCTTTGCTGCCCTTCATAAAGATATGGTCTCTGTAGCAGACACAACCCATTCCCTCAGCCTGGCTTAAACATGAGGTCAAATCTCCTTTATTCTTTGGTTTAAATCATCACATGGTTTAAGTCTTTTTCTTATCCAGCAAGATCATTTTTCTTGCTTTTACAAGAATCCCACTTCCTTTCCCTGACAGATCAAAGAATTCCAGAGCTCACTCACCATGACTCACCCATGCCCCAGCCAAGTTCACAGGATCGAGCGAAAACCAGGAAAGTCGCTCTGTCCTCTGGCCAGCCCAGGCCTTGGCTGCATTGCTGTGGTTGTTGTCCTGCTGCACGATTTCTCAA
Organism: Piliocolobus tephrosceles; assembly: GCF_002776525.5. NCBI lineage: Eukaryota > Metazoa > Chordata > Mammalia > Primates > Cercopithecidae > Piliocolobus > Piliocolobus tephrosceles. The sequence goes on from NC_045444.1 coordinate 120,976,944, forward strand.
CCCCAGGGTCACCAGCCACCAGTTCCTTTCCTTTGCTCTCTTCTATCCATTACAGAAAATTGGATGAATACCTCTATGTGACTGAAGCAGGGACTGTCCCCTCTCATATCCATCCCTCAGTGTAGGCACCCTCACCCTTTGGACACAACCCTGAATATCAGACCAGCCAGATGTGTCCCACATTGGTCAGCAGAATTGAAGCTGAGAGATCCCAGATCCTGCATCGTACAGCCTGGGCTTAGCACTGTCTCCAGTAACTGAGCTGAGTAGGTTGACAGCTGTGCATAAAGCCATCGCTTCTCCCAAGGCTTGCACAGAAGATTTAGTGGGCAAGTTGCTAGCACCTTCTACTCTCCACTCAACACTGTCTCAGAGACCATCATATAACCCTCCACATTAGTGCACCCCTCACCCTCCAAGTGTGGAATCTGCCCCTCCCTCAATCAGTCCTCAAAACCAGCCTGCCCTCAAGAGGGGGGAAAAAAACCCTCCCAGTTGTATATACAGATCCTCCTCCTTTTACAACGGGGTTATGTCCCGATAAAGCTATTGTAAGTTGAGATTATCATAAGTTGAAGATGCACTCAATACACCTCATCTACCCAACATTATAGCTTAGCCTAGCCTACTTTAAACATGCCTTAGCCAACAGTTGGCCAAAATTATCTCACACAAAGCCTATCTTACAATAAAGTGTTGAATGTATCATGTAATTTATGGACTTCTATACTAAAAGTCAAAAACAGAATGGTTGTGTGGGTAGCATTGCAAAGTTGAAAAATCACAAGTCAAACCATGGTAAGTTGGGCCCCTCTGTGTTAAAAAATAACTATCACAAAGGAGCTCTGAGTGGGACACAAACACTCTTATGTTGAACTGCACCACTGCAGCACAGGACTTAGATAAATGAAGAGAAAGAACAACATTACGTTTATGACATAGGGAGAAAAATCTGATTGTCCACACACAATTAGCAATGTTTCCCCATCCCAGGGGCTCAGAGTGACTTGGCTATTTCCTCATGTTGCTAGATTAATCATCATCATCTGCTTCAATGCAGCAAAATGGGAGGAGAATTAATGAACCATTTCACAGCAAGCACTCACTGCGTTTCAGCGTAGGCTTACAGAGTAGCCTCAAAAATAAATTACGCAGACCTGCTATACGCTTGCAGAATGGAGAGAAGAGCTAACAAAGCCACAGTTTTCCCTTCTTTGAAGCCTCTGCACAAAATATATAGTTTTCCACTTTGGTTGATTCCCCTGGGGTTTTGTATTGGTGGTGATTGATTTTCTTCTTTCATCAATTGATGCTGTGTTCTCAGATCACTGAACATTAGATGTTACAATCTCATTTGTAGAAAGTTATAAAAAGTTATATTTGGAGAACGAGGGACAATACATAAAAAGCATTCTGAAGCATGCTAGCACTTTGGCCTATAAAATGAAGATAATTGTTATAATTTATCACATAATTCTGCTTAAGATTTAATTATGTTTTGACTTTGAGATTTCTTCTTTCAGAATTTATAACTGCAATGAATCTTAAAATAATAAAGGAGTTGGAGAATAAAAGCAGAAGAAAATTCTTGATGTAAAAAAGATATAAGCACAGGATTCTTCAAAGAAAAAAGAAGAATGAGACAAATCTATGTGCCAATGATTACTCTCAACTCAGCCATTAGCTCATTTGCATTACTTTAATGTATATCACCTGCTCATAATATTCCACTGGCTTCAAAATTCTTCCTCCCTCCATGGCAGAAGTGATTGGACATTATTCTCATATGACTTCTTTATCCTAGATTTCTCCTGTTTTAACAGCTACATTCCAAACTAATATTAAGAACTGTCACATGATACCATTTACAAATCATCGGAAGCATGCATGGAATTCAAAAGGGATAAAGTAGCATTCTCCGAAATATTTTACGGGCATTCTTATTTGTGCTTCACCTATTCTGAAAAGTGTTTGAGGCTTCTCACTACTATATATGTATTAAAATAGAATTTTTTAAAGTAAGAGAAGAAAACTGTGGTAACAATGGAAAACAAGGATAGGAAAAGTAAGATGAGGTCAGTGCACCTGTATTACTCAACTAGTACTGCAGAAGTGCTGCATAATGGACAATGACAAAATCTCTGTCGCTGACAATTGCAGCATTCCCTTTGTACTCATAAGCCTGTGAGTCAGCTGAGGGTCTCTCTCACTGCAGACCCTGCTGGCTCTGCTCCACAAGTCTCTCACCCTCCTGGGACCAGAGAGGCCAGTTGGGGAGTGTTCTTTTCATAGTGAAGGCTGAGCATAGGCTGGCAAATGCAAATGCATGATGCTTCCTAAGGCCTCAGACCTGGCAACTATCAGTTCCACTTTCCTCGTCTTATGTAAGTTGAAACTCTAAAGCAAATCTGCACAAGGAATGGGATTCTGGGAAATGTAGTTACCAGACTTAGATGTCTATAGTGACGGTGGTAAAGGTGAGGGTGATGGTGTGATGGTGATGGGTAGTAATGATGATGGTGGTCATGGTGGTAACAGTGGTGGTAATGATGGTGATGATGGTGACAGTGGTAGTGACAGTGGTGGTTATGGTGGTGATGTAGTGATGCTGTTGGTGGTGATGGTGGTGGCGGTGGTGGTGGGTGATAATGGTGGTTTTGGTGGTGATGGTGGTAGTGGTGATTATGTTGGTGGTGATCATGGTAGTGATGTGATGGTGCTGGTGGTGGTGGTGATGGTGGTGGTGGTGATGGTGGTGGTGGTGATGATGGTGTGGTAGCAGTGATGTGATGGTGGTGGAGGTGCAGTGGTGGTGGTGGTGGTGGTTGTGATGGTGGTGATGGTGATGGTGGTGGTGGTGGTGGTAGTGATGGTAGTAGTGGTGATTATGTTGGTGGTGAAGGCGATGGTGGTGATAATGGTAGTGATGTGATGGTGTTGATGGTGGTGGTGGTAACAGTGGTGGTGGTGGTGGTGGTGATGGTAGTAGTGGTGATTAAGTTGGTGAAGGTGATGGTGGTGGTGGTGGTGGTGACGGTGGTGGTGGTAGTGATGGTGGTGATAATGGTAGTGATGTGATGGTGGTGATGGTGGTGGTGGTGGTGGTGTTTGTGGTGGTGGTGATGGTGGTGGTGGTGATGGTGGTGGTGGTGGTGGTGATGATGGTGCTGGTGGTGGTGGTGGTGGTGGTGCTAGTAGCAGTGATGTGATGGTGGTGGAGGTGCAGTGGTGGTGGTAACAAGCTGACAATAGATAATTAAGCACAGTATGAAAATGTTCAGTCCCTGAGCACCTTTCTAGACATAAGCTTGAAACAACTTTTATACTTTCTAGAATTCGGTTCAAAGGGAAACATGATCACAGAGGCTGTAAGATTCACTTAGGGATGGGTCATTTATAATCCATTGTGGAGCGGGTTCTTTTTGTGTGAAGTTTTATCTTCATCAATTTCAGTCACTTCTGTTTTTTATCTGATGATTCCACTGTTTTCTCTGTTTTCTTTTTCTGTGACCCTTATGTCTCGTCATATGTCTCATTTTTTTCATCTTTTTACGTTTGGCAAAAATTTTCCTGACCCCACCTTTACTTTGTAATCTCAAATAGTTGTTCTTTTCCGTTTCTTTCTTTTTCAGAATATTTTGTTCTTGGTTTATGTACTAAAAATTTTACATCTCTCTATTAATTGGAATATTATTCTTAGATTTTTTTTGTATCACAAATTACCATAATTTTTCTGTTTATATTTTTTTCTGTTTCTTTATCCAGGTCTTCCTTGTTTGAGCTAGAAGTCAAAAGGCATCTGAGACAAATATCAATCAATTTAGAGGTTTATTTTGCCAAAGTTGAGGATGCACCCAGGGAAAAGAAACACAAGTTACAGTAGGATCTGTGGCCTGTGCTTTATCTGAAGAGAGTTTCATGATCATCACTATTTAAAGGCAAAAGAGCAGGCAGGAGTGAAAGGAGGAAAGAAAAAAAATGGAGGGCAGGCAATGAAGCAAGCAGTTACATTCTTGTGAGGCTCTGATTAGTGCTCACTGCATCGACATTTTACATAAAAGGAGAGGAGTGGGGGAAAGTCAATAATGCATTCCTCTCAAGCTCAGTAAATCTACATTCTACATAAGATAAAGTTAGCATGCGAAAATACAGCTTTCTGTCTGGGAACAAAGAAAGGCAGGTTTTGTTTGGTTGTTTCTGTTGTGTGTGTTTCGTTTTGTTTTGTGTGAATCAGTACCCAGGCTGAACTTTTCGCCTTTGGCATAGTGACTTTGGGGTCTTGAGATTTTATTTTTCTTGCACGGAGTTTAGGTCTCCTCCTCTGCCTGGTGATTCCTGGTCTTCTGTTTGGGATTGAGAAAACAGGATAGGTAACTTGTGTTGGTTCTCTCTGTGACTGGGTCTCTATGGTATGGTAGGATGTGTTCAATTATTTTAAAAAATAGGCTGCAGTGGTTTCTCTTGGAACATGTACAGGCCACCTCTGCTATGGATCAAGGAGTATATATTCTTTGTGAACTTGTGACTTATCAGGACTTTAATAACCCCCGTGCATACCCAGTTAACATATTGCAGGAAGTCGCTTCCCCACATATTTCATTAGCCAACATATTTCCCTCTAACTAGCAGTGTCAGCATTTTCCATTAAATAATCCATGACTTCTCATACTATTTGCCTTTGCCAACTTCATCATATATTCAAACTCCTTCTCTAATAATAGGGCTATATAAACTAAAAATCAACACAGCTTTACAGCATTTTTAATATTTGGAAAAGTCACTTCCCCTCATAATACTTTCTTTCAAAACATTTAAAATTTATTCTTGACACTTTTTCTTCCACATGAACTTTGGATTTATTTTAACAAGTTTTCCCAAAAATAGTATAGAGACTTTGTTTGGAATTATTTTAATTATGTAAGTTGGGAAATATAATCATACAAAATAGTCTTAGCATCCAAGACATGTTATGTAAATATTGGTATTACTTATTTTTAGATGTGTAATAATAATAGTATCTGTAATTATTATTTCAGATAAGTGGTTATAGACATTATAAAGACCTGATTTTTTATATATTACTTTCAGAATCAACCACTGAATTCTATCAACAATCCACACATTATTTTGATTGACAATCTGGGGTGTTTATATACAATCATACTGGCTGCAAACAGTAATACTTCTATCTTCTTCATATCAAATGTATATTACTTGTTTTTGTCTTCTGTCCAGAGCCTCCAAAGTAACATTGTAATGTGTTGATAGGAATGAGAAATGAAGACCTTCACTCAGTTTATTTTTCTACAATTTCTCTATTCCTTGACTACACTGGGCAGAGGTATGTGTCTTTGCAAATAAATCATTTTTTGTTTCACTTATTAATCCTATCACCTTGTAATTCATTAATTTCTGATTTCGTCTATATTATGTTCTAATTCCCTACTTTGAATAACTTATATATTTATTTTCTTCTTAATCTGGAAATGAAAGAACTTAGGGTTAATAATTGGCCTCTCCAGATACCTTGGAAAGCCTTAGTTATGTAGTGTCTTCCTTTTTAATAATTTTCTAAATAATCTGAAATAATATTTGATATCCTATTAGTTATCTGGGAGGGCTTTTATTTGTTGTATCTTAACTAATTGGGTTATCCTTTCTAAATGTTTATTATAAATCTTGAATTTTAGAAAACTCTGTTCGTGAATAACAAGTTTTGCTTGGAGGATTTTATAGAGCCAAATATATGCAACTTTTGTAAATGTTCCATGGACATTCGAAAATTAGTAGTCCTATTAGTACGAGCTTTATCTTTTCTAAGTCTTATATTATCATTGTGATAGTCAGAATAGCGACCCCTCAAGATATACAGGTCTTAATCCCTCAAATCTTTGGATATTACTTTATAGGACAAGACTTTGCAGATGCGATGAACAGTTTTGAGATGGGGAGATTATCCTGAATCAACTTAAAGGAAAAAAAAAACTGAGGCAAAATTAATAAAAGTAGAGAGTTTATTTGGGCCAAATTTGAGGACTGCAACCCAGGAGCCTAGATCCAAATTGCCCTGAATCTGCATTCTAATTAACAGCAGTTACAAGTGGGATTTTAAAGAAAAAAAGGAGAGGCAGTTCCTAAGTTGTTTACCAAGAATTTGCATTAAAATAACATAGTCTATTGAATGTCTATACATTGTCCTTTGTATCACTAATTCCAGGAACAGGATATATAGGTGAGACAGCTGGTCTGAAATGCTTTTAAACAATTGCCCCCAGCATAGGTGTGGAAGGGCGGGGTGAGACTGAAGCCCTCTCTGCTCAAGTCTCTCTGAGTCTGGTAAGTTCTGCCCACTTCGTTCAGACTGCTCTCAGATATTTTTCTTTTCTCACCTGGATTATCCAGGTATGCCCTAAATGCAAATCACAAGTATCCTTACAAGAGGGAGGCACCGAGAGATTTGATACAGAAGAAGAAGGCCTTGTGACCACGGAAGCTGGATGCTGTGCCGCTGGCTTTGAAGGTGGAGGGAGGGGCCAGGAGCCAGGGAATGTAAGGAGTGCAGCTCCAAGCTAGAAAAGACAAGAAAGGGCAAGAAAACGGGTCCTCCCCAGAGCCTCTGGAGGCGGTGAGGCCCTCCTGACACCTCCGTTTCAGCCCAGTGAAACTGATTATAGCCTTCTGACCTGCACAACTGTGAGACAGCCAATATGTGTTGTTTTAAACCGTCACATTTGTGGCAATTTGTTATGGCAGCCATATGCAACTAATTCTCTTCTCATTGTTTCCTGATCTACCATACAGTAGTGGTATTGATAAATTCTCCCTAATAGTTGTATTTTGATCATTTCTTCTTGACTTTTAAAATATGAATTTATAATGCCAGTACTGGGTTTCTCAGCATATGAAGGCTGAGGACCATTTTCACTAATACCTTTCAACACAACATGACTTTTATTGCCGCTTTAAGGCTCCTTGAGTTGATGCCTACATTTTCTTGATATTGAAATCATCATTTTCTCTGTTATGTGAACTTTCCTCTCTATCTTTTCCCAGCTTTTTATTTTAAATTGTAAAAGAGCTCTCCTTAATATTTATTTCTTGTATCATATGGTCCAATTTTTGCTGCCTATTATAAGACTTTGCTTTGATATAGTAGAATTTAAACTCCCAACTTTTATTAACATAACCAAAATGCTTGACCTTTATGCCTCTCATCTTGTTTTGTTAGGCTTTCCATTTTACACTTTACTGTAGCTTTCTTTTATATTCCACGTTATTTGTACAATGGCATTTTTAAAAATTGTACCAATGAATACTTTAATTTTTTAAAATATCTATTTAAATGTGTTCTCTAATTATCTAAGTCAAGAATAAAGCAATTATTTTGGCTCCTTTTTACATAAGACTTATTACACTATCTCTTCCTATGCACACGATTATTTCCTAGTCTTTGTTAATTTACTTTCACACTATAGACCCAGATCGACATATATTATCACTGCTATTTTTAATAAAGTAGAAATTATTTGAGATTTTGTTCTCTTTTTAGGCTATTTTTATGTAACTCATTTATTCATCCAATAAATATTTATTGAGAATCTATACTATGAGCCAGACACTGAGCTAAGAAGTGGCGGAAGCTTAGTGATCAGGACCACACAGTGTCTGCCTAGGCCTCATGGGCCATGGTGCTGTGTGGTATCTGTGCTCGATCCATTTCAGTTCTCACGCACCCTCTGTTCAGGCCACCCTGAACTGGGTTTGGTTCTTCAGAATCACCGTTACCCACCATGTCACCAAGCCACCATATCCTGAAGCCACCATGCCACTATGTCCCTATACCACCATGCTACCCCATTACCACACCACATCACCATGTCACCCTGCCACCCATGCCATGTCACCATGCTACCACACCGTCATGCCATCATTCCACCATGTCACTGTGCCACCACATCAGCTCACCACCATGCCACCATACCACCCTGACATCATGCCACCATGTTGCAATGTCCCCATGTCACCACCTCACACCACCATGCCACCACATCATCATGCCATGTCACCATGTCACACATCATCATGCCACCATATCACCATGTCATTATGCCACCATACCACAATACCACCATGTCACCATGTCACCTTGCCACAACATCACCATGCCACCATATCGCATCATCATGCCACAATGCCATCATGTCACATCACCATATCACCATGCCACATCACCATGCCACCATATCTACCACATCATATGCCACAATGCCACGATACCGCCATGTCACCACGTCAGCATGCCACAACATCACCATGTCACCATATCACCACATCGTTATGCCACCATGCCATGATACTGCCATATCACCATGTCACTGTGCCACATCACCATGCCACCGTAGCACCACATCATCATGCCACAATGCCATCAGGTCACATCACCATATCACCATGCCACCATATCTACATCATCATGCCACAATGCCATCATGTCACATCACCATATCGCCATGCCACCCTCTCACCATATCATGATGCAATGTTACTTATTGTGCCACTGTGTCATGATGCACCCTGTCATACTCGACTATGTTATCAAGTCACCACACCGCCATCTCACCCTGTCACCGTGCTGCCATGCACCATGCCACTGTTACCCGCCCCCTGGTAGGTGTTTGTCTGTTTATTTCCCTCTTGTCCCTTGGACTGTGGGCTTCACAAGCGCATGGACCTTTCCAGTTCTGTTCAAAATTTTGCTTACTAGCACAATGCCTTGGCACCTTGCAACCATTCAATAAATGTTTATTAACTAAAGGGGTGAATAAATAAGGTGCTTTTTTTTGGTAATTAATTCCTTATGTTGACTGCTTTTATGTTGGCTAGAGTATCTCTTAACTAATTATAAGAGAGAATGTGAATGGTCATTTTCTAATCTCCAATATAACCGAGGATGACCTTGTGTTGTAAGAATGCGACTGGGTATGATCGTCTCTGTACCCAGTTTTGACTCAATTTTTACCTCTTAGAAGTGTATGAATTTGGGAGCATCATCCCCTGGCTTTTGCAGAAGAAATGTCTGATGTCAGATTAATTTTTGTTTGTTTTGAAATAATCTGCCTTCCTTTCTCTTTTGTCTAAATATACGTGGATTTTTATCTTTTTCCTTTAAAAAATCCTATGTAGTGTGTGCCTGGTATATGGTGAGTGTTCTTCCCCCTGCAGATTAAATCTTTGCTCTATCCAGAGAAGTTTTTATCAATTACAACCTCCCTTGAACTGCCCTGTCCACAGGCCAGTGGCCAAGTGACCTTCCCCCACCCACCACCATGTTGAGAACTAGAAAAGATATAGAGGAGGAATAAAGGTAGATGAATGTAGGAACACCACTGATGGCTTCAAAGATAGTCCTTGTGCAGCAAGAGGGTGTCCACTCTGTTTTGTGATTAATGTGGACTCAAACAAGGATCACCCAGGGGGTCAAAGTCTTTTCCCCACTTCTCTGGGACCTGCTACACTGATGTCCTGCAGTGGACAGGGGTAGTTCCCTGTGTTTCTCAATTAAACCCAAGCTCTGCTAAAATATACAAATAGTCATCCTAAACTCTAGGTCCCACATTGGCCCTAATTTTCAAAGCTGTTGGATGTTTCTATTTTCAGGATTTTTTATTTTATTTTATTTTATTTTATTTATTTATTTTTTTGAGATGGAGTTTCGCTCTTGCTGCCCAGGCTGGAATGCAATGGCATGATTTCAGCTGCTGCTCACTGCAACCTCTGCCTCCTGGGTTCAAGCAATTCTCCTGCCTCAGCCTCCCAAGTAGCTGGGATTGCAGGTGGCCACCACCATCCCCAACTAATTTTTGTATTTTTGGGAAGAAATGGGTTTCACCACAATAGCCAGGCTGGTCTTGAACTCCTGACCTCAGGTGATCCTCCTACCTCAGCCTCTCAAAGTGCTGGGATTACAGGCCTGAGCCACCACACCCAGCCTGTTTTCAGGATATTTTAATGGAAAGTAATAGAGTATGAATCCAGCCTGCTTAGGTAGCTCTAGGTCAGCCATGAAATCTGCATCCTGATAAGGAGCCTGGAGAGGCTTTCCTCAAATCCCCAGGCCACGGCATTGCCAGCGTAACACTTGCATCTCCTGACTTAGCCCAGCACTGCCAAGCAGACCTCACGGGTGTCCTTCTGCCACCTCCGTGATTCCTCCATCCTGTTCTCCCCGTCTGTTTACATTGGTGTTTTTCTTGTCCCAGGCCAGCGTCTCTTTATCTCACGGCCTCTGTGGTCCAGTTAGTTAGGAGAGAGTTTTGAGCAGGTGCAATTAGTTGTGGAGTCTCCGGGGCCTGCACTCACACATGCGAGATCCTGACAAGCCCTGAGTCCTGGAACAGCCGCACCCTACAGCAGCACCCACGGAGCAGCCTTCAGGCCCCGATGCTCCTTTCAAACAATCAGAAGCTTCTGTGGGCCAGAGCCGTCCATAGGGCCTTTGAGAGCCTGGGGAGGTAGAAGGGACAGTGAGGCATCCACAGCAGTGTCTGCAGGGAAAGGGGGGCTGACCTGTCCCCTGGCACAGCAAGATGTGTAGCCCATGCTTTGACTATAGGATGCTCTTATGTGTCCACACTTCATAAAGCCAGGGCAGCTCTGTGTTGTTGCCCAGAAGAAAATGAAAACCCCCCACTTCCACTAGGGGTCTGTGAGTTGATTTGAAATGCAAATACGAAATCTCTGCATCGCTGCATCTAGGCAGCAGGACAGTCAGCAGCAAGCTGCAGACATCCTACCATCCTGTCTGCAGCAGGAAGCCCCACATACAGCCTAACAGTCAGGCCAAGCCATTTGGCCATTCACCAGTGCTGCAAGCTCAGGCAGGTTGCTTAACCTGTCTCAGTTCCTGCTTCTGAAAAGTAAAGCTAATGGGGACTATGTCATGAGATTACCGGAAGATTAAGTAAAATAACAAGCATCAGGCAGCTGACGTAGAAAGTGTGCCTGAGAGGTGGATGGATGGCGCCCTGGACCCTCTCTTTGTCTCTTTGTCTTGTGGGCTGAGTCCCTCCTGATTCCCACAGGGCAAAAGACTAGCTGATTTTCAGTAGTTTAAGCTGGTTTGCAGCAGCTAAACTCTGCATTTCTAGACCATTTGAACAGGAAACCTGAGATGAGGGAGCGTTTGAATTGGCTCATGCAAAAAACAATATTTGCTGGAGGTTAGCTGCTGCATTATGAATTTTTAACCTCCCATAAATCAAACTGTAAAAATGGACAAAGGCTGAGTTTCCTGTACCAGGACCAAAATAGACACCGCCTGCGTCTCTCAGACAATTCCGATTATGTTTCCACAACCAAATCATGCTGAGATGAATAGCTGGAATATTTATATTTAGGTCCTAACGTATAATGTAAAATAAATGAAAACAGTCTATCTTCTTGGCACTGAAACTGTGCCACCATATCCATTTACAAAGACAATAACTCCAAGACCAGGCTGTGCAGAGACTATCGTGCGCCTGGGGTGGGATTTTGCTTCTCTGCTCCCATTGCTTTTCCCTGTAACTGTCGTCACCAGATACCCAATACTAAATGATTAATAGAAAATCCCCAGCGAGTCAGTCCACTGCAAGGTTTAAAGTGAATCCTTTTGTGAACGCTTTATACTGAGAAATACAAATGCTTTAAAAGGTCCAGGAGACGGAATCTTGTAACTGCAGAGGACAGTATTTTAACTAAAGAAAGCTTTTATTCACTTGACAAACATATCTTTCTCTGGCAACTCCTATGAGCTACAAACTTAGAGGAATATCATAACAACTAAGAAATTTTTCTTCTTTCAATTTAGTGGTAAAGGGAGATATGAAAGCACCTGATTTACTATGAGGCAGAAAGAAACATGAGCTCAAGAGTGTTACAAGCAAATATTACAGACTTCTAGAAGGGAAGACCACACCAAAAAGGTGAAGTTGGAGCTGAACTTTAAAGGTTGATGAAGGTTTTAGTATGGAAAATAGAGCTCCAGAGGCCAAGAGAAATGTGGCTACACTGAGGCGAAACTGGCGATAGGGTGTGGAGTGAAAGTATACGATGCAAAAAATAAGTTGAAAGCAAGTATGGGCCAGGCACAGTGGCTCACACCTGTAATCCCAGCATGTTGGGAGACCGATGTGGGAGGGTCACCTGAGGCCAGGAGTTCGAGACCAGCCTGGCCCACAAGGCAAAGCCCTGTCTCTCCTAAAAACACAAAAATTAGCCAGGAGTGGTGGCACACACCTGTTAGTCCCAGGTACTTGGGAGGCTGAAACGCAGGAGGCAGAGGTTGCAGTGAGCCTAGATCATACCACTGCACTCTGGCCTAGGTGACAGAGCAAGACTCCGTCTCCAAAAAAATAAAGCAAAGTATGAAGCAATTTGGAATAAGGAAGATAGAGCCTTATAGAAGACTGGAGGTTTTTAAAGGCTTCTAACAAAAGGACTGATATGACATCAGCAGTGTGAATGAATCCATTCATTCACCTAACAAATATTTACTGAGCTCCTCAGTGAGGGATGAAGTGGTAGGTAACAAAACCGATAGGCTCCTGCACCCATGGAATCACAGTTTCATGGGGTGATGAGCATTAACAAATAAACCTGTTAAGCAAATGTATTAGGTTGATGCTAAAGCAACCGTAGTTTTTGCCATTACTTTTAATGCAATTACTTTTGCGTCAACCTAAAATAATTATAGGCAGAAGAGAGAACTAGGTAAGAAGGGTGCTTAGGGTGGTGTCCGAGGATAGCAGGGAGCCCTGACTAATACTGGGGGTTGCAGAGAGGAGAGAAGGCACCACTGAGGACCTGGCATCCACACTGGGTCCTGGGTGGTCAATGGAGTTGGAAAGCAGAGGTATGCTGGGGCCAGGGCTGTAGCAGAGATTGGGAGCATTACAAGTGCAGGACTAGGAACAAAGGACTTTTGGTAAATGAAGAGATAGGCATTTTCAAGAAAACAAAAGAGAAGAGAGTGGCATAAGATAACTCCAGGAGGATGGGACATCTGCAAGGCCTGGCAAGGCACATTCAGGATTTTATTTTATTTTATTTATTTATTTATTTATTTATTAATTTTTTGAAATGGAGTCTCGCTCTGTCACCCAGGCTGGAGTGCAGTGGTGCGATCTTGGCTCACTGCAACCTCCACCTCCCAGGTTCAAGTTATTCTCCTGCCTCAGCCTCATGAGTAGCTGGGACTACAGGCATGTGCCACCACGCCTGGCTAATTTTTGTATTTTTAGTAGAGATGGGGTTTCACCGTGTTAACCAGGATGGTCTCAATATCCTGAACTTGTGATCTGCCCACCTCAACCTCCCAAAGTGCTAGGATTACAGATGTGAGTCACCGTGCCCGGCCCAATTTTTGTGTTTTTAGTAGATTAGGGGTTTCACCATCTTGGCCAGGCTTGTCTTGAACTCCTGACCTTATGATCCACACACCTTGGCCTCCCAAAGTGCTGGGATTACAGGCATGAGCCACTGCGCCCAGCCACATTCAGGATTTTAATCAGGAAGTGCAAGGGGAAGCTAGTGTCTGGAGTGATAAGATCTGGTTGGATGAATAACGTCCCTCCAGCTGCTGTGTGGAAGGTGGATCTGAGAGGAGTGAGTTTGAAAGACATTGTGGTGATCCTGAGGACTATCCTCTGATTTTTTTATCTTGCCCAATTTTCTATCTCAAGGGTCTGGGGAGTCATGCTCTACAAATCATAAATTCTCACCAGATGGGTTTAATTTAACCTTATATAGGATGACTTACTTTCCAACCTGACTCTGGCATAACATTACGAGACAAGGAAGAACATCAAAATATTTTACCCCCAAACATGTCTCTTGGCTGTATCTTGAAATGGCCCTGCAAAGCTGTCCTTTGTGGGGGAAAATTTGCATCTATAAAGAATCTCTATTAACATAGCTAGTTCTTTTTCTTCAAGACCCTCCCAATCCTAAAGAGATTAACTAAAAGTCTAGGACCTTCTAAAGATCTGAATAGGACACATTTGTCATCTGTTATCTCTAAAGGGCAGCCGTGGTAAGACTTCAAAAGAACCTTGGTCTTCACAATCTTTTATCTTAACCCGAACATTTCCTTTCTGTGATCCCAGGTCTTTAGATAAACTCAACCAATTGTGAACCAGAAAATGTTTAAATTCACCTATGTTCCACCTTTCTGGATCAAACCAATGTATTTCTTTAATGTATTTGATTGATGTCTCATGCCTCCCTAAAATGTTTAAAACCAAGTTGCTCCCTGACCACCTTGGGCACATGTTCTCAGGACCTCCCGACGGCTGTGTCAGGGGCCATGGTCACTCATATTTGGCTCGGAATAAATCTCTTCAAATATTTTACAGAGTTTGACTGTTTTCATTGACAATGTGAAGGAGATATGTGGTGGTTTGCACAGAGCAGTCCTGGTGAACCAGGAGGCAAGAGGGCCATTTAAGACCTTCTTCAAAGGTACAGCAGACAGCTCTTGCCGATGTGTTGGGGGTTGGGAGCAGTAGAAGAGGGAAAAGGCAAGGAGATTCCATGTTCTGACTTGAGGCACTGAGCAGAAGGTGGTAATGTTTCCCAGAGATGGAAAAGCCTAGAGTCATGTTAATGCGTAGGCTGCAGGTGAGAGGTCAAGAAATCAGCTTGAGATTTGGAAACATTAAATGCCTATGAGACATCCAATGCAGAGGTCAAGTGGGCCATTCACAATATGAGTCAGAAGCTCCGAAAAATGAAAACAACCACAGATCATCTGGGAGGAGGGCAGAGTAGAGGCAAAAGCTAGAAAGGGTAGTTTCCATCTCTGCTTCCTGTGCCTGGGATCTGCCCCAGCTGACCTTTCAAGGAAGTCTCTGGTGGTCACCTGCCTAACTTATCACAAAGCTCTCCAAAACACATCAACCTTAATTTCAGGTTCAGGTTCACCCAAGAAGAAAAACAGTAGGCTTTTGTCTTATATCCTTTTGCAATCACTTACCCTTCTCCAAATCTGGGCCCCAAGCAACCACGGGTTTACTTTCTGTTGTGATAGCTTAGCTCTGCCTGTTCTCCTCGGTTCTTTGGATGTGCCTATAGTAATCTCCAGCAGGTTTCTTTGATATTATGACAAGTTATAGACACATCCTGCATTTTCTTTGACAGCAGAATCTGTATTAACTCTTCTCAAGAGCCCTGGTTCCTTTTTGTGGGAAATGATATTTAAAGACCACAATCCGGGTTCAAAGGGTGCTAATTAACAGTGATTCACTGTTACTAGGCCTTTCATAAAGCTAGGAAATTTCCAACTGGGTGTGTTGGCTCAAGCCTGTAACCCGAGCACTTTGGAAAGCTGAGACAGGCAGATCACCTGAGGTCAGGAGTTTGAGACCTGCCTCACCAACATGGTGAAACCCTGTCTCTGCTAAAAATACAAAAATTAGCCAGACGTGGTGGTGTACACCTGTAATCCCAGCTACTTGGGAGGCTGAGGCAGGATAATCACTTGAACCCGGGAGGCAGAGGTTGCAGTGAACGGATATCACACTACTGCCCTTCAACCTGGGCAACAGAGACAGACTCTGTCTCAAAAGAAAAAAAAAGGCTAGGCAATTTCTAAAAATTAAGATAAAACACTTCTTAATTCATACTGTCAGCTTCCAATCCAGATTCTGGGTATAGGCTTTTTACTAAAATTGATTAATCTTACTTCTATTATTTTTTCTCCCATATAGAAAATTCTTCTCAATGACACCAGCATCATTACTGATTTGCTTTCGACTAACACACAAATAACCTCTGAATAAGAATGCCAACACTATCACCAAAAAGGCAATTGCTGAAAACTGTTTAAGATCTTTAGCAGGTTTTTTGTGGGAAGGGCTTGGGGGTTTGGGAGGTTTGGCTTTTTGTTTGTTTGTTTGTTTGTTTGTTTGTTTGGTCCTGACATTACATCCCATTTGGAATGTATACTGTAATTACCATATTTGGAAATCACTTGAAATAGTTTATCTTTGTGTGGTGTGACATCAAACACATACATCATGAAATTTGTTCTATTTTGCCTTCTATTTTTATGAATGGTTTTAATGGTGATTTTGTTTTACAACTATGTAAAAATATTTACATGTCCCAAAGTCAAATTCCAAAACAAGACATATTCAAAGAATTTTAGTTTCTCTACCTGGTATCCCTTTCCTCTAGTCAAATTCCAAAACAAGACATATTCAAAGAATTTTAGCTTCTCTATCTGCTATCCCTTTCCTCTGAGATAGTGCTTTTTTAAGATTTATACCAGCACTGTTTTTACACATGTGTATGTGCACACACACATACACACATTCTTTGTATTAGTTCATTTTCATACTGCTATAAAGAAATACCAAAGACTGAGTCATTTATAAAGGAAAAGGTTTAATGGACTCAGTTCCACATGGCTGGGGAAGCCTCACAATCATGGCAGAAGGTGAAGGAGAAGCAAAGACACGTGTTACATGACGGCAATCAAGAGAGAAGTGCAATATGAAATGGGGCAAGTCCCTTATAAAACCATCAGATCTTGTGAGAACTCACTCACTATCACAAGAACAGTTTGGAGCTAACAACTCCCATGATTCAGTTACCTCCCACCAGGTCTCTTTCACAACAGGGTAAGACTTGAGTGGAAACACAGCCAAACAATATCATTCTGCCTCTGGCCCCTCCCAAATCTTATGTTTTTTACAGTTCAAAACATAATCATGCCCTTCCAATAGTCCCCCAAAGTCTTAACTCACTCCAGCATTAACTCAAAAGTCCAAGTCCAAAGTCTCATCTGAGACAAAGCAAGTCCCTTCAACCTATGAACCTGTAAAATCAAAAGCAATTTAGTTACTTCCTAGATACAATGGGGGTACAGGCCTTGGGTAAATACACCCATTCCAAATGGGATAAATTGCCCAAAACAAAGAGTCTGCAAGCCCCATGCAAGTCCAAAATACAACAGTGCAGTCATTAAACCTTAGAGCTCCAAAATGATCTCCTTTGACTCCATGTCTCACATCCCGAGCACACTGATGCAACAGATGGGCTCCCACAGCCTTTGGCAGCTCTGCCCCTGTGTCTTTACAGGGTACAGACCCTCTCCTGGCTGCTTTCACAGGCTGGCATTGAATGTCTGTGGTTTTTCCAGCCACATGGTACAAGTTGTCAGTGGATCTGCTATTCTGGGGCCTGGGGAACAATGGCCCTCTTCTCACAGCTCCATTAGGCAGTACCCCAGTGGGGACTCTTTGTGGGGGCTCCAATCCCACATTTCCCTTCTGCACTGCCCCAGTAGAGGTTCTCCATGAAGGCCTCGCCTCTGTAGGAAACTTTTGCCTGGACATCTAGGTGTTTCCATACCCCCTCTGAAATCTAAGTGGAGGTTCCTAAACCTCAATTCTTGACCTCTGTGACCCTGCAGGCTCAACACCACATTGAAGCTATCAAGGTTTGGGGCTTATACCCTCTGAAGCCACAGTTGGACTGGCTAGGATGCAGGACATCAAGTCCTGAGGCTTAGCACAGCAGGGTGGCCCTGGACACAGCCCAGGAAACCATTTTTTCATCCTAGGCCTCCAGGCCTGTGATGAAAGGGGCTGCTACAAAGGTATCTGACATGCCCTGGAGACATTTTCCCCATTGTCTTGGTGATTAGCATTTGGCTCCTCACTACTTATGCAAACTTCTGCTTCTAGCTTGAATTTCTCCTCAGAAAATGAGTTTTTCTTTCCTAGTGCATCATCAGGCTACAAATTTTTCAAACTCTTATGCTCTGCTTCCTCTTGAATGCTTTGCTGCTTAGAAATTTCTTCCACCAGATACCCTAAATTATCTCCTTAAGTTCAAAGTTCCAAAGATCTCTAGGGCAGGGCAAAATGCCATCAGTCTCCTTGCATAGCAAGAGTGACCTTTGCTCTAGTTCCCAACAAGTTCCTCATCTCCATCTGAGACCACCTCAGCCTGGGTTTTATTGTCCATATCATTATCAGTATTTTGGTCAAAGTCATTCAACAAGTCTCCAGGAAATTCCAACCTTTCCCACATCTTCCTGTCTTCTTTGAGCCCTCCAAACTGCTGCAACCTCTGCTTATTACCCAGTTCCAAAGTCACTTCCACATTTTCAGAAATCTTAATAGCAGTGCTTCACTCTACCAGTACCAATTTACTGCATTAATCCATTTTCATACTGCTATGAAGAAATACCCAAGACTGGATAATTTATAATGTGTAAAGGAAAAGAGGTTTAATGGACTCACAGTTCCACATGGCTGGGAGGCATCACAATCATGGTAGAAGGCAAAGGAGGAGCAAAGGCATGTTTTACATGGAGTCAGGAAAGACAGAAGTGTAGCATGAAGCAGAGGAAAAGCCCCTTATAAAACCATCAGATCCTGTGAGAACTCACTATCACAAGAACAGTATGGAGGTAACTGCCCCCGTGATTCAATTAACTTCTACTAGGTCCCTCCTATGACACATGGAGATTATGGGAACTATAGTTCACGATGAGATTTGGGTGGGGACACAGCCAAGCCATATCATTCCTATTACCTTTCTGAGATACATGGAAGCATATTGTATATAAACATATTGTCCTTTTCATTCTCATCACCTAATATGACTGCATTGTGGCCTCTGGTCATCTTCCTTCCTTTTACATGCTAATGCTCCATCACATGGAAGCACCACTGGTATTCGACCAGTCATCCATCCATGAAAATTTGTCATTTGTAATCTTCCATTATTATAAATAGTGTTACAATAAATAGCCTTGATCATTTGTCTTTTTGTATTTCTGCTAGCACCACTCATTTTTAGGGCTCTTACTACATTCCAGGCCTTAATAATACACTACTGGGGAAAACATAAATCCCTGCTGCTATGATTAAAATGTTTGTCTACCCCCACTCCTAAATGTATATGTTGAAATCCTAACTCACAACATGATAAAATGATGGTATTAGAACCTGGGGCCTTTGAGAGGTGAGGCGGTCATAAAGGTGGATCCCTCATGACTGGAATTAGCATCCTCATAAAAGAGACTCCAGGAAGCCACCTCACCCTGTCTGCCATATGAGAACACAACCAGAAGGCATCACG
>NC_045444.1:120996087-121139646 GCF_002776525.5 Piliocolobus tephrosceles
CACCTCACCCTGTCTGCCATATGAGAACACAACCAGAAGGCATCACGTGTGAACCAGGAAGCAGGTTCTCACCAGATACAGAATCTGCCGGAACCTCCATCCTCCAGAACTGTGAGGACTAATTTTCTGTTGTTTATAAACACCCAGACTGTGGTATTTTGTCATAGCAGCCCAGATGGACTAAGACACCTGCCCTTAAGGAGTTGTCATTCTGTTGGGGCTAGGGGAAGAAAGACATTACAGAGAATCTGTTGGAATGTGGCAGGGGCTCTGAGGAAAAGCAAAGTTGGGTAAAGGGGTTAGGAGCAATGGGACGGGGGTGGGTATTATAGCCTATTCAGATAAGGCCTCTCAGATGATACGGCAGTTCAGCAGAAACCTGGAGGAAGTGAGGGAGTGAGCCACAAAGGCTCGAGGAATAGGAACAGCAAATGCAAAGAGAAACACACCTGAAACAGGAGCAAGTTACAGGCCAGTAAGGCTGCAGCAAAGTAAGTGAGAGGAGGTGGCAGGAGAGCAGATCAGAGGCACGACTGTGGCCTGGATCATGAGGTTCATGGAAGGGTATGGTGCATTCCAGAAGGCCCAGCACAGGTAAGGCAGGCAACTGTCTGTGAGCCCCGGCACCCACACCCCAGGCCCAGCACCATACTCCTGACCAGCTCCCCAGGACTTTGAAACTTGAAGCCCATTCCCACCATTTGTGGTGCTGGCCCTGCCTGCTCAGGCCTGGGTAGCAGAGTGCGTGACACATGGAATGTCTGGGCAGGCCACCATGGGAGAGAGCACAGAGGACACCCACACAGCAATTGAGAATGACCGCAGGCCCTCTGGACCCAGTCCCCGGCTGCTCCCAAAGCTGTCTGCTCCTTCAGTGTCCAGCTATGCCATCTACCCCGGAAGATTCCCCCTTGGCTTGATGACCTGGTTGCAGTGTTTACCTTGGCACACACCTTGTATTCTTTTAGGTAATTAAAAGTAATTCCCACCAACTCCACATGCCATAAGCCTGGGTAAGAAATGCCCCACCTGGTACACTCCCAGGCCCCAAACCCTATGCTAATTGGCTAGTCAAGGCATTCTGTGGCACCCACCCACTCACTATGCCTCAGTTCCTACCTGTAGGTTAGCAAAGATGTCATGGGACACCAGGTAAGCATGACTTTGTTGAAAAGTTAAGCTGAGGAGGAAAACTGAAGTCAGGATAGGCATATAGTGGGTTCTCTGACTTTTGAATCCTTTTGGCCCTGGTTTCCTCATTTGAAGGGATGAGGATAAAAGACCGGTGCCTGTATCATAGGGAACGTATGTGGGTTAAATGTTAACTATCACACATGTAGTGATGTTTAATATATACTATGTGCAGAAAATGTGTTACACGATGACAGTGATTTTTATTATCATTACCATACATGGTGTCTTAGTTCTTTTGAACTGCTATAGAAAAATATCATAAACTGGGTAGCTGATAAAAAACAGAAATGTATTTGGATAGCTCCGGAGGCTGGGAAGACCAAGTCAGGGCACCAGCAGGTTTCATGTCCAGCAAGGGCCCATTTTCTGTTTCCGAGACAGCCCCTTCTCACCGTGTCCTCATGGGGTGGAAATGCTGAGGGATCTCCCAGGGGCCTCTTTGAGAAGTGCACTAATACCATTTGTGAGGGCTCCAGTCGCACGACCTAGTCACCTCCCAGAGGCCCCACCTCCTAATACCATCACCCTGGGGGTTAGGTTTCAACGCTTGAAAAAGTCAAACTACACCAGTGACTCGAAGAATTTCATAAAATTCTGGAAAGTCTGTCATGTCTGATAGTGCTGCTTCTCTCCTCCTGGGGGGTCATGCGTAAAATGCCTCAGCCATTCCGAGAGCCAGTGAGGTGGCCTGCGGAAGAAGAGAGGAAGAGCAGGGCTGAGCACCTTGTCCCCTCCACTTCGGAAGAGAACTCTGATGGACAACGGAGTGGTGGTGATGCTCTCAAGAGGTGTTGTGAGGGAAAGGGAGAGACAGAGTGCAGACAGAGGGTGAGGCAGTGCCAAAGGAAAGATTTGCGGGTTCCTTTTAAAGACTAGATGTGCCAGCCAGGTATGGTGGCTCATGCCTGTAATCCCAGCACTTTGGGAGGCTGAGGCGGGTGATCACCTGAGGTCAGGAGTTTGAGACCGTCCTGGTCAACATGGTGAAATCCCCTGTCTACTAAAAACACAAAAGTTAGCCAGGTGTGGTGGTGTCTGCCTGTAATCCTAGCTACTGGGGAAGCTGAGGCACGAGAATTGCTTGAACCCAGGAGGCAGAGGTTGCAGTGAGTTGAGATCGCACCACTGCACTCCAGCCTGGGTGACAGAGTGGGACTCCATCTCAAAAAAAAAAAAAAAAAGAAACAACAACAAAAAAAAACACAAACAAAACGAAACCCAAACTAGGTTTGTCTGTTAAAGCCACATGAACAAAAGCAAAACCTCTGCTGGGATTTCAAACAGAGAGAATGCAATGCGGGGCTCTTACTGCACAGGTGGCAGAGGAGGTGAGGAGCCAGCAGGGCAAGCTGAGTAACCTGGGACTGGCATGCCTGATGGCCACAGCTACCTTGCTGGAGGGAGGCTGGGCAGTGGTAATGTTTGGGGCCGGGAAGCTGGGGCTGGAGAAGGAGTGTGTGGTGGGCTGCCTTTGGGAGCAGCTGCCAGAGACCCAGCAGTGAGCAGAGAGGTGATGCAGACGAGCACCCCCTCCTCCCGCTCATCCCTAATCTTCCTCTGGTGCCTACCATTGGCCAAACCTGCCCAGGAGCCTGGGGCGAGTGGGCCTGGGGAATAAAAGAGCCAGAACCATGGACGGACAGCTCTATGGGAGATTTGCCATCCTGGGGGATAGGATGAAGGAGGTGAGAATCAGAGCCATGGGGTGGAGGGACGGGGGTCAGAGACATAGCCAGGGTGGGTCTGGCTGGAGGAGCAGGAAGCCTGTTGTAGCAGTTGGAGCAAAGCTGGCATTGACAGGGAGAAGGTGCTTCACCCTCAAGGGAGCTTGAACAGGCCCTAGGAACACTGGCCTGGGGTCCTGGGTGTGCTGGCAAGGGTCCTCAGAGGTTTCCTTGCTGCCACTCCCACAGGAGGGATACTGATATGGTTTGGCTGTGTCTCTACCCAAATCTCATCTTGAATCCTAGCTCCCATAATTCCCACGTGTTGCGGGAGGAACCTGGTGGGAGGGGATTGAATCATGGGGGAGGTTCCCCCATACTGTTCTCATGGTAGTGAGTAAGTCTCATGAGATCTGATGGTTTTATAAGCGGTTTCCCCTTTTGCTTGGCTCTCATTCTCTCTCTTGTCTGCTGCCATGTAAGACGTGTCTTTCACCTTCCACCATGATTGAGGCCTCCCCAGCCGTGTGGAACTGCGAGTCCATTAAACCGTGTTTTCTCTATAAATCATCCAGTCTCGGGTATGTCTTTATCAGCAGTGTGAAAACAGACTAATACAGATGCTCAGCCACCTCACCTCTTGGAAGAGAAACGGAAGCCTGAGACACCAAGCTCACAGCCCCAGAAGTGGCCAAATCAGGATGGAATCCAGGTGCAGATGATTCCAAAGATCAAGCCCCTTGGAGCCACACATCCTCATACACACACACCCTCCCACCTTCACACTCATGTGCACTCACAGCCCCTGGCCCCCGGCACACTCACACTCACACATGCTCACACCCCTCACACACTCAGCACATCCCCTCACTCACACTCACACCACAGTCACCCACCTACCCCGGGGGTTAGAGCGGCCCTCGGCACAGCCCAGCTCTGGGAAACGGCCCAGTGCTCCAGGGCTCTCCTGGGGGAAGCTTTCACTGAAGACTGGACCTGGGGCATGCGGCGATGTCCTCTCTGTTCGTGAGGTTACTGCAGGGGTTTCTGAGTTGCTCCTTTGCACAAGGACAGGCCCGGTTCCGAGCACATGGTGCTTAGTAAACAGATGATGGAGGAATGAATGGATGAAGCCAGGCGTGTCTGGGAGGGAGCCAAAGCCCCAAGGCAGAAGAGAAGGGAGGTCAGACATGAACTTGCAGAGTGGGCGGTATGTGCAAAGAGGTGGTGGAATGTTTATTCTCCTGAGACCTGGGGTGGAAAGTCCTTTGAGGCAGAGGCTGGTGTTTGTTCAGGATCCTCTCCACGTGGGTGGGTGGGCGCAGCTGTGTCCCCTGAGGGCTGCATGTGGGCAGGCACCTTGCTTCAGAGGAGGGAAAGCTGCCCTACCTGAGAGTGAGGGAGAGAAGGAAGGAAGAGCAGGGAAGAGGAGGGGAAGTGGGGAGAGGGAGGGGCGGCAGGCAAGGGACTGGGACCAGCCAGGAAAAAGGACTGCAGGGAACGAGCTCTCCAGGCGCCTGACAGCACCAAGCTGTCTCTACTCAGCTTCTGCACCACTGCCATGCAAGACCCTTCCAGAAAAGTCTTCTCCACTCATGAATGGACGTCCTAACTGATTTCAGCTTGGGTGGTGGGAGGGAGATGGACAGTAGGAGAGATAAAGGAGGAGCTGAATTTCATGCTGGGACTACGATGCATAAACAATCGTGTTTGCATCACTCCACAAAGGCAGACACATTCAGGGAGGGCATTCTCAGTAGAGGAAGAATAATGGCAGCTCATAAAATACCATGAAAACTGACAGTAGTGTCTTCCAGGCAAATTTGATAAGCCTGTTCCTAAAATAAACTTAATTCAAAAGGAACACAGGGAGCAGAATGTGAATTATCCTTTAACTTTCTTATTATTTTTCTGGCGCTTCGTTCTTTTTACCCAAGATGCTCTAGTAGTAGCCTGTTTCGCCTTTACATGGAGCAAGGAACTCCAGACTGTCAGCATGTAGCTGAAAAACTGCTTCTGCTTGGGTAGTCCTCAGTCCTCCCAGTGCGTGCCCAGCACAGCGGGAAGTTTCAATCACTGCAGGTGCCCAGGGCTTCAGCCCTGGAGATTCAGGATCAGTTTACCTGGGCTGGGAGAGCTGTACTTTTAAAAAGCCTCCAGGTAAATGGGCATTCAGAGCCAAGAACCATGCTGTTTGGTGCTGAAGCTAATGCCGCTCCACCCAAAGCCTCAAAAGTTGCTTAGATACCCACACACTTCTGCTGAAACAAGTTTCTAGAAAGGAATGCACAGATGAATGTCGTTAACAAGGCAGACCAAATGTTTTGAGTTCAGAAGTATTTTTTTTTTTTTTTTTGAGATGGAGTCTTGCTCTCTTACCCAGGCTAGAATGCAATGGCACCATCTCAGCTCACTGCAACCTCCGCCTCCTAGGTTCAAGCAATTCTCTTGCCTCAGCCTCCTGAGTAGCTGGGATTACAGGCATACACCATCAGGCCTGGCTACAGCTTGCATCTTTAACAGAGACAAGGTTTCACCATGTTGGTCAGGCTGGTCTCAAACTCCTGACCTTGTGATCCGCTTGCCTTGGCCTCAAAGTGCTGGGATTACAGGCGTGAGCCATCACACCCAGCCAGAGTTCAGAAGTATTTTAACCCAGTAACTGAATTTTCTTTTTACAAGGGTAATGATCTTTAAGGTAGATGGCAAGGTAGCAGGGGTACCCGGAGGTTTGGCTTAATAATATGGAACATCAAAATGAGGGTAGAAACTGAATAAGGGTGTGTGCATGCTTACACTAATTATTCATAAGTGTATCTATATACTTTTAAATAACTCAAGTTGTTTTTCTTTTCTTGTTCAAATACCATGAAATCCAAAAGCTATGAATTCTCTGAAATATGGACTGATGCTTAGAATGTCACACCTTCCTTTCCCCTTCCAAAGTGTCGTTACTACTTTGCTAGAAGCTGTAGGCACAGGCTTCATAAGTATAATCAAATCACTTTTATTCATAACCAAGAAAAATTGAGCTTCTTATTGAGAGAACATGCCCCTAAGAATCCAGCTTCTGCAGAGGGGGTAAGGGGAAGGTTTTCTGCTTAGTCCTAAACTGCTTTGGCAGTGATTGGATTTCAGTGTGAAAAATAGGGGCAGCCTGTTCAGGGTGAGATAGGAGGAAGGGAATGTAGAGCCACTAGGAGCTGAGCAGCCCCGAGACAGCACACATCCCGTGCCTCATTTTCCCATGTACAACCAGGGGTGATTGCAGTATGTGGCATCCAAATGCTGACCACTCTACAGCTTCCACCCTGGGGTCTCAACAACACTGGGAACCTGCAAACAAGACAGAGGTGAGCCTGGTACAAAGCTTCAGCCACACACCTACTCATCTATGCTGTCATATTCACTTGGCCCTAGCCAGAACCACAGATGACATCATCCCTGGTAAATTAGCATTATTTCCACCATTTTTCGCCTCTGCCTTCCCTCTTGCCTTCTCTTCTAGGAAGTTACGTATCCGAAAGTGGTAATTAATGCAAGTGAGAGATCTGGTCACTGAAACGTGTGTGGCACCTCTCCCCTCTTCTCTTCCTCCTGCTCTAGCTATGTGAGACGTGCCTGCTTCCCCTTTGCCTTCTGCCATGATTGTAAGTTTCCTGAGGCATCCGCAGAAGTAAAAGCCACTATGCTTCTTTCTGTACAGCCTGCAGAACCATAAGCCAATTAAACCTCTTTTCTTTATAAATTACCCAGTCTCAGATCTCTCTCTCTCTTTTTTTTTTTTTTTTTTCTTTTGAGACGGAGTCTCACTCTGTGGCCTACCGTGGAGTGTAGTGGCGTGACCTGGGCTTGCTGCAAGCTCCGCCTCCCGGGTTCATGCCATTCTCCTGCCTCAGCCTCCCGAGTAGCTGGGACTACAGGTGCCTGCCACCACGCCCAGCTAAGTTTTTGTATTTTTAGTAGAGACGGGGTTTCACCGTGTTAGCCAGGATGGTCTGGATCTCCTGACCTCGTGATCCACCCGCCTCGGCCTCCCAAAGTGCTGGGATTACAGGCGTGAGCCACCGCGCCTAGCCTAATTTTTGTATTTTTAGTCGAGATGAGGTTTCACCGTGTTAGCCAGGATCAGTCTCAGATATTTCTTTATAGCAATGCAACCATGGACTAATACACATGCTTACTTTCAAAAACTTAAATATATAAAAAGTATAAGAAAAAAATTAAAAGGATGGATACTCCCAAAGTAAGAAGATCTTTCCTTATATGTTGATGCACTTTCTTGCAGCCTTTGGTCAAAACAGGCCTCTCCAACATCCCTGGGTCCTCCTTTTACATGGGTACTCAGAAGGTACCAGCACTATTTGTTCCCCAATTATCCTGGCTCATTTACTCTCACTCTCCTATTCTCCCCAGTTGATTTGGGACATCCACAAGGGGCTCTCACACAGGGGAAGAAGTGACTTTCACGCCAGTCATCTTGTGATTTCTAGGGCACAAGCAACACTCCTCAGCACCACAGCCACTGCCATCCAAGAGGACATCACCCCCTTCACCAAACAGCCCCTATAACAGCCCCAAACCTACAAGGGCCAAGCAGAACTGTGCTTTCTTCAGGCCCTACTCAACCATGGCCCAACTCTACACTTCTTGAGGAAAGGGAAAAAGCATCCCTTGTCCCAATTTATTTTGAACATTGTCATCTGTCTTTAAAAAAATAGCCTCACAAATTTTACCTTACACTTTTCCCTCCCCAGTTCCCGCTTCACAGGCCTTGCCAATTACCTAGGCAAGGAGACACATACTTAGGAGGTTGAGGGGGGTAGGGGCAGGGACTCCACCAGCTCCACAGTCAATCTCTTTTCTTCTTCTTTTTAAATATATTCTTAATTGACAAATAATAATTGTATATATTTATAGGGTACAATGTAATGTTTTGATTATATATACATTATGGAATGAATTAATCAAGCTAATTAACATGTCTATCACTTCACATACTCATTTTATTGTTGTGAAACATTTAAAATCTGTTCTTGGCTGGGCACAGTGGCTCATGCCTGTAATTCCAGCACTTTGGGAGGCCAAGGTGGGAGGATCACTTAAACCCAGGAGTTCAAGACTAGCCTGCGCAACACAGTGAAAATTAGCCTCATAAATTCTCTACAAAAGAATACAAAAATTAGCTGGGTGTGGTGGTGTGCACTTGTAGTCCCAAGTACTCAGGAGGCTGAGGTGGGAGGATCGCTTGAGCCCAGGAGGTTGAAGGTGCAGTGAGCCGAGATCGCACCACTGCATTCCAGCCTGGGTAACAGAGTGAGACCCTATCTTCAAAAAAAAAAATCTTTTAACAATTTTTGAAATGCACATGACATTATTAACTATAGTCACCGTGCTGTGCAATGGATCTCAAAAGCTTATCCCTTGCTGAAACTTTGTGCCCTTTGACCAGCATCTCCATACCCACCCATGCCCAGCCCCTGGTGACCACCACTCTACTCTCTACCTCTATGAGTTTGGCTTTTTCAGATTCCATATATTAAGTGAGATCACGCAGTCTTCCTGTGCCCGGCTTATATCGCTTAACATAACGCCCTCCAGGTTCATCCATAATGACACCGTTTGTGAACAGTATTCCATGATGTATACACACCACATTTAGTGGTACATCAACATACATTTAGTGTGTTTTCATATCTCGGCGATTGTGAATGATGCTGCAATGAACATAAGAGTGCAGGTATCTCTTCAACTTATTGATTTCACTATCTTTGGATACATACCCAGCAGTGGGACTGGACAGCCAATCTTGTAGTCTTAAACCAGGCTGTGCATGTGAATGTGTGTATGTTTATGTGTGTGCACACATGTGCCTGTATGTTTGTACACATTACATAATTGTAAACTTGCCATCAGCACAATTTTATATTATTTTTGCTTCTTGTCACTTAAGAATATATTATGAATATCTTTACATGTTAAATTTTAGGAAACCTCTTACATTGTTGCACATATAGGATTCACTTCTCCTTACTGGGCATTTGAGTACCTTGCATATTTTTCCATTTCAAATGATCTTGCAGGGAATGTCTTTTGATATCAACCTTTGTTATTTGCCTTGGAGTGAAATTACTGGGTCAGATGGCATTTACATTTTAAGCCCTAACTCTGCATGTAGAATAAAAGGCATGAGCATGGTAGAGAATTTCCAAAAGCAAAGCAAGTGCAATTGTCCTCTGTGGGCTGGGGACAGTCACCCTGGAACCACAGCAGATGGGTGGCTGTCTGCTACACTTATCCATCTAGGTGCATATATATATGATACATATATATATATATGTATCTCAGACATATTTTTCTTAGAAACAGCCCCGCAGCTTTAGCCTGCAGCTCCTCCCTCTTCCCCTAGACATTTCTCTTAAGAGTGACGGGAATACATTCTATGAAGCTGCTGTTAGGCGAGACAGCTCCCAGCAATGCCAGCCATCAAGTGATTCCGAAAGGAGCCATGAGGGGCTGTATGGGTGAATGCTCAGCTTTGCAACAGTGCACAGCAGACCACCAGTCTATTATCCACCAAACCTTGGGATTCAGCCGAGGATGCATTCAGTTGCTGAAAATGTCACAGCAGCCACTCGCTGCTAGCTTTTAGGCAAGAAAATGTGCATTCTTTCAGAAATTCAGGGAAAGCCATTGTCTCTATGAAACAGAAAGTCCAAAGCAATTGCGCAGCTGCACGATGTTCAGCACATTACGTGGATTCTTCTCACATCTGCCTCTTCCTTAAGATGTGTAAAAATGATTATGCGATTCTAAATTTGGAAACTTACCTTATTGTATGCACCAGGGACTCAGCAGAAATTTTTTACATCATATTCAAGAATATCAAGTGGTACCAGGACACTGATTTGGCTAGCATAAATGTTACAATTGCTAAATACATGGAGTCAGACTACCAAAAGATTTATTTGTTTCAATCAATAAATATTCATTGAACACTGAGTCTCTGTGAGACCCTGTGTCAGAATCAGGGAATGCAGTAGAGAAAGATCAGCCTGGTTCTGCCCCAGGCATTAAGCTTCCCACCATGTACACTGGGGCACTTCATCAACAGCAGGGTTATGGGCCGCCTTGGTCATGAGCATAAAGACCATTGCTATTAATCTTTGTAGTAAAGCCCTGCAGAGATGGGAGTGGGAGCCCACCTCTTCTCTAACATTCCAACTCACATCTCTACATTGCCCTGACAGTGAGCTTTCAACTTGCCCTTGTACTGTCCTGTCTCATGTTTCCCTTTGATCTAAAATGCCAATCTGCGCCTCTTCTATTGGCATACATCATACAGCCAATCCTTCCATGCCTCGATTGCCTATAACACTTTCAATGGAGGGTCTTGCCCAAGGCCTCAAGCAGAAACAGCCATGCTCTCCTTTGTTGTGCATTGTGCATGCCTCTGTGATGGTGTTACTATGCCGGGACCTCTAGACTATAATGCTACACGTATTAATCTTTCATCTCCTTCTCCAGACGTGAGCTACTTGGGGACTGGGACATGTAGTACTTATGGGTTTAATAAATGAATGAATAAGTGAATGCAAAGCTGATACATACAGATTTTAGCCACAAAGAAAAATTTCCCCAGCCATTATTAATAGAATATGAGCTTTGAGTTGTTTTTCCAGCCTTAACAACAGCACGGCTGAGTGCAGTAGCTCACACCTGTAATCCCAGCACTTTGGGAGCCCGAGGTGGAAGGATCACATGAGGCCAGGAGCTCGAGATCAGCCTGGCCAACAACGGTGAAACCCCATCTCTACTAAAAATACAAAAATTAGCTGGATGTCGTGGCAGGTGTCTGTAATCCCAGCTACTTGGGAGGCTGAGGCAGGAGAATTGTTTGAACTTGGGAGGTGGAGGTTGCAGTGAGCCAGGATTGCGCCATTGCACTTCAGCCTGGCTAACAGAGTGAGACTCTACCTCAAAAAAAAAAAAAAAAAAAAAAAAAAGAACAGCAGGATTGGGATGTAGGATGGCTGGAGGCAGAGGTATAACCTATGTCCATGAAGCTGAGAAGGACCAGTGGCTTATAAAGAGCTTAGATCCATAACCCTGGACTCACTGCCCCTTGACTGTTGACAGATAGGACCCAGAAAAGTAGTGCCACAAAGCACGAGACAGAAAATCAGCCATTGTCCCAATTCTATAAAAATAGACTCATTCAGTGTAACCCTGGGAGTCTTGGTTGAGCTTGACCAAAACCCCAGTTCCACAGCCTGTGGCAGGTGGAAGCCCTCGCCATGATGCCTGGGTCTCCATAGCTTCACTCCTCTCCCTTCTGTGCTCCTGCCACCTCGTGGGCTGTCACTAGTGGATGCTGAGTCACGGAACTCTCCCCTTCAGTAGGATTCACAGGAAATCCATTCACATCAAACATTTTGTGATTTTTGTTAAACTCGCACTGAAGATTTTGTTTGTCGGCCGGGCGCGGTGGCTCAAGCCTGTAATCCCAGCACTTTGGGAGGCCGAGACGGGTGGATCACGAGGTCAGGAGATCGAGACCATCCTGGCTAACACGGTGAAACCCCGTCTCTACTAAAAATACAAAAAACTAGCCGGGCAAGGTGGTGGGCGCCTGTAGTCCCAGCTACTCGGGAGGCTGAGGCAGGAGAATGGCGTGAACCCGGGAGGCGGAGCTTGTAGTGAGCCGAGATCGCGCCACTGCACTCCAGCCTGGGCGACAGAGCGAGACTCCGTCTCAAAAAAAAAAAAAAAGATTTTGTTTGTCAAAGAAATCGTCGTATCACTCACCGCACAAATACACTCGTACCGTTTGCCTGTGTTGACACTGCTTCCTTCTATTTTCTGACTCCTTTCCTTCTAGTACAGCCGAAATATTCCCCACTTGATTCAAGCCCTGTAGTTTAGTCTATACCCAGTTCCTTTAAGAAATTAGCTTCTACCTCCACTCACTGTATCAATGAAATCCCTCTGAACAAATACAGGGCTCTCATTAAGGACTTCCGGTGATTTTGACATTCTCTCTCCCACTTCATCAAGTAGTTGTTAGAATTTACTGTTTGCCTCCCCCAACCTCCCAATCCACAGGACTCTTCTTTAGATATTAGCATAAATCAGCATGATTTTTGGGGAAAAAAATCGTATTTCCATGTTTACAGGGTCACTGCTTTCCGAGCAAAAGGTGCTGGCAACCTGGGTTAAAGGACGTTTGAATGGCAACAAACTTTGGAAGTTAAAGGCAGTAACTTCTGGAGAGATTGGCAGCAGCGTCTCCCCTAGCAATGGGTGTTTATATTCCAGTGGTGGATGGACCTAGAGACCTTCTCGTTCTCTCCCCAGAGAGCGTTTGTTTACATTTCAGAACAAAAGCTCTTTCTCTTTCTCTACCTGGGGTGAGAAGAGGAAGAGCAGCTATGTCAGCAGCTTTTATGTAAGCTCCAGAATTTATAATCTCGGAGCTCCTCTCCAGTGGCCCAAATTCCTACATCTGGATCTTGGTTTGTCACCCTGAGGGAGATGGGTGCAAGGGAATGGCACAAGGATGGCTATGTGAGCAATTAAAAATCTGTCACTGATCTAGAAACCTGGCGTTTCCTAACAGAACGAACAAGCTATTTAAGTAAAGTTATACAAGTGAAAGTTATAAAATGGATCTCTCAACATGAACTTTTTTTTTTTTTTTTTTTTTTTGAGATGGAATCTTGCTCTGTTGCCCAGGCTGGAGGGCAGTGGCGCGATCTCGGCTCACTGCAAGCTCTGCCGCGCAGGTTCACACCATTCTCCTGCCTCAACCTCCCGAGCAGCTGAGACTACAGGCGCCGGCCGCCACATCCGGCTACTTTTTAGTATTTTTAGTAGAGATGGGGTCTCCATCTCCTGACCTCATGATCCACCCACCTCGGCCTCCCAAAGTGCTGGGATTACAAGCGTGAGCCACTGTACCAGGCCTGTTATTTCTTAGATAAATAGATTGGAACGAAGTAGAGGACTGTGTAAAGAAAAATGCAGGGAAGAAATTATTAACATCTCTGTGAATATATTTCATGGTGACGTGTCATGTATTTCATCAAACCTAAGATAACAAACATTATAAGATGCACTATTATTTTGTGCACCACTACAAAAGAAAAGCCTGCCGATTAAACTATAATACGATGACTTCTAGTACCTTAGAACATTTATTTTATTGAAAGAATTATTTTAGATTAAGATATACATAAATCTGTCATATAAGTGACATAATTTAAGGTATTCCTAAAGCTTTTTTACATTTAAAGTCTGACACTTAGGGATTTCTTTTCAAATTTCAAGTGAACATCAGTGTCATTGATGTTCATGTTGCTGACACAGCATTTTTTTTTTTAATGCTGGGAGTGATTACAATTGCACCTCACAAATGAGTCCTCAATGTCAGTAATAACCTAATTGTTGTTGGGCCAACAGGGACTGTAGGAAGCTGTCAAATGTAGTATGCATCCCAATTTCAAAGATACTGAAATGTGAAAAAATGTGTCTTTTGACTAATTAAAAATATGGTCTATGAGATAGACTTTTTGACCTTAAAAAGAAGGAAAGGGGAGAAGACCCAGAAGTAGCAGCTGACTGAAGTTATTTTAATAAAAATGTAAAGAAAAACATGTCTCTTAATCACCATTCATGATCACAGTAAACAATTTTTTTTGTTTGTTTGTTTTTTGTTTTTTTTGAGACGGAGTCTTGCTCTGTCGCCCAGGCTGGAGTGCAGTGGCCGGATCTCAGCTCCCTGCAAGCTACGCCTCCCGGGTTTACGCCATTCTCCTGCCTCAGCCTCCCGAGTAGGTGGGACTACAGGCGTCCACCACCTCACTCGGCTAGATTTTTGTATCTTTTAGTAGAGACGGGGTTTCACCGTGTTAGCCAGGATGGTCTTGATTTCCTGACCTCATGATCCGCCCGTCTCGGCCTCCCAAAGTGCTGGGATTACAGGCTTGAGCCACCGCGCCCGGCCCACAGTAAACAATTTTTAAGGTGACTTGAGTCAATTTCTGAATTTCCCTTTCAAAATTCCCAGTAAATGATTAACAATGAAAAGCCTTAGGCATATGAAAAATACATGGGCTGAAAAACAGGAACAGTACATATCTGTGAACCTAGAGACCTCTTGACTTTGAGGATTGATGTGAAAGACAGTACAGATGATCCTAGTTATGAGGGGATTCATCCTGATACACCCATTGTAAGCTAAAAATATCCTAAGTCAAAAACTCACTTAACCCACCTAACCTAACAACGAACACTATGGCTTCACCCAGCCTCCCTTAAACGTGCTCAGGACGCTTATATTAGCTGACTGACAGTAGGGCAAAATCATCTCACACAAAGCCTATTTTACAATAAAGTATTGAATATTTTATGTAATTTATTGAATACTGTACTGAAAGTGAAAAGTAGAATACTTGTATGGGTTTCTACCAAACGTGTAACACCACAGTAAAGCTGAAAAACCATTCAGCCAAACCCTCATTAAGTTGGGGACTGTCTATATGGATAGAAGTGGGCTGGAGGTATCCCAGCCGCTCTGATTCCACACATGTGAGAGTGCAGCCCTCCTGGACAGTACTGGACAGGATATACTCAAATCTGCAAAGACAGAGCGGCAGGAGCTGAGCACGAGGGTAAGATGCTGTCTGATCAACAGGAACGACCTACTGACCACAGCAAGGGCTCCAGGGTTCTCACGCCAAGCAGGCTGGTGTCGGCTCCCAGGATCCCTGAGGCAGAAGTGGTGATGCTCCAGTGAGTGGAGCCTGCACCCCACACAGGGAAAAGAAACTTCTCTGGGGAGCCCAGTTCTACCCTTTGTGGCCTAGGACCTGACACACTGACCCTGTCTGATGCACTCACCAGTGGGTCTCCAGAGCCCACTCAGAAACTGGCACACAGCAGGTACTCAGGGGTTGGCTGGATTCATTCATTTTACACATATTTGAGAGCCCAAAAAGGAACAAACAGTGGTTGAATCACCGGGCGTATGGGAATAAACCAATGTCAGAGTCTCCAAGGAGGTTTACATTCTAATAGAGGCCATAAAGAGATCAATATATGCCAGGTCAGGAGGAGATGAGCCCAGAAAGGACAGGAAAGCATGTAAGGGAGGCAGGACTTGGGGGAGAGGGGAGCGTGGCTGCCGCTGAAGTCAAATGGTGGGAATGAGGCTCACAGAAGTTGCTGGGGCAGCAGAGAAATGAATAAAACAATGGATTGAGTCCCACAGACACCTGAGGGAACAACATTGCAGAAAGAGGGAAGAGCAAGGTCAAGCCTCTGAAAAAATAAGCAAATGGATGCAACAGTGAATTTATGGGACTAACCTCCCTATCCATCCAAACCCAAACTTCCTGACTTCTATTTCACCTGAGACTAAAGATTTGCCCACATCATCTCTGAAAGAAATGTCCTCAAGTTCCCATTCTGAGCAAACAGCACCCTCCCTGGCTAAGAATGATGGGCACGTGGGGGTGGGTGGAGGGTGAGGATGAAGTATAAAAGATGGATGTATAAAAAGATGAAGGAGCTCAAGAGAAGGGCACGATTATGGTGAATTAGAACTGATGTCCCCTAAGAAGTGGACTTGCTCCAAGGAGCAGGAGAGAATTATTTCCAAAGCGTTTTTCTTCATACACAGTTTTTACTTTCAAGGTGATGAGAGAGACAAGGCAGTTCTAGAGAAAGAACATCATCCTGAGGTCAGCAAAAATTGCTTTCGGTAGAAAAGCTATTACCAAATTTTAAAACACAATAAAAGAGTTTAATAAGGTGCCTAGTTACAAAATAAATCTATAAAAATCAATAGCTTTGTTTTACACCAATAATAACCTGACACAAAATGTAAGGGGAGGAAAATTCCATACACCATCACGATGATAAATATGAAATACACAGGACAATCTTCACAAGGTATGTCAGCGTCCTAGATGAACACTTCAAAATGTACTTGCAGAGAGAAGGCATCATGCTCATTAAAGGGAACAATTGAGATTGTGGTTTTCATTTTCCCTGTTGTAATTTTCTTTTTTCTTTTTTTGTTTTTGAGGCGGAGTCTCGCTCTGTCGCCCGGACTGGAGTGCAGTGGCTGGATCTCGGCTCACTGCAAGCTCCGCCTCCCGGGTTTACGCCATTCTCCTGCCTCAGCCTCCCGAGTAGCTGGGACTATAGGTGCCCGCCACCTCGCCTGGCTAGTTTTTGTATTTTTAATAGAGACTGGGTTTCACCGTGTTAGCCAGGATGGTCTCGATCTCCTGACCTCGTGATCCGCCCGTCTCGGCCTCCCAAAGTGCTGGGATTACAGGCTTGAGCCACCGCACCCGGCCCCCTATTGTAATTTTCATTACCTTTGTATTAATTTGCTCTGATGTCTGTATTCCCCACTATGCTGTAAACTTAATGATGGCAAAGACTCGATTCCATTCTTTGCTGGGTACATATCCAAGTACATAGCCAAGTCTTGGGACACAGGAGGTATTCAATACACATTAGTAGGATTAATGAGTGAAGATGGAGATGATCACAAAACTAAGTTGTCTTCAAGTGACCTCCAGAAAAATCTAGGATTCTGCCCTGAATCAAAAGAATGGTTTCAAATCATAGTGATTCTCGGGCAATCAGGAATTTAATTCTGCCAACAGAATATTCCTGGAGCCTCAGGAAAGAGTGTACATCCCAACACATTGAGGCATAGTAAAAGTGAAAAGGATGCTTCGGAGAAAATTATCATCTTGTGAAGTAGCAATAGCCAGGAGACTGCTCTGACTTTTCCCAGCAGTCCTGGGGGTCAGAGAGGCTCCTTGAAATGTTCCAGAGACTTCTGGGAGAGCAGTAATTCCTCCAGAACTTCCAACATTGATTACATTGACAATATCATAGAAGGAAATGCTTGTTGTTTGAAATCAAACCTAACCTGATAGCTGTGGCCCTTTGGCCTTCTTAGAGGTGGAAATCAGAGAGCATAATCCACATAGAGGTGAAACTCAGTTTCCACTCCACTCCTTCTTCTTGACACTGGGAAGGAAAGGAGAAGGAGCTACCCTTGAAATGGATACCCCATGGTTTAGCAGAAGACATTGATGAGTTTTCAGTCTGCAAAAAGAGGTCTAGAACCCAGTATTGGGGGCAAAAAACAGAGAGCACATAATCCTTCTGCATATGGAAAGGGTTTGCTTTGAGGAAGGAGATGCCGTGAGCAGAACAGGAAGTCAGAGAACAAACAAAATGGCAGCAGGACCCTGGAGCCCATGCTGCTGAGAATTGTCAAGGGATTGTCAGAAGAAGAAGTCCCAGTGTTCAGTTAAGTCAGGTTCATAAACAGATAATTATATGAATTGAGGAAAAGGAGCCAAGTTCCACATGTAGATTGGTACAAAGACTAGGAATTGGCTGTGAGAGGGATGAGTTCAGCGAGGTTTGAGTTCTGCCAGGAGTCAAACTCTGCTTGCAACAATCATAGGGAGATTGGCGGGAGGTGGATTACTTGGTGAAACTTGCAAGGAAGGGCCAAGAAGGCTCGTCTGAGCCAAGGCCACCCTACCGGCAAGTCCCTGTTAGCCACACAGAAGGGGACAGTCTTGCTATTCCTTGCAGGACTAATCATCCTTGGAGAGCTACAGCCTGAGACGTTTACAACCTAGAGCTTCTCTGTAAGTCATCAGGAGACAAGTAAGAGTATAAATACAGCAGATGAAGGCTGATGGAAAGAATTTGGGGCATTTCGGCTAAAAAGAGAAGTCCATGGGGGAACAAAATGGTCATCTTCAAAACATGGATGGAGTGTACTTATTATTGTTATGATTCTGGGGGGCAAATCGGAGTTAAAAGGTGCAAGTGGGAGGCCAGGGGCAGTGGTTCAAACCTTTAATCCCAGCACTTTGGAAGCCCGAGGCAGGCAGATCAACTTGAAGTTTGAAACCAGCCTAGCCAACATGATGAAACCCTGGCTCTACTAAAAACTACAAAATTTAAAATTAGCTGGACACAGTGGTGGGCACCTGTGATCCCAGCTACTTGGGAGGCTGAGGTAGGAGAATCACTTGAACCTGGGAGGTAGAGGTTGCAGTAAGACAAGATTGCACTACTCCCTTCCAGCCTGGGGGGCAGAGAAAGACTCCATCTCAAAAAAAAAAAGTGGAAATAACAGGAAGAAATAACTTGCCTCAATGCAAGGAAAATATTTCTGGCAATTCGAGAAGACAGTATGCGGGTGTCTTTCCGTGCACATCAGTTCCTCTCTCACTGGGTAAGGTGGGTCCACAGGGCAGAGGAGGTAAGAGCCCGGCTCCAGGGTTTGAGGAGGGGTGTGGGGAATCTCTGGGGCAAGAGGAGGTGCTTCCATGGGATCTCTTGATAGAATTCGTCAAGGGTCCTAGCATGAACAGCAGCCCCAAGTGCCTCTGTGGGAAGTGGGAAGCGGAGCTCCTCAGCGCTTTGGGGAGCATTTCTGGAGTAAGAACAGACACTCTTGAGCAAACTCGGGGACAGTCAGACAAGGGCCTTACAGACTGTCAGGTGGGCTCTTTCCAAGGGAAGAGGTAGCCAGAGCATCTGCTTTCCAGAGTCACTGACTTCATGTCACACAATGGAGGAAACATGGGGTACTCCCCTATGCAGAACAGCTCTCCGAGCTCTCAGCCCTGCCTAAGGGGTATT
The DNA here is from genome assembly GCF_002776525.5 of Piliocolobus tephrosceles. NCBI lineage: Eukaryota > Metazoa > Chordata > Mammalia > Primates > Cercopithecidae > Piliocolobus > Piliocolobus tephrosceles. The sequence continues at coordinate 121,014,642 of NC_045444.1, forward strand.
TGTGCTGAGAGCCCATAGGATTGGCTGGAAGGGTGTGGGAGCAAAAAGCCTGAGTGCACCACTAGATGCAAAGGGACGGGGCATATCGTGACTGTCTTGGGAAAGGTCTTCTCCCTTCTTGTGCAGCAAGGGCCCAGGGAAGTGGCATCTAAATCAGTGACTGTGTTGACGGTGATTACAATGAGAGGATTGGCATCGGCCACCGTGATCAGAGGCTCAAGGCAGCCCCCACTGCTCACAGTGGCCCCCCAGGTGCTGCTGACTAACCTGGTGCCACTGCAGTCAGCACAGGATCAGGAGCAGGAAGCCCTGAGTCTCCAATTTCAGAGAGCAGTTTTCATGGTCATGGGCAGCACCAGAGTGATGCAGCCTGGGCCTAAAGAAGAAATCGACTCTGGAGGGAGCAAGGCCTCCCAAATATCTCCGAGGACACCCTCTGGACGCTGTTGCTTTGGTCTTTTGGTGTTGCTCATGCCCTTGGCTTTATTTTTTCCCTCCCCTGCGGCATGTAGATTAATACGAATTCCCTGCATTTCCCATAACCCTGCCCCCAAAGCTGGGTTACGTAACTTCTGAGCCTCGTAAAGTGCTCCAAGCATTGTGCTTCAGGATGAAACCAGCTCTCCAACGTTCCAAGGCAAGAAGCATTGACCAGCTAAATAGGATTTGGAAGTTCCAAAGAGCAGGCCGGGTAACACATTTAGAACAGTCTTAGAGCAATGCCATAGACAATTTTCTGGATCCTTGGATACAATAGCACAGGAAAATGTGGTTTATGTGGTCAAGCGTTGCTTACATGGGTTTAAAAAGAATATTGGCTTAAAATTGGCTGGCTCACATAAAGAGGAATTCTATAGAAAAAAATATCTCATCAACATGAGGCTGACTTAAGGCTCTTTTAACATGATTGAGTTAAAAGATTTCAAAAGAAAAGAAATGAACAATGTAATTTGCTCTTATTGCTCCTACTATTATACTTAAAGTGACATGTTTATTTCTATTTTAATAAAAGACAGAAGCTAAAAATTCTCTTAAGTGTGAAACAGCTGGGTTTAGAGAGGGTTTGATTAATTAAGCCAGTAAATGCCTCACAAAAACACGCTACCATTTGGCTGAAAGATAGTCTCTGCTCGGGAGAGGGCTGAGGCTGCAATCATGAAAAACACCATTTTGCTGAAAACAGAGCACGTCGGTGGAGAGCAGATTGAATCCCATAATCAAATTTGTCATTTTAAAGTAGGCTAGATTTATCTCTCAGTACAGGCCTTAATTGAATACAAGACAGCCATCACACTGTGTTTTCAATCTATATAGTAAAAATCATCTTCGTTTCCCCAAGGCCCACAGCTTTGATAAGAAGGCAGGAGTTTCTGGAGAATAGCGTTGTGTTCCTCGGTCTGTGACCCCGAGAGACTGATTCACGGCAAGACTCACCGTGACGAGGTTTGTATTCCTCAAAACCAGAGATAAGCCAAGATTTTGCAAGGGACAAAAACCAACTCTAACTTAAGTGGAAAAGGAAAATTATTAGCTTATGGAGCTAAAGAACAGAGCGAAGACAGCAATAGCGACACTGCATTCAAACGACCTCCCTCTGTCGCACACGCACAGCACACACATGCACCCACAAACACTCTCTCTGGGTTGGCCTAATCCCTCTGGCCAGCTGTCCCTATACGTCTATCATACACCGTAGGGCGCGTTATTCTACAGCCTTACTATCTCGCCCAAACAAGACAGACTTCTCCCAGTTTTTAAAATCCAGGGAAGGACTCTAATCAGGCAGCTGAGGTCACAAGTCTATGACTGGATCAACCAGCAAGGCCAGGAGTATGGGTACCCTAATTGACTGCCCCACCAGAACCATATGTTTCAGGTGGGAGAAAGAGAAATCCTCTAAAAAAGGGGATGCAATCTTCGGAGAAGACAAAACATTACTACTCCATGCTAGCAAAGTTCCGATTCTGCCTTGTTTCCCGGAGCACAGACACAAAAGGCACAGAGAACCAAGGTGATCTACGTCTGACCTGTGCTGTCCAACATGGTGGCCACCAGCCATGTGTCTGTGAGCTCTTGAAATGTGCGTGAGATGTGCTGTAATGCAAAATACACCCTGAATTTTGAAGACATACTTAAAAAAAAAAAAAAAAAAAAAGAGTGTCAACATGGTGAAACCTCGTCTCTACTAAAAAACACAAAAATTAGCTGGATGTGGTGGTATGCACCTGTAATCCCAGCCACTCAGGAGGCAGAGGCAGGATAATCACTTGAAACCTGAAGGCAGAGGTTGCAGTGAGCCAAGATCATGCCACTGCACTCCAGCCTGGGTGACAGAGTGAGACTCCATCAAAAACCAAAAAAAAAATCTCATGAGTAATGGTTTATATTAATTACATATTGAAATAATATTTTGGATCTATCACATTAATTAAGATATATTATTCAAAATTTCTACTTCTTTAATGTGGCTATTAGAACTCTTATAATTACATCGGTTATTACATTAGGTGACTTGCATTCTCTTTCTTTGGGGATGGCTGCCTTAGAAGTTGGGGGTCACAAAGGCCTTGGGTCCTGCCTTACCCAATGGAGCCAAGTGCATCTAGCAAGCACTAGCTATATGAAAAGGAAAGTAGGATGGAATTAACTTCCATTTTTACACAGCATGTGATTAGGGTGCTCAGTGTGTCTGGTTAGATGACATCAACGTTTTTTCTTTGTACATGCCAGAGTCCCTGCTTTGGTGTCTCCCAGCCATGCCCTTAAGAGATTTCTATCCAAGATCATCATCCAGTTCTTTCAGGAGGCAGCAAGCAATAACCGACGCACACAGTTATAAATCTTTGTCTGGGTACCAAAGCCGTACATAAATCCATAAGCTATCCAGTCTTCCCATCATCCCATGAAGCAGGTTGAGCAGGCTGAAGAGTGATTCAGGGTAAAATGTGCACTTTGTCAATGTCATTGTGTCACAAGGAGTCCAGATCCTAGACGCAGCTACCTCCAGTCTGCAGCCTCTCTCCATGCCCTAGCAGTCTCATGAATCTGAACAGCTTTCCTATTTGATGCTAGCTTATTTTCTAGTGTGACCCGTTTTTCTGCAAAAAGCCAATTTAGTGTGGTAAAGGGAATAAAGGTCTGGGTTGGAAAATTCATTGCCTTTCACTCCGGAAGCTTTCAATGGGAAACAAATTTAGACAGGACAGTCTTGCTTCTCTGTATATGGAAAGCATAAAGGACTTTGTGTATTTCATCAGCTTCCCCTCCCAGCATCCCAGAGAGGAGGAAGGCAGGTCTCTGCATCTGGCTGACAGGAGGATTTAGAGATGTCTATTTTAGTCAAGGCCTGCCCCTAAAAGCTTGTGACCTAAAAGAAGCCCCCCAACCTTCTTACCTGCTGGGCTCTGTCTCAGTTATGAAACAAGGCATCCAAGGACACTTAAGAAAATATTTCCAAATGCAAACTACAGGGTGCCCTGCTTAAATCTCTCCAAGAGCTGCCCATGCCAATGAAGTGCAAAGGTTTGCTGTGGCCTCTAAGAGCCTACAGAATCTGACCACAGCCTGGGCCTCCAGCTCTTCTCCTGCTGCCTCCTTCACCTCTCACAGCTCTTCAGCCACATAAGCCCTGCCCTGCTTTAAGGAGAGGCAGCTGGTCCTGCCGTGGGGCCTTTCCTGGGGCAGTGTCCTCTGTCTGGAATGCTCATCCCAATAATCCTTGCCTCCGCCTCCTTAGAAGTATCTTCCTAGATCAGTCTGAGCAGTTTTCCATTTCATGCATCTAAGGAGTCACAAGTTGTAGTTCAGGGCCATCTAGTTAACCAAGACTGGAGAGGTCAAGAGCCCAGAGAAAAGTCAAGCAGAGGCCGGGCGTGGTGGCTCATGCCTGTAATCCCAGCACTTTGGGAAGCCAAGGCGGGCAGATCACGAGGTCAGGAGATCGAGACCATCCTGGCTAACATAGTGAAACGCCGTCTCTACTAAAAATACAATTAGCCAGGCATGGTGGCGGGCACCTGTAGTCCCAGCTACTCAGGAGGCTGAGGCAGGAGAATGGCTCGAACCTGGGAGGTGAGGGTTGCAGTGAGCCGAGATCAGGCCATAGCACTCCAGCCTGGACCACAGAGAGAAACTCCATCTGAAAAAAAAAAAAAAAGAAAGAAAGAAAGAAAGAAAATGTCAAGCAGAAAGGAGCTAGTCTAACAGTCTCAGCCCCTTCCCCGCAGGTACCTCAGCCTATTTGTAAAAGGCATGAACCTAGAGAAGCAGAAAAATATTAGCTATAAAAAGCCTGAGGAGCCGCACAGGGCTTCTGGCACCATCACAGCACTGGAGAAATTCTTAAAAATGAAATTCAGGGTCTGACAAGGAAAAGCTGTCCTGATAACAGCCAGGCACTTAGATGGGGGCCCTGGAGAACCTCGTCCTAATGCAGTGTTTCTCAAAGTGAGATCCATGGATCCCTGGGGGTTCCAGACACTCTTCCAGGACATTCAAGAGCTCAGACTATTTCCATAATATCCCTTGCCTTTCTCACTGAATTGACATTTGCCCTAATGATGCAAAAGTGATAGTAGATGCCTCACCCCAAATTAAGGCAATGTCTCCAGTCATAGGAGTTACTGTGTTCACCACCACCAGGCACTCACAGAAAAGGAACAAACAAGCAAAGTTAGTTTCCCCTAAGAATACCCTTGATGTTGCAGTAAAAATGATTAATTTTATTAAATCTTGACCTTTCAGCAAACATCGTTCTAATATGCTCTGTGATAAAACGAAGTACCTCTGATGAAAAATGAAATGTGATGGTCGCCTCTGGGAAAAGGAATCGTGTGATTTTTTTTTTTTTTTTTTTTGAGTTGTTAGCTGCATTAGCCTCTTTTCATGGAATGACAATATTCCCTGAAGGAACAAGTAATAGATAAATAGATTTATCTATATACTATCTATTTATCTACCTATAGATGATACCCATAGGCAGATAGATCTATCTACCAACTGAAAGATAAATTATGGTTAGACTTTATTTGAAAGACATTCTAAAAGATGTACAAAGTGAACCTGTCTCTTAAAGGAAAAAAATACTGAAGTATAGCATATAAAATTTGAATTTAAATGAAAATTAGAAAAAATTCAATTTTTTGGAAAAATTGAATCTGTCACCAGGAACTTGGTAGCATCCCAACAGCAAAGGCTTCCCTGGTAGGACTGATGATGATATTAATGAATACGCTGTTTTGATTTTGTATAGTAAAATGTGTCAACACTTGCAAGATTTGTGTAAGTCAACGACAAATATTTTTTGAATGACCAATGAATGATGTTATAAAATCATGCATCCATAAAAGTTTCATTCAAAGAGCAAGATAGAATAATGACTTTCCAAGTAATAGAATACAAAAAGTTTCTTAATATCATTTCAGATTTCACGTTGTGACCAATCTTTAAGAAACGACCACTTGTGGACTTTTGTTCTAGTATTAAAGAATAACCACAGTCTTCTGAAAAGGATATTGAAATACTCCACCCTTTTCCAATTACATATTTTGTGGAGCTGGATCTTCCTTACATGCCTTAATCAGAACAACAGATTGAAACAGATTGAACACAGAAGCAGATATGAGAATCTGTCTCTCATTAAGCCAGAAATCAGAGAGATTTGAAAAAATGCAAAACAATGTTACTCTTATGACTAAATTTTTTTTGTTTTTGAAGACAGAGATATTTTTCGTGAAATATATTATTTAGACTAACATGGAATAGGTTTATGATTATTGATTATTTTGATTACTATTTACAATTATTGATTATTCTGAGTAAATAATGAGTAATAATACTTTCAGTAATATTTGAGTAATAATATTTGAGTAATATTTTGAGTAAATAATTATTGATTTTTTCAGTAAATAATAAGCAAATGTAAAACTTGCTCAGTGTTTCATATGGCAAATATTAATATATGTAACCCATGTTAACAGAAGCTCTTTGGGTATCCCAGTAATTTTTAAGAGCATAAAGGAATCCTGAGACCAAAAGGTTTCAAAATTACTTATCTGGAACAATTGTCAAAATTGGCCATATGCCAGGCCTTAAGGCAAGTCATGACAAATCTCAGTTTTGAAATTATTCAGAGTGTGTTCTCTCATCATAGTATAATTAAGTTTGACACCAATAAAAATACTTTAGAAATCCCCAATATTTAGAAATTAATCCATTCACTTTTCAATATTCTATGTCAAGAAGATATTCCAATAGAATTTAGAAAATATTTTCAAGTAAATTACAATTAAAAATGACATGTCAAAATTCATAGTGTCTAAATAAAGGTGTACTTAGAGAAAAACTTATAGCACTAAATGTGTATATTAGAAGAGAAGGTGAAAATAAGTGATCTAAATATCTATTTAGAAGAAGTAAGAACAACAAAAGCAAATTAAGTCCAAGAAAGCAGGAGGGGGGATAATAAGGTCAGAAGTAATGGCTTAAAACACAAATATTCAATGGAGAATCAGCATAAAATAAAAGTTGGTTCTTCTTTGAAAAAATCTAAAAATTAATAAATACTTAAAACACTCATCAAGAAAATTGGAGAAGGCATAAATTATCAAAATAAAAAATAAAAAGTGTCATTAAATTTTAAGATGATATGAGAAAAGTATAAAGTTTAGAAAATCGTAACTTACCAAAACTGATAGAAATAGAAGACACGAATAGTTCTATACCTATTAAAGAAATTGAATCTCTAAGTAAAAATCTCCCTATAAGGAAAACTCCAGACTTGAATTCATTCAAATATTTTAAGAGGAAATGACATTAATCTTAAACATTTTCTTTTTCATAGAATATAAACATCTCTTCATTTGATGAGGAAGAAAAGCTTTGATGAAGAAACTTGACAAGAACTTTACAAGGAAGAAAAATTACCAACCAATTTCTCCTATCAACGTAGACGAAAAATTCTAAACAAAATGTGAGCACATTGAATTCCATTTTATGTAAATAGGATAAAACATTATGACAAAATCAAGTTTATTGAACAATGCAAGATTGGTTTGCTATTCAAAAATCAATGAAATATGAATACATATGTAGAGAGACTAAATGTTAAGAAACTCGTGATTCGAGTCCAACATATGAAGAGCTTGGAAATCTTCATATTAAAAAAAAAACTGAACAAACTGAAAATCAGCAGTTCTTCATCCATCAGAGAATGAGGTCCTAGGGCAATCTGCTGCCTTGAAAATGAAAGAAGCAGACAGACAGATATAGAGAATTTCAGCTTAAAAGGAGTGGAAGGTCTCAGCTGGCCAAGTTCAAGTCTAAAACTCCAGGAGGGGCCAGTCTTGGAGATGCCACACAGCTGGGAATTTCACCTCCAGAAGCCCTACCGTTACCCGAAAGGGGTCCCAAGCAGACCCCCAGAGAGGTTCTTAGATCTTGCGCAACAAAGAACTCCAGGCAAGTCCATAAAGTGAAAACAAGTTTGTTAGAAAAGTAAAGAAACAAAAGAATGGCTACTCCATAGGCAGAGCAGACCCAAAGGCTGCTGGTTGCCCATTTTTATGGTTATTTATTGATTATATGCAAAACAAGTGGTGGATTATTCATGCCTTTCCTTTTTAGACCATATAGGGTAACTTCCTGACATAGCCACGGCATTTGTAAACTGTTGTGGCGCTGGTGGGAGTGTAGCAGTGAGGATGACCAGGTCACTCTCATCGCAATCTTGGTTTTGATGGGTTTGGGCTGGCTTCTTTACTGCAACCTGTCTTATCGGCAAGGTTGTGATGACCTGTATTTTGTACCTACCTCCTATCTCATTCTGTGACTTAGAATGTCTGTGTGGGAATGCAGCCCAGTAGGCTTCACCCTTTTTTTACCCAGCCCCTATTCAAGATGGAGTTACTCTGATTCAAACACGCCTCTGACACTGCCAACTACTCACTGTGAAGGTCCCTCATACTCCTCACCCAGGGAGGGAGATAGCAACCATTTTAAGACATGGCCAGAGCATTTTGCTCTCCTTAACTGCTGCCCTCAAGGGACAGCATTTTGCTAGAGCCTAACTTGGGATTTTATCTGGGCCTAATTGGCCTGAGAGAACGGAAATACTCAATTCGGGCTCTAAAGACTGAGCCCTGATCAGAGGGCTACAGCACGCCTCCCTCCCCCACACCTCATTGCCTTCTCAATAGAGCTCCTGTGTAATAATGGAGGATCAAGAACTGCAAGGCTTACACCCTATTTAAAATTTTTAAAAGTCTCTAGGAAAACCCAAAGACAACAGGGGAGACAAACTCAAGAGCACTAGAGGAAATTTTAGCCTCTGACACCGCAGCCACGGTAAACAGTGTTGGCAAAAAGAGTCAAACTGTAAAATATTTTAAGAGATTTATTCTAAGACAAATATGAGTGACCATGGCCTGTGACACAGCCTTCAGGAGGTCCTGAGAACATGTGCCCAAGGTGGTTGGGGTGCAGCTTGGTTTTACATATTTTAAGGAGGCATGAAACATCAATCAAATGCATTTAAGAAATACATTGTCTAGTTCAGAAAGGTGGGACAACTCAAAGCTGGGGGAGGGGGCCTTCCAGGCTATAGGTAAATTTAAACATTGAGTTTATCTGAAGACCTGGAATCAGCAGAAAGGAAATACTCAGGTTCAGATAAAGGATTGTGGAAATCAAGTTTTACTGCGCAGAGGAAGCTTTCAGATAGCCGACCTCAGAGCAAGTGTGTTGTAAAATGTTTATTATCAGACCTAAAAGGGTGCCGGGCTCTTAGTTGATTATCTCCTGGATCTGGAAAGGAAAGAAGGGAAAAAAAGGGGAAAGGAGATTCTCTATAGAATGTGGATTTTCCCCCACAAGGGACGACTTTGCAGGACCATTTCAAGACATGACAGAGAAATATGTTTTGGGGTGAAATATTTTGATTCTCTTCCTGTTATGCCAGAGTCAGATTGGAAGGTAAGTGACGATATACAGGGTTAAATCAAACCCATCTGATGAGAATTTATGGTTTGTAGGGCATGACTCCCCAGACCCCTTAGATAGGAATTTAGGCAAGACAAAAAAAATCAGAGCTTAGTCCTCAACAGTAAACACAGCCCAACACCTAATCAGATAAACATAAACTTCACACTCACGTCCTATATACCTCAGTTCCACTCAATACATCGTGTTGGGCTTTCAACAAAAATATTACAAAGTGGCTAAAAGCCAAAACACACAGTCTGAAGAGACAAAGCAAGATCAGAACCAACTTTTGCAAAAATCATGAGAGTGAGAAAAATGTGACGCAGGGAAATTATGACAGTGAAAGAGATCTGACTGAGCTGTGGCTCCATCTTGCCTTTAACCTCCAAACTGCCCTTGTTTATTCCTGGGCGTAGGCCAAAGTAACTTAGGGAGAAATTAATTTATAGATTAACTTTGAAGCAAAGATAATAACAGCCCCTCCCTGAAAAAAAGAAATACCCCTTCTTGTCTAGGGACCAAACTGCCTTTGTAAAACTAACAAATTAGCCACAAGATTAGAAATTATGGCACAGGAGTCACACATCCAGAGTCCACAAGATTCCTAACCTCCCCAATTGCTCCTATAGATAACACTACTATTGTGAAAGCTAAGATTGGTGTTTAAGGTATTCTTCAGACCCTGCATTCTGGTGGACCAGCTGGCACCACCCAGACCAATACATTGGCTCATCTGGTCTTGTGAACCCCACCCAGGAACCGACTCAGTGCAAGAGGACAGCTTTGTCCCCTGTGATTTCATCCCTAATCCAACCAGTCAGCATTCCCCATTCCCTAGTCCCCGCCCACCAAACAATCTTTAAAAATCCTAGACTCTAAGTTTTCAGGAAGGCTGATTTTAGTAATAATAAAACTCTATTCTCTAATTTAGCCAGCTGTGTATGTATTAAACTCTTTCTCCATTGCAATTTCCCTGTCTCAATAAATTTTCTCTATCTGGACAGTGAGTAAGAACTCATGGGACGGTTACAGAACCAAACTCAGATATGGCAGAGATTTTGAAATTATCAGAAAGGTAATTAAAGTAACTACAGTAGGCCAGGTTCAGTGGCTCATGGCTGTAATCCTAGCACTCTGTGAGGCCGAGGTGGGTGGATCACTTGAGCCCAGGAGTTCAAGATCAGCCTGGGCAACATGGAGAAAACCTGTCTCTACAAAAAATTAAAAATTTAACCAGGTGTATTTGAAGCCAGCCTGACCAACATGGTAAAACCCTGTCTCTACTAAAAATACAAAACTTAGCCAGGCATGGTGGCGCATGCCTGTAATCCCAGCTACTCAGGAGGTTGAGGCAGGAGAATTGCTTGAACCCGGGAAGTAGAGGTTGCAGTGAGCTGAGACTGCACCACTACACTCCAGCCTGGGCGACAGAGTGAGACTCCATCTAAAAAACAAACAAACAAACAAAAAACTTAACCAGGTGTAGTGGTGTACCCCTGTAATTCCAGCTACTCCGAAGGCTGAGGTAGGAGGATAGCTAGAGCCTGGGGAACAGATGTTGCAGTGAGCTGAGATTGTACCACTTGCACTCCAGCTTAGGTGACAGAGTAAGACCCTGTCTCAAAAAATGAATAAAATAAAAGACTACAGTTAATATACTAAGAATTTTAATGGACAAAGTGAACAACAGGAAATAGAGCCAATGGTTCATATGGGCAGAGAGATGGAAACTCAAAAAGGGAAAAGAGTTAACAGGAAATGCTAGATATCAAAAGCACCATAACAGAAATGAAGAATCCTCCTGATGGGCTCATCGTAGACCAGACATGTTCAAGGAGAGAATCAATGAGCCTGAAGGTGTGTCAATAGGAGCTTCCACGACTGAAATGTGGAGGGAAAGAAGAATGAGAAAGATGGAACAGAATATTCAAGAACTATGGAATAATTACAAAAGGTATAAATTATTATTATAATAACAACACCATTTGTGACAATATCAAAAAGCATTACATACCAAAAAATAAATCAAGCAAAAGATTGCAAGTCCTCTACCTACAAAACCACAAAACATCATTGAGAGAAAGTAAATAAGATATAAATAAATGAAAGAATATACAATGTTCATAGATTGCAAGACTCAAAATTGAAAGATGTTCATTCTTTCCACATTTACTCAGTACAATTCTGATTAAAAACTTTGGAAAGTTTTTTTCTATAAAAACTGAAAAACTGATTATATAATTTTTATGAAATGCAATAGTACAAGTGCAGCAGAGACCATCTCAAAGAACAAAGTTGGAAGTTTCAAATGACTACATACCAAGACTTATTATGAAGTCACGGAAACTAAGACACAACTAGAGACAAATAGATGAATAAAACAGAACAAGATCACCACAGTCCACAAAATGTCACTTTATTTATGGAAAAGGTTACATATTATAGCAGTGGGGAAAAGTTGATCTTTTCACTAAAGTCAACTGGGCATATTTATTTTTAAAAATGAATCTTGACTCCTTTCTTATATTTTAAACAAAAATCAATTCCATTTGGATTATAGGCATAAATGTGAAAGGTAAAAAATAATAAGTTTCTAGAAGAGAATTTAAGAGTATGTCTTCATGATCTTGGGTAGCCAAAGTTCCTTTTTTAGGGAACAATGAGTCCTAAACATAACAGGAAAATAATACAAATTAGACTATTAAAATTAAGAACTTCTGTTCAACAAAGACAAAATTAAAAGAGTGTAAAGGAAACCACAGAATAGAGAAAACATATGTAATAAATGTATCTGATAGAGAATTCAAATCTACTATACATAGGGAAGTCTTCAAATCAATTTTAAGAAAGAAAAAGCAGACAACTAATAGAAAACTGGACACAAGACTGAATTTAACTTCACAGAAGATACAAAGTGTTCAGTAAACACATAAAAAGATGCTTAATATCCTCAATTGTCAGACAAAATGCAAATGAAAGCAATGCGATAGCAGCACACCCCATCACAATGACAAAAATGGTTTCCGACGTGGAGCTATTATGAATAATACTGCTATGAATATATTTGTACATATCTTCCGGTGCATATTTGTACAAAATCTGCTGGTCGTATACCTAAAAGAAGAAATGCTGGATCACGATGTATGCATCTATTCAACCTTAATAGAGAGCCCTAAAGAAATCTCCAAAGAGGTTAAGCCACTGTCCACTCCCAGCATGCAGGGAAGAGCAGCTGGTAGCAAGAACGTGAAGTAACTGGAGCTCTCACGTTCTGCTGTTGGGAGTACACAGTGGCATATCCTCCTCAGGAGTTTAAAGTATCTGTGAATGTTAAATAGATGCTTACACAGTAGTTCAGTATCTCTTCTTTTAGATATACAACCAGCAGATTTTATACCAATATGTGTCAAACGATAAACAAATCTACTCATGGCAATATTATTCATTATAGGCCCACATCAGAAACAATCTCAATATCCAGTCATAGGAGAATGGGTATATAAATATGGGCCTGTTCATAGGAAGAAATTCTCTATAATAATCAATACAAATGAACTGCAACTATATGAAGGAAGCTCACACGTATACTATCAAAAGAAAGAAGTCGGCCGGGCGCGGTGGCTCACGCCTGTAATCCCAACACTTTGGGAGGCTGAGGTGGGCGGATCACAAGTTCAGGAGATCGAGACCATCCTGTCCAACCTGGTGAAACCCTGTCTCTGCTAAAAATAGAAAAATTAGCTGGGCATAGTGGTGCGTGCCTGTAATCCCAGCTACTTGGGAGGCTGAGGCAGGAGAATCGCTTGAACCCGGAAGGCAGAAAGAAGGAAAGAAAGAAAAAAAAGAAAGAAAGGAAAAGGAGAAGGAGAAGGAAAAGGAAAGAAGAGACAGGAATCAGACATTAAAAAGTACACACTGTATGATCCCACTTATCTCAAATTCTAGCATGGGTAGAACCAATCTATGGTAATGGAAGTAGGAACGGTGGCTGGTGTGGAGAGGTAGAGGCCTGAGAGGTGACACGGCGTGGGGGACCTGGGGGTGGGTATTGTTGGTTAGCTTGATCTGTGTGCTGGTTGCCCTGGTGTGGCCACTTTGTAAATGTTGATCAGGCTAGACTCTTACGATGTGTGCACTTTTCTGTAGGTGTATTAGATTTCCATGAAAAAGCTTGCTTTAATGAACAATCTCAGGGAGGAGAGGTGTGGGGATCACCTTTACCTGGAGGCAGAGGAGCAGGAGAATGTTCTTCTTTTTTTTTCTTGTTTTTTTTTTTAGATGATGTCTTGCTCTGTTGCCCAGGCTGGAGTGCAGTGGCTTGATCTTGGCTCGCTGCAACCTCCACCTCCTGGGTTCAAGCAATCCTTTTGCCTCAGCCTCTCGAGTAGCTGGGACTACAGACATGCACCACCATGCCTGGATAATTTTAAATAGAGATGGGGTTTCACCATGTTGACCAACTGGTCTCAAACTCCTGGCCTCAAGTGATCCGTTCACCTCTGCCTCCCAAAGTGCTGGGATTACAGGCGTGAGCCACCACTCTCGGCCAGCAGGACAATGTTCTAAAGAGCCTACATACAGTCTCTATCTGCCTCCTTCTGAGGAAACAAACAAAAAAACATTTTCCTCTTGTGGGCAGACAGGATAGCCTTTTTGTTCAGCCTTGTGTTATTCACAGATCCCAGAGCAGTGACTGACCTGTGGTGACTGGGGAGTCAGTATATCTTTGGTGAATGAGAAGCAAAAATGTTTTTCTTCTCCACTGAGATTCTCTTTTCAATGGCTCTCTGTGGAGACCAGGATGTATTTTCCATCTCTTGAATCTGGCCGGTCCTGTGACCTGCTTGGGGCAGCTGAAACGGCAGAAGCAATGCTGTGCCTACTCTGGACGTGTGCCCCCAGAGGCCTTGCATGCTTCCTCTCTGCTGTTGTGGCTGCTCAGTGAACAAACCCAGCTATCCTGTTGAGGAACAAGAGGCCACATGGTAGGGGACTGAAGTACCTCAGTAGAGAGCCAGCCAAGCCCAGAAACACAGCCCCTTGACTGGCCTGAGGTCACTGCAGACAGGCGAGGGAGCCCAGGCAGGACCAGAACCACACAGCCGACCTGTAGATGCATAAGCAGTAATTCACGGTTGCTATTCTAAACTACTTAGTGGAATAGTTTGATACTCAGAAATAGTTAATTGACTAAACAACCACAGGCGGCTTTCGCATAAAGTATAATAAAAATGGAGCCTCTGTGGTTTGTAGTGCAACCTGCATACACCAGATGCAGTGGCCCTGGAAAGTGCTGTGGGCGTGTCAGCTGGCTAACCCACTTGCAGCCTCTCTCCCTTGTTTACCTTTTCTATAGAAGCTACATATGCTTCACTGACGTCCCAGCTTCCCTGGACGCTGGGTGTGGCTGGCCATAGGACACTGCTCTGGTCAGTTAGATGTAGGCAGACATCTGCTAGTGACACCTCTCTTCTCTCTTCCTAACTGCCTGTGATGCCCGGAGGTGCCACAGCTATTTCTAAGGCAAACCTGAGAGATTCCCTCATAGTATCACGGAAGACAGTTGCCAGATTTAGCACAAAAGAATAAATGAATCAATAACGATTAACTGAAAGAAATGCCAGACATTCAAATACCTTTAAATTGGAGATAAACAGAGTTTTTTTTGTTTGCTTTTTGTTTTTGTTTTTTTTTTTAAGACAGAGTCTCGCTCTGTTCCCCAGGCTGGCGTGCAGTGGTGTGATCTTGGCTCACTGCAACCACTACCTCCTGGGTTCCAGCTATTCTTCTGCCTCAGCCTCCTAAGTAGCTGGGACTACAAGTACACCACTGTGCCTGGCCAATTTTTGTATTTTTAGTAAAAATGGGGTTTCACCATGTTGGCCAGGTGAGTCTCAAACTCCTGGCCTCAAGTGATCAGCCCATCTCAGCCTCCCAAAGAGTTGGGATTACAGGCATGAACCGCCATGCCTGGCCCCCAGAGAATAATTTTTTAGTATTATAAGTATATCCCAAATTTACCATTTTCTCAAACTCCACCATGGAGTCACACATCAGCCCCCAAATGCCTGGGGTACCCATTCAGAAGCTTCTTGTATATGACTGAACCCCCATTTGCTTGCTCTTCTGAGGGAGGAAGGGCTTCCCGCCACTCCAGCTGAATGCAATGCTAGCATATTTTCATACTGATGGGCAGAGGACCCTGTGCTAGTCCAGAGGCTTGATTGACAGCCCTATCCTTTCAGTGCAGGTATTGATTGCTCTGCTGTCTTGTATCTTACAGTGCTGCCAGTGGAAAACCTGAGAACAGTTGCATTTTCTTTTAAGTATTATTTCTTTCCCTTTGGAAGCTTGTAAGATTTTCTACTGAGTCTTGCTGGGCAGTGACATGGCCAGCCTAGATTCACTGGGTATCTCTTTCATGAGTCCTCAGTGGAACTTGGGTGACTGGTTTTACCTATATACTCAAGTGATTTACAACTTGGAGAGTTATTTCAAGCATCTGCTTAATGAATTCCTCTCCTACACTGCTACCCTATCATTTTTCTATCAGGTTTTTTTTTTTTTTTTTTTTTTTTTTTTGAGGCAGAGTTTTGTCACCTAAGCTAGAGTACAATGGTGCGATCTCGGCTCACTGCAACCTCTGCCTCCCAGGTTCAAGTGATTCTCCTGCCTCAGCCTCCCTAGTAGCTGGGATTACAGGTACCCACCACCACACCTGGCTAATTTTTGTATTTTTAGTAGAGACGGGGTTTCACCATGTGGGCCAGGCTGGTCTCGAACACCTGACCTTACATGATCCGTCCGCCTTGCTCTCACTAAGTGCTGGGATTACAGGTGTGAGCCACCGCGACCAGTATGGTTCTAACATTCCAGTTTCTTATTTTGTTCCCTCAGACAATTTTCATCTGCAAATGTTTCTCTGGGCTTTGAGATACACATCTTCCACTTAATCTTCCAGGCCACTAATTTGTGTTTAAGTAGAGGATGTCATCCCTTTGAAGATATATGCTTAATTTTTTTAATTCAAAAAATAATTCTTCAGTTCCAGTCCATGCTGTAATTGTATTCTGAAGCGCTCTTACTGATTTTTGATTCAAGTCACATCTGCCCCCAGCAGCAGGCCTGTTTCTGTGCAAGCTGACTGCGTATTCTTCCTCTCCCTGGCTGTTGGGATGCCTTAGACGCCTTGTTTCCCTGCCTTGCCTCCTTGCAGCTCTCTTCACCCTTGGAGCCATGCTTGGAGGCTGCCTTGTGTGTGGCAGCCCTCAGGTGGTGGGGGCCCGGCAGTCACTGCTCCCGTGGGCCCTGATGTGTAGTTTGGGTTGCTCAGTTCCCCGCCTGCAGCTGGGAGGCAGCACCCAGGTCTGAGTTTTCCCATTGCAAGACTTGCTCTCTCATCTCTGAGAGGTGGGCCGCTAGGATCACCTGATCAACTTCCCTGAGGCTCCTCTGAGGGAGACCAGTGGGTGCTCCAGGACAGAGCACACTGGCTGGTTCTACCCTTCCAAACTGGTCCCTAGGTCTCCATGAGCTCCCTGTAGGCACTGTTGAGTCTCACCCCAGGGCTCTGCCTCAGGCACCCAGGCCTTCCCTAGCCTGGAGAAGACGAAACTTCAGCCTCTTACAATCTTAAGCTTTCGCATGCCTTGTAGCCCGGCTTTGGCTGAGCTCAGCAAAGGCAGTTGATGGTGCATTCCAGAGACTGAGAAAAAGACACCATGGGCAATCTTCCTTCCCTACCGTTTTTCCACAAATGCCCAGGCCTTGTACTTTTGACATCTTTTATTTCTAAAGTTTTAAACTTTGTATAATTTTGTATTACATTTTTAATCAAAAAATAATTTTTCTTTTTTCGAGACAGGGTCTCACTCTGTCGCCCAGGCTGGAGTGCAGTGGATCACAGCTCACTGCAGCCTTGACCTCCTGGTCTCAAGCCATCCTCCCACCTCAGCCTCCTGAGTAACTGAGACTACAGGCATGTGCCACCATGCTCAGCTAATCTTTTATTTTTTTCTTGCGATGGGGGGTCTCACTACGTTGCTCAGGCTGGTCTTGAACTCCTGGGCTCAAGCAGTTCTCCTGCCTTGGCCTCCCAAATGCTGGGATTACATGTGTGAGCCATCACGCCTGGCCTAAAATAAATATTTTTAACATCAAAAAGAGCTTTGCTTAAAGCATAATAAAAAGAGAAACGAATGTATTTGACTTCATTAGATCCGGATTTTATAATTTCTGTTTGAGGGAAGGGAAAACGTCCCTTTTCCCCTGGATGGTATGCTGAGGAATCAAATGACAAAGGCAGGTTAATAGGAGGAAGTACATACAGCTTTATTAGCGTACATAGGGAAGAATCACAGAGCGACTGTCCCACTTGCAATGGTACATCTGATGCTTACATACCCTTCTTCTTAGGGGAGAGGGAGATGGGAAGGGGCAGATGATTTTAGGAGGATAGTAAATGATTTTTAGGAAAATTCAATGGGCTTGAAGACATACACTGGCCTGGGACAAAGTCTGTTAGGCCCACAGAGCAGACAAAGGTTTGGAACGATCATTTGTGCCCAGCTGCCTACACAGACTTCAGCCTCTCTTCCTGCAATATGAGTTCAGTTAATGAAAACTCAGGGAGGGACCAAAGGTTACTGTTTCCTTCTTTGGCAGGTCTGGACTTCAGACAAATAAGGAAACTTCAGAGAATAAGTCCCCCTGCGCTTTGGGAGAGACATAGGATTGAGAGACAGGAAGGGCTAAGAGGACGTCAGAGAGACCTCGAGTCCTCTTCTTCACTTCAGCATGTCAAAGTGTCATATTTTGGAGTATCAGTTTCTGAGACCCAACATTTCTTACTTCTAAGATTGTGTTTAGCAAAAGAGTGGAAACCACTTGTGTCCAGTAGCCATGGACAGTTGAGTAAACTATGGTATCTCAAATGGAATACCATGACTATGAAGCTATAAAAAAAGGTGAAAATCTGTGTGCACTGATGTGGAGAGACCACCCGGTTTTAATGGTAAGGGGAAAAGCATGGTGCAGAAGAGTGTCTAGGGCTCTGCAAACTTTTCCTGTGAAGGTAGCAACTATTTTAGGCTTGCTGGCCACACGTGCTCTCTGTTGCACTGCTCAACTCTGCCATGTTAGCAAGAAAGCAGATATAGGCAATACATAAACTCATGAGTGTAGCTGAGTTCCAGTAAAACTATATTTATTGCCAGGCACAGTGGCTCATGAGTGTAATCTCACTTTGGGAGGCCAAGGCAGAAAAATTACTTGAGCCCAGGACTGCAAGACCCGCCTAAGCAACATAGGGAGATCCTGTCTCTACAAAAAATAAAAATAAATATCCAAGCATGGTGGCATGCACCTGTCATCCCAGCTACTCAGGAGGCAGAGGTGGGAGGATCATTTGAGCCCATAAGGTCAAGACTGTAGTGAGATATGATCATGCCACTGCACTCTAGCCTGGGTGACACAGTGAGATCCCGTCTCTACAAACAATAATAAAAGAAAACTAGACAACAATAAAAACGCTTGTATCTACAACAACAGGTAGAGGCTGGATTTGGCCCATGGGTTATTGTTTGCCAGCCCCTGGTGCAGGAGGCACACCCTAAGGTGATCCCCAGTGCACTGAAGCCTTAGATCATCTACTGCCCTTGAGTTCACATAAAGCCTGACTTGCTTCTTAGCTAATATGAAGGGATTTTGCAAATATAATTAAGATCCCAAATCAGGTGGTTTTGAGTTAATCAAATGATAGTCTAACTTGGGAGGCCATAACCTAATTAGATGGAACTCCTAAAATAGGCTCCTCTTTAGGTTAGAGACTCTCTCTTCTGCTAGCTTTGAAGAAGCAGACTGCTATGGATTTTATAGCTGCAAGGAAATAAAATCTGCCAGCAACTAAAGGGAGATTGCAAACACATCCTTCCCCATTCGAGTCTCTGATGAAAACACGACCCAGTTGATGTGTTAACTGCAGCCCCGTGAGACCTGTGCAGAGGACCCAGCCAAGACACACCCAGATTCCTAGCCCAGAGAAATGGTGAGATAGTAAACACGCATTGTTTTAAGCCACTAAATTTGTGGTCATTTGTCACACAGCCTAGAAAACCCATACACCTGTTTTATGAAATCTGCTGTCATTTAGGTAAGAAGGGGAGAAAGAGAGCAAGACTTTTCAGAGTATGACTTTTTGTATTATTTAGATGTTTAAACCACATAAACATACTACCTATCCAAAAAGTTAAATCAAAAAAAATTTTAATCTGCTTTCCCATTTGGTAATCAAAGATCATTTTTCAGATTTGTACCTTTCATGTTTCCATTATTATTTATGTTCACAGTACCCTTTACCTTGATTCTTTTACCCGCTTCTTTTTCTTTCAGAATGTCCTTCATTTTATCTCAAACCTCTATGTTCAAAAGGACCTTCTTTGTTTTTTTAAACTTGAGTTTACTTTGCTCAGTGTTGTTCTCCTGGCACCTAATGGAGGGACTGGCATGAGAGATGCCCCCAATAAATACTTACTGACAGAATGAATGAATCACAGTGACCCTCATCTTGGTGTCTGCACATGCCAAACCCACTTGAACAACTCCTGTGCCTACAACCCCCCATCCCTGCAGTTCAGATTCCAACCTCCACTTGGAAAGAAAGAAAGCTTCTCTACAGAACAAGCTGTCTTGTCGCCTCCTTACCTCCCACCTGCCATCAAGAGATGTTGATGCAACATTATTTCTTGAGGCCTTTTAAACATCTTTTGGGAATATGTTATGCAGAAAAGACATAGTGATGGCAACAGCAAAACACAGGCATCTGTTCTTCTCTAGCTCATTTTCTGAAAACAATTTTCCATTTTCCTACTCTCTGCCAGTTGACCTATCCTGTTGTAGCCACAGCTTGCAGGGACAGAGTCAGAGTCAGAGTGAGAAGATTATGTCTCAGTCTCCCTGTCCCCTGCCCCTACTCCAGGCCCAGCCCTGCCAGTCAAGGCAGCCACCCTACCCTGATTAATTCCCATTTTAGGAGGCACAAAGAATCTGCCATCAAGCTATCCACCAGGCTCACAATTTGCTTGAGCTGACATCCTGCAAGTGGACCCTCTGCTTTGCTCTGAAGACAGGAACCCCAAGGCACACTTGTCTCCCCATAATTAATAACCTATATATATATTTTTTCTTTTATTCTCTTCCATGGACTAAAGTCCAACCTCCCTTCAGCCCATAATGGTCTCTGGAGCCAAAGAGAGGGTGGTAGGAGTGGAGGGGAGAGATAACAAAAGGCAAACAGCAGGCTGAGTGAAACCATCTAGAACCCAGAACCATGTCCCTGAGTGTGTATGAGAATCTGAGGGAATGGGACAGGCTGCCCTTGGGATTTCCCTGAACTCTGAAGAGGAGCTCTCCTGGCCTAAGCCAGAAGTGACATGAGCTCAGGTGTGGGGGCGGGCCTTGTGCATGCACACGCATGCGTGCACACACATGCACACACGTGTGTATGCACAGATAACAGTCTTTGTCCACAGTTAGGTGCCCTATGGTGCTAATCTGAGGTTACTTGACCTGTCCTATCAGAGCAGCTGCATTGGAACCCCATACAGCCTGGGAGCAATCACCACTTGCTGAGAATACTCCCACAGCCTATTACCAAGCTCTGGGGCTCTGTTGCCAACTCCTAGGTCAAATTTCCTCGCATTCTATGCTCAACTGCCTGGTAGACAATAGCTGTTCAGCTCCCAGGCACCCTGTACTCTTCTCTTGGCCAATCTGAGCACCACCTATGTTCCCAAGCCCACCGAGAGAACACAAAACACAGTCGCTGGTTAGAGTTGGAGAGAGGGGAAATATCAGTCACAAAGGTGTACCAGATTTTCCCAAGTGGCCATAAAAAATTTCCAGTGGGATCTAAAATACCAATAATGAAGAGAAAAAATCTCACAATGTAGTGTTTTTTGTTTTTAAAGCAGGTTATAAAACAGTATGGACTACAGTCCCACTTCTCTTTATCCACTTTGACAGTATTCTAGGTTTCCTAACTCTACACACACCTGAACTTTCTTCCTTTATTATCTTGCAGCCATGCTGGTCTCTGGAGCCAAAAGGAGGGTGGTAAGAGTGGAGGGGAGAGATAAGGAAAGGCAAAAGGCAGGCTGAGCAAAACCACCCAGAACCCAGAACCGTGTCCCTGAGTGTGGACAAGGGTCTCAAGGAACATTTTCTCTGCATTTCTACTCAAACTTCAAACTAAACAGGTCTTACATTCAGGTGGGGACCTCCCCCAAGAAGTTCCTCCTACATCAGAAAAGATGACCCCCTTTTTCCTGATGCGCAGAGCCATCAATACTCCTTTGTCTCTCATCCAGCACCTAATTCATCTGCAAACCCTGTTGGCACCACCTTAAATATGCAGCCAGAACCTGATCAGGAGCCCCCATGGTCACCCACCTAATTAGGGGGGTGGTGTTGCAGGGCTCCTGCTGTCTCATACAGTGGCCAGGGTTAAACTTTTCAAACACGGATGGTGTTTCTCCCATCTATCCCCCACCTTCTACCACCTCCCTGAGAATAGCATCCTGCTCTCCTCTGACCATATCTCTCTGCCCTTGCTACGTAGAATGTGCCTCCAGCCCAGGACCTCTCTAGTTGCTCTTTTCTTGGCCAAGAAACACCTCTCCCAACATGCCCTCTGGCCGCAGGCTCTCACTTTTCTGGGGCCCCTGCAAGAGAGCGCTTTCTTAAGGCTAGAGGTGAAACAGCATGTCCCAACATCACTAGCCCCTTCCCTTGCCCTGCACTGCCCTAGGCCATCCATCCTCTTAGATATTCATTTGCTTGCTTTTGGTCACCGCCACCCCTCTATAGAATGGGTGCTCTATAAGAGCAGGAATTTTCGTCTGTTTTGCACAATGCTGCATCCTCAGGGGATAGAACAGTGGCTGGCACATTAAAGAGCACCTTCTGAATATTTGTTGAATGAATGAACAGGGGAACACACTAATTAAATATATACCTATAGGAAGCAGGATATGGGCACTATTTTGAGGACCAGGGTGCCAAGACCACTTGGTTTCTTTTGTCTGTTTTTCTGTTTCTACTTTGAAAAGCCTCCCGTGGCTGTTGGGAAGTGGGGAGGGAATGGAGGTTTCTCTAGGAAGGAATGGTGTTTTATTCTGCTCCGTCCCTACTCCCTTCCCCTTAGCCAGGTAACTGCCATTCCCCTTCCTTCACGACCTTACATGAGAGAGCCTCTGGACTGAACACAGCTGGGAACAGTGGCGGCAACTGTCCTAAAAGCTACAGAAGAAAGCAACATGAGAACCCCTTCACATTTCACCCATTTGATACTCACCCAGTCTGCAGGGCCCCACCATGGAAAGGAGGAGTCCCCTCTGGGGAATGTCCCAGACCAAGGGAAGAGACGTGTAGAGGTGGGTGTCTGGTGGAAACTCCAGCAGAGTGGCTGAGTCCTGCCTGCCAGTGAGCCCCCTCTGAGCACACAATACTACCAATCTATGTCTTGGTGACTTCTTGAAATACGATGGCAAACCAAGAAAAGCCTTGAGCCTGAAAGACTAAAACTACCTGTAAACCAAAAATAAAATTCTAAACCCCCCAACTGACTGAATGGACCCCCCTCGGCCAAGGGGATTCCAAAGAAAGCTGAAAAAACAAGGTCAGACCATGACAAGAAGTGGGGTTAGACATGCCTCATACCTTCCTCCCTTTGGAGTTCAGGCATAACTGACCAGCATTAACACTGAAACAGATTCTTAAGACTAACAAAGCAGGTTATTTATAGCAATAAGATATCCAATTCCAACCTGACTCCAGTATAGGATCACATAACAGATAGCAGGTCCTGAAAAAATTCAAAGTATTTTACCACAAAATATGTTTATTTGACATATTTTGGAAAGTGGTCTCTTGTGGGGGAAATTTGCGTTCTGTAGAGAATCTCCTTCCCTTACTTTGTTCTTTCTAGAGAGTCTGGCACCTTTTAAAGTTCTGAATAGGAAACATTTGCCTTCTGAATAGAAAACATTTGCCATCTATTGCCTCAAAGGGTGGCCACCTATGAGACTTTATCTACATAGTAAGAATCTTGATTTCCACAACCCCTTATCTTAACCCAGACACTACTTTCTATTGGTTCCAGGTCTTTAGCTAATAGCTTAAGAAGTGATATATTTTATTAAATAGGGAATTGCTTGTTTTTGTCAGGGTTGTCAAAGATCAAATGGTTGTAGATGTGTGGTGTTATTTCTGAGGCCTCTGTTCTGTTCTATTGGTCTATATATCTGTTTTGGTACCAGTACCATGCTGTTTTGATTACTGTAACCTTGTAGTATAATTTGAAGCTGGGAAGCATCATGCCTCCAGCTTTGTTCTTTTTGCTGAGGATTGTCTTGACCATATGGGTTCTTTTTTGGTTCCATCTGAAACTTAAAGTAGTTTTTTCTAATTCTGTAAAGAAAGTCAATGGTAGCTTGATAGAAATAGCATTTTCATGATATTGAATCTGCCTATCCATGAGCATGAAATGTTTTTCCATTTGCTTGTGTCCTCTAGTTCAACCATTGTGGAAGACAGTGTGGCAATTCCTCAAGGATCTAGAACTAGATATACCATTTGACTCAGCAATCCCATTACTGGGTATATACCCAAAGGATTATAAATCATCAAACTATAAAGATATATGCACACGTATATTTATTGCAGTACTATTCACAATAACAAAGATTTGGAACCAACTCAAATGCCCATCAAGGATAGACTGGATAAAGAAAATGTGGCACATATACACCATGGAATACTATGCATCCATAAAAAAGAATGTGTTCATGTTCTTTGCAGGGACCTGGATGAAGCTGGAAACCATCATTCTCAGCAACCTAACACAGGAACAGAAAACCAAACACTGCATGTTCTCATTCATAAGTGGGAGTTGAACAATGAGAACATATGGGCACAGGGTGGGGAACATCACACACTGGGGTCTGTCAGGGGCTGGGGGCAAGAGGAGGGATAGCATTAGGAGAAATACCTAATGTAGATGACAGATTGATGGGTACAACAAACCACCATGGCACATGTATACCTATGTAACAAACCGGCACGTTCTGCACATGTATCCCAGAACTTAAGTATAATAAAAATATATTTAAAAAATACAAATTAAAAAATAAAAAGAATTGATATCTCATCTCTCCCTAAAACATATAAAACCAAGCTGTAACCCAACCATCTTGGGCACATGTTCTCAGGACCTCTGGAAGCTGTGTCATGGGCCATGGCCCTCATATTTAGCTGAGAATAAATCTCCTCAAATATTTCATAGAATTTCATAGTTTTTATCAACATAACCCAAAAGAAAAAAAGACTTGGAAGAAATATAAATGATAGAGAGGATAGAATGGAATACATGAACACATGTTATACATCAGAGAAACAAAGAATGTATTATATCTATAATATTAGAATGATACTAAAAATAAAATGAAACAAAAGAAATAGGAACATTCAGAGAATAAAGAAGAGCTCTTTGAAACATTAAGAAAATGGTAGCAGAAATTTTTAAAATTAATAACCCAGCACTTTGGAAGGCTGAGGTGGGTGGATCACCTGAGGTCAGGAGTTCGAGATCAGCCTGACCAACATGGTGAAACCCCATCTCTACTAAAAACACAAAAATTAGCTGGGTGTGGTGGCTGATGCCTGTAATCCCAGCTACTTGGAAGGCTAAGGCAGGAGAATCACTTAAACCCGGGAGGTGGAGGTTGCAGTGAGCAGAGACCACACCACTGCAGGGCGACAGAGTGAGACTCTGTATCAAAATAATAATAATAATAATAGTAATAATAATAATAACAACAACAATGACAACAGAAGAACTAATATAAAATTGATAGAATCTTCTGAAAAGTAGAGAGCAAAAAAGATAAGGAAAATAGGAGATAATGAATAAGAAAATTAGAGGCTCAGCCTAAGAGGTCTGATAGGAATTCAACAGTTGGGGAAAAGGCAGAGAAAATGGAGGAGAGGAGATTACAAAAACAAAAACAAAAACAAACCTGATGTAAAAGTTTTCCAAAGACAAATGGATCTGAACTTTCAGACTGAAGAGCATGGCAATTGCTCAGCACAAATGCATGAAAATAGACCCACACCAAAGCCCACTGCTGGGAAATTGAGAACCCAGGAATGAAGAGAAGATTCTAAAACTTCCCAGAGAGAAAACACAGGCCACAAACAGGAAGTTAGGAACTGGAGCAGCATTCAATTTGGAAACACCAACTCTAGAATTGAAAGGAAAGTAAAGCCTTCAAATGTCTAAGGGGATTCATTTCTAACCTAGAATTCTATTCCAAGCCAAACAAATTTGAGAATAGAATAAAGACATTTTCAGGCATGCAAGTTCTCCTTTTTAAAGAAAAAAATATTCCCAGCGCTGTTTATTAGGAAACTAGTATGAAATGTCTGCCTCCAAGACAAAAGAGTAAACCCCAAAAGATGAGAAGGGCTCTAGAAAGCAGAAGTCCAATGTAGGAGAAGGGAGAATGTATTCCCAGGATGATGGTGAAGGAAGATCCCAACTTGACAACTGGGCAGCAGTTAGACAAGAAAAATAAGCAGTGCATAATAAAGCTAAAGGACAGAAGCTGAAATAACCTGCCAAGAAACACAAGGACCTAGGGGATGATCAGTAAGGGTTGTAAGGGGTTCTGGCCAAATTTGAGGATTAGATACTGACAAGTACAAAGACAACAGAAAAAGTAAGGTAGTTGTGAACTCCAGGAAAAACAAAAAGTGGCATAAGAAAGGACATGGTATCATAGGAAGACAGTGTTTTTCAGCTATGACTCATGTAAATATTGCCAAAATATATCCAAGAATATATAAATGCAGAATGCCAATCTGACTCAATTATAACATTACACGTTGAGAGGCTGTGGTGCAGGGAGGCAGGAGGAGGCTGGTGCTGAGAAAGCTGGGGGATGCTTTTGGATCTTTCATGGAGGGCGGCCTTCAGATAATGCCAACAATTCCAAATCAACAAATGTGGCACATCTTTGTTATTGAGAAAAGATGAAAGATCAGAAAAAAAAATAAACAGCTGAAATTGATTACCTTTTGGGAGTGGAAATGGGGATTAGGAAGTGAGAAACAGGGGATTATTTTTTTCATCATAAGCCTCCTAGGACCAAGGACCACCACTAGATCCTTTAAACTATAGACACATATTACTTTGATAAACATTTAAAATAACAACAGAAAGTTGCAATGGAAATCACTATGCATATGCCAAAAATTGTTAAATCTTCAATTTTATAAAAAGAAAGAACAAAGCACAAAGTTAAAATCAGCAAGAAGAAAATTATGTCCCACCCAAGTCTAGCTTACTTTTTCCTCAGTGAATAGCTTTGTTGTCATTGATTTGTTTTGCTAATTTAATGTAAATCCTGAGACATCATCATACAAAGTTGAACATGTACGTTACATACTGTTGCGTCTTAGGACCTGCCACAGTGCCTGGCATCTCGTAGCTCCTCAAGGAATATTTGTGGACTTGAATTAAAGTGACAGGGACCTCCTTGTGTCTGAGATTCCTCAGATTTTCTCAGAGACACCTTTAAGAACCATCTCCATGAAAACCATTTCTGAATTTTCTGTAAAATTTCACAAAACATTAGTCATTAATTTGCTTAATGTTCCCTTCAGAAGGATCCACAAGATAAATTCCTCTCTGAATTTAACACCCCAAAAAAGTCAGCCTTCTGAAGAAATGGTGTCTAGCAATAAGAATTATGTAACTTGTCCTTAGCTTTAGCTCCTAGGGCTGAAAGTTTTGTGTCTACTTCAGATAGGTTAATAACTGGAGGGACCTTCAAGCTGATGAACACTCTTTGAGTTTTTGTTAATGCTTATTCAGGAGATGAAAAGTGACTTATTCTCTTACTTTTCTAATGTCAGTTTTAAGTGGATATTTATTCTCTAGGACATGAGTTGCATTTTTTACTTTATCACAGAAATGATTGTAGAAAAGTGTTCACTTCTTTTCCTATATGCATACTCAGGTTTCAGAATGCTCAAGAATTTGTACCACAGCTAAGAATTTGTACCACTGTAGGGACTAGGGTCTGAATTCTCTCTTCCTGTGTTTGACCAGCTGGGTGGAATGTGCATGTACTGGTCTTGGTGGTGGATGCAGAACCAGCACAGGGAGCTCAGCCCCTCAGGAACTCCTAAGACATCTTCTTGGTGTGGCTTCTGCCCTCAGGACAGACTTAGGGTGGGTGGGTTGGCAAGACATTCTCTAGTTTCTTCTTTTCAGAAACTCTTGTTCTCAGTAGACTGAGTCTTGTCCAGCTGGTTGATGACTGCATTGTACTTGTCTTGAAGTTTCTCCTCTTCCACAGTGGCCTTCTGATTGAGAGCACAGCAGTTCAGTGAATGGTTGGAAGACAGCTTGCCTCTGTGCTTCTCCTCTTCTGTCTGTGCCTCTCAGATTCTTACACCATGAACTTAATATCTTCCTTTCTCAAAGACTTTCTTTGTCTTCAACAATCATAAACTTCTTCTCTTTGCCCGTGCTCTGCTCTGCTGACACACGGGGCTTCCCATAGGCCTCAGTGTCATAGTTTAGATCAACTTGAAGAATGCTGTGGGCCCTCAGGCAGGTTTCATTGGTCATTGATTGCTCTCTCATTTTCATAAACCTGAGTAAGTGTATGATGCTGGTTGTCTGAGAAGCAATAAAGTTTGCACTGCTTAGTGGCCCAGCAGATCAGAACAGAAATATTTCCAACAGAGACATCTATTCCAAAGATCCTTGAGAAAAAAAAATCCTAAACATTGCTAGATCTGTGCCAGATCAAATTGTGATTCAGACAGCTTTATCTAAGTGACAGTTTCATCCTATCATTGAGAAGTCCCACGTAGGTTTCTTATTCTTTGACATATGACAGAGTGCCCCACTAGGGCGATGTTATAAATCTGTGACCTCCTGGGTGTGGTGGATCATGCCTGTAATCCCAGCACTTTGGGAGCCGAGGCAGGTAGATTACCTGAGGTCAGGAGTTCAAGACCAGCCTGACTAATATGGTGAAACCCCGTCTCTACTAAAAATGCAAAACTTAGCTGGGCATCTTGGCGTGCACCTGTAGTCCTAGCTACTCAGGAGGCTGAGACAGGAGAAATGTTTGGACCTGGGAGGTAGAGGTTGCAGTGAGACAAGATCATGCCACTGCACTCCAGCCTGGGCAACAGAGCAAGACTCCATCTCAAAAATAAAATAAAATAAACAAATAAATACATAAATCTGTGACTTGATGAGTTTGCTGTTTTGAAGGACCCAGGCGCCAGGGGCCAGTGGACAAGAGACCATTCAGTTCTTCAAGTTGAGGATGGATATGGAGAATCAGTTGCTTTATGGAGCAGGAGGCGCTCAATCATATTCATGGTGAGATGCTTGCGGTAAGTGTGGAGGTAACAGAAATCCTTTTTGTTTTTTTCACACTTGAGTTTGGCAATGAAATCATTGACCATTCAGTTGTCAAAATCTTCTTTAACTCAAGTGGATTTGTTCAGATGAAGACTTGGCATAAAAGATACCATCTTCAGAAGGGAGAATAGATACATCAAATGCCACTTCCAACTTCAAAGATCAATATAACTCGTTTAACATCAATCTTCTTGTCTAAGCCATGAATAGAGGCAGTGGACATTGCCTCGTTGATGATTCTGAGCACAGTGAGACTATTCATGGTTCCAATTAAGAGATGAAATAAGCAGACCTGTGATGACAAAACAGTAACAATCCTCCCAGAGGTAGCTTCTGCAATCTTCTCCATGTTTTTCAGAAATGTAAAAGACTCCTTCTTGGGCTGGAAGCTTTCATTCCCTCACTTGTACTCTACCTGGGATTACTGCCACATGCCGCCACCACCATCACCATGTAAGCCCCACCCAAATATCCAAACAGATCCTTAGTGATGAAATGGTGTTGGTAGGCTTCAACCACAGTTTGATTCATTGCACTATCACTGATCATCCAATCAATTGTTCTGTGCTGGTGAGGACCACAAAGTTTGGGATGGTCCTGTTTTCCTGATCATTGCCTGGATTTCCATGTTCCCCTGCTGGAAGACACCCACATAGCAATATATGGTGCCAGGACCAACAACCTCAGATCCATTTGATATCATTGCTAGTCCTCACCCAGGAGAGCACCAGGCTCCAGGAGGATGGGTCTGGTTGTTTGGTGTAAAAAAAACAAAAAACCAAAACAACAACAACAACAACAAAAAAACAGGAGCTCTGTGTGCTGAGTAGAATAAACAAAAGCTGATTTTTGACAAATAAAACATTTATATCTCTTTATATTCTAAACTAGGTATTTGTTTCACACTAGATATAACATTACATTTTAACTCTTCGAAATTATTTTGCATCTGACAGTTTTCCCGTCACTCATAACTGAAGTGCATTAGTCACACTTATTAAGAGTAGAGCTGATTTTATGTAGCTAAAAAGTCTTCTTCCGAATAGCCTCAGAAATGCTTTTCTTTTTACCTTTCATGTTGGCCACACACACAAAAAAACCCAATTTTCTTATAGTTCTTGTTCTCATTTCTATTTTCTTTTATAATTTTTAAAATCAGGTCTTATCTTTTAAGAGTTAGGTGAGTGCAAAAGTAATTGTGGTTTTTGAATTGTTGGAATTTGCCATTCAATATTGGAATACATTCTTTTAAAAATGTGGCTATGTTATACATCGTGTTAATTGGAATTTCTTGCTTTGTGTCTTTTTGCTAATGACTTATTACTTGTTTATTTTGTGTTTATTTTAGACCATGGAAATGATATTAGACAAAAAGCAAACTGGCGATTTTCTTATTCAAGTTCAAAATGGGTCATAAAGCAGTGGAGACAACTCACAACATCAACAATGCATTTGGCCTAGGAACTGCTAAAGAACGAACAGTGCAGTGGTGCTTCAAGGAGTTTTTCAAAGGAGACGAGAGCCTTGAAGATGAGGAGCATAGTGACTGGCCATCAGAAGTTGACCACTACCAACTGAGAGAGATTATCGAAGCTGATCCTCTTACAATGACACCAGAAGTTGCCAAAGAACTTGACAGTCCTACGGCAGTCCTACAGCATTTGAAGCAAGTTGGAAAGGTTAAAAACTCAATAAGTGAGTGCCTCGTGAATTGAGTGAAAATAAAAACAAACATCATTTTGAAGTTTCGTCTTCTCTTATTCTACACAACAACAACGAACCATTTCTTGATCAGATTGTGACATGCGACGAAAAGTAGATTTTATAGGACAACCAGTGATGACCAGCTCAGTGGTTGGACCAAGAAGAAACTCCAAAGCACTTCCCCAAACCAAACTTGCACCAAAAAAAGGTCATGGTCACTGGTGGTCTGCTGCTGATCTGATCCACTATAGCTTTCTGAATTCCGGCAAACTCGTGACATCTGAGAAGTATGCTCAGCAAATTGATGGATGCACGAAAAACTGCAATGCTTACAGCTGGCATTGGTTAACAGAAATGGCCCAATTCTTCACAGCAATGCCTTACCACACATCACACAACTGAGGCTTCAAAAGTTGAACGAATTGGGCTATGAAGTTTTGCTTCAGCTGCCATATTCACCTGACCTTTCACCAATCAACTACTACCTCTTCAAGCATCTCAACAATGGGTCTCATCTTTTAAGAGGAATCTTAAATGTTTTAAGTTTTAAAAAATAACATAAATGACTCATTCCTATGAAATAGGATGACACCATTTGTTTTTTGGTTCCAGGATTTCCAGAGACTACATCAGCCCCCTTCCAACAAATTTCTGTTTGTTGGAATCTAATTAAAGGCAAGCCTGCTATTGTGTAAAGTTCTCAGCAGAGACAGATCTAGGCCAAAGAGAAACTATTTCTCCATGTTTTGTTTTGTTTTCTTCATCTGCTTCTGCAGGAATAGCATCTTATCTACACTCTTTTCTTCACCTGTGTGAAGATTTGCATAGGGAAACTTGAATTAATTAACTGCACCATATTTCTAATTTATTCCAGGGATGTTTAAGACTTCTTCATGAATTGGCACCTGCTTCTTGCTCTGGCTCTTTTTTCTAGAACAGAGCCTGGTACATATTAAATCCTTAGTAATTATTTCTATATGGTTGGAATTATTATTATTATTATTATTATTATTATCATTCTGCTTTGCTCTCTCACGCCCATATTCTAGAATTTTCTCTCTTTCTTTCTCACTCCCTCCTGTGATTGTTCCTTTGCACACTGTGTTTCCTGGGATAACTTACATGTAATTGTGGCCAGCAAAACTGGAGTCATAGTGTATGAATGGTCACAGAAAATGTGGTATTTAAACAAGCGTTGGGATAGAGTCACCTAATGGATTCACTAGTCAGTGTGTTAGTCCATTTTCGTACTACTATGAGGAAATACTCAAGACTGGGTAATTTATAAAGAAAAAGAGATTTAATGGACTCACAGTTGCACATGGCTGGGGAGGCCTCATAATCATAGCAGAAGGTTAAGGGAGAACACAGGCACGTCTTACATGGCAGCAGGCAAGCAAGCATATGCAGGGGAACTGCCCTGTATAAAACCATCAGATCTCGTGACACTTACTCACTATCACAAAAACCATGAGAACAGCATGGGAAAAACCCACCCCCATGATTCAATGACCTCCCGTTGGGTCCCTTGCACAACAAAGGGAGATTATGGGAGCTACAATTCAAGATGAGATTTGGGTGAGGACACAACCAAACCATATCAATTAGGAAGCTGTCCATTAAATGGGGGACAAAGTGATTTCCCAAGAACTGTTTCTTCTCATCAGAGGATCTTAAGCAACAGAGAGAGTTTAATTCCTGACCACACCCATAATAGTAGGAGGCTGGGTACCTGGCTCATCAACAATCCAGTCATGAGGAGGGAGCAAAGGACAGGCATGTGTGTGTCAGCCAGCAGGTGGATATAACCAGAGGCTTTCCCCCTGACATCAAGATGATACAGTGAGGTGAAGGTCCAGACGGTGGTGGAATTATGTCCAATGACAAATAATTTTACTTTGATAGATATGGTAGATGTATTAGTCCATTTTCACACTGCTATAAAGAAATACCTGAGACTGGGTAATTTATAAAGAAAAGAGGTTTAATTGGCTCACAGTTCTGCAGACTGTGCAGGAAGTATAGCAACTTTTGCTGCTGGGGAGGACTCTGGAAGCTTTTGTTGGCAGAAGGCAAAGCGGGGAGTGAGGCACTTCACATGGATGGAGCGGGAGAAAAAGAGAGAGGGGGCAGTGTCCACGGTTTTAAATAACCACATCTCATGAGAACTCACTCACTCACTATCACAAGAGCAGCACTGAGAGGACGGCACTAATCCCTTCATGAAGGACCACCCGTGTGATCCAATCACCTTCCACCAGGCCCCACCTCCAACACTGGGGATTACAACTCGATATGAGATTTGGGTAGGGGCACAGATCAAACCATCTCAATAGACCATGGAAATTCAGGTCTTCAAGGCTATAGAGCGGGGAAGAAGAAGGCCAAGACATAGAAGCGTTGTCACAGTTCATGTGAAAATCACCAAGTTTGACAGCAGGAAGTTTATTGTATAGAAATACTGTAAAACTTCGGGAGGCTGAGACAGGAGAATGGCATAAACCCGGGAGGCGGAGCTTACAGTGAGCTGAGATCCAGCCACTGCACTCCAGCCTGGGCGACAGAGCGAAACTCCGTCTCAAAAAAAAAAAAAAAAAAAGAACTACTGTAAAACTGGTGCTGAATTATTTGAGCCAAGTTGGGGGCAAGCTGAAGGTGTGGAGAGTGTGCCAAGGAGTGTGAGGGGAGGTAAGAGAAGTGCACCATGTGGATCTGAGTAGGAAGGAGTTGTTGAGCAGCAGAAGCAGAGCTCAGGGCAGAAATAAACTGTCAAGAGAGCAGGGGATGCTCGTCCGTCTTTCTGCTTCCACAGTCAGGGGTAATCAGAAAACTGGCATCCACTTGAAAGGTGGTTGACAATTGGGTCATCAAGGAAAACTCAGAAAATCTCATTCAAGAAAAGGAGTGAAGACCTTGAAAGGTTTTTCACAAAAGAGCAAAATATTAGCGGAGTTTAAGAAACAGGATGGAGAGGAAGGAGTGTAGGCTCAAGAGAGTGGAAAACTGACCAAAGCACACACAAATTAAGGACGTGGTCCCTCTCTTGAAGTTAGATTAACAAGGTTCTCAATCTGGCTTTGAGCATCTAATCATGGGCAAGTTACTTATCCTCTCTAAGGCTCAGTTTGCTAATCAATAAAATAATGATCATGAGGATGATGACGATGATATAATCATAATCGTGATATATAGTCATTATGAGGTATCAGGATTGTAGGTGAAAATTACATGAGATAAAATGTGTAAAACATTTTACATGTTAATGTTTTGATACAAAAATGTTTTGATATAAAATCTTCTGTATCAGATATGTTTTGATACAAATATGCTTAGCTTCTACTTCCTGAAAAAGAGGAGAAGGGTATATTTGGGGGTTTTAAGGGATAAACAGCTATTACAGGAAGATGGCAGGTCAGAAAGAGATGGTCAGGGATAGGCAGCAAGGGCAGAGGGTTCAAGAAGCAACGTCAGTGAGCTGAGAAACTATCCCACCCCAAGTGGTAAACCCAGGTATTGGGAATGGGGCTGTCAAAAAGCTCTTGTTCCAAATTTTGCAACCCAGTTGTTGGTTAGTTTCTGAAAATCATTTGTTAATACATTGATTCATTTATCCTACCAATATTTACTGAATACCTACTTTCTGCACTGTGCTAGGCACTGAGAACAGAAAGCTAAATGGAATCGACACAGTCCTCACCATCACAGTGCTTACCATCTTGGCAAAAGATAAAGAAAGACATATAGACATTTATTTATGACGTATGAATGAATGATCCGGGGACTCCTCCTTCCCCTGCTGAAACAAACAAGCAAATCCTGAATAAAATATCATTGAAAATGCACTAAGTCTGGCCAGAAAGAAAAAATTAGACATATATTTTCAGTGAAATAATGTCCTCCAAGAATTCATGTCTTCCCAATACCTTGTGAAGGGAAGTAAGGTATATAACTAACAAACTAGCAGAGGAGGGAAATGAAATAGGAAAACTACTCAAGCATAAGTCCAAAGAAAGGGAGAAAGGAGGGGGAAACATAGAAAAGTGAGGATAATAGAAAGTACAAATAAATATGGTAGAAATAAATCTAAATATATTAATAACTGCAATTTTTGAAGGGAATTTGATACTACATGTTTAAAAATGTCAAATTACATTTTTAGATCGGACTAGATTTTTTTTTTTTTAAATCCAGCTACCTCTGTTTACAAGAGACACATTAAATTATATGTCAACAAAGATATTGGAAGTAAAAGGTTGAAAAAAATATACCAAGACAATGTTAAACAAAAGTTAAACTAGGGTATATAATTAATAACAGAAAAATCAACCTTAGAAAAGTATTACTAGAGATAAGAGTATCTTAATCCATTTGTGCTGCTATAACAAAAATACCTGAGACTGGGTAATTTATGAAGAACAGAAATGTATTTCCTACAGTCCTGGAGAATAGGAAGTCCAAGATCAAGACTTCCGTCTGGGCATGGTGGCTCACGCCTGTAATCCCAGTACTTTGGAAGGCTGAGGCGGGCGGTCATGAGGTCAGGAATTCGAGACCAGCCTGGCCAGCATGGTGAAACCCCGTCTCTACTAAAAATACAAAAATTAGCCGGGCATGGTAGTATGTGCCTGTAGTCCCAGCTACTCAGGAGGCTGAGGCAGGAGAATCGCTTGAACCCAGGAGGTGGAGGTAGTGGTGAGCCAAGACCGTGCCACTGCACTCCAGCCTGGCGACAGAGTGAGATTCCGCAGGCTCAGTGTCCCCTGAGGGCTGCTCTCTACTTCCAAGGTGGCGCCCTGAGGCTGCCTCCTCCCTTGTGGACAAACACTATACCCTCTCTTTGCAAGACAAAAGGGATAGAAGGGGAAAGACAGCTGAACAATGTGTGAAGCCTTTTTTATAAAGGTCACTCTCATGAGTTAATCTCCTTTAAAGGCCCCACCTGTTACCATCACATTGCTGATTAAGTTTCAGCACATGAATTTGGGGGGGCATTCAGCCCATAGCAGAGGTGTGCCATATAGTGCTAAAAGTACAGTTCATCCCGTAGATGTACCCATTAACAAAGCTTAAAAATACAGACAACAAAAATTTGACAGGACTGCAAATAGAAACAAGAATAGCCTGTAATCCCTGCACTTTTGGGGCTGAAGCAGGAGAATGGCTTCAGGCCAGGAGTTCAAGACCAGCCTGGGTAACATAGTAAGACCCAATTTCTGTTTTAAAAAAAATACCAAAATTGGTCAGGTGTGGTGACATGCACCTGTAGTCCCTGCTACTTGGGAGGCAAAGATGGAAGAATCACTTGAGCCCAGGAGTTCGAGGCTGCAGTGAACTATGATCACGCCATTGCACTCCAACCTGGGTGACAATGAGATCCTATTTCTCAAAAAAAAAAAAAAAAAAAGAAAGAAACAAAAATATCCACTATAGTGAGAGATTTTAACATACCTCCCTCAAGAATTAATTGACCAAACAGATTGTTAACTTTAGGCCTAGGGCAGGGAAAACACAAGCCTGAAATATTTTACTGTGCCAAGAAATATGGCCGTTCTCACAGAACGGTGGGAGCATGTCGAAAGAACACAGGAGCCAGTTTGAAGAAGCTTCCACTGGTCAAGTCTGGGATAATTTGAACATCAAAATTTTAAAAATAGGCTAGGTGCAGTGGCTCACACTTGGAATCCCAACACTTTGAGAGGCTGAAACAGGTAGATCACTTAAGCCCAGGATTTTGAGACCAGCCTGGGCAACACGGTGAAACCCTATCTCTACAAAATATACAAAAAATTAGTCGAGCATGATGGCACACACCTGCAGTCTCAGCTACTTGGGAGGCTGAGAGGTGGGAGAATTGCTTGGGAGGTCAAGGCTGCAATGAGCTGTGATCATGCTACTGCATTCCAGTCTGGGGTGACAGAGTGAGACCTTGTCTCAAAAAAGACAAAAACAAAAAATTGTTAGTGATAGTAATGGAGCATAAGTCTCTGAGAAAAACAATAATCAATTATCTAAATTACTAAATGCTAACTAATTACTAATTGCTAATTAATTACTAATTTACTGAGTACTTACTATGTACCAGGAGAGTGCCTGGTACATAGCAATTACTCAGTAAATTATAACTGCTTTTATTCTCATTTTGTTATTTGGATATATTATTACTTCTCCTGAATCTTTGGGGCACGCAAAGATCTTTAAGGTGCTAAGGTTTTTAATCAGTCTGTTATACTGTTTCATAAACTGTCACTAAGATAAAATTTAAAAAGAGAGTGTTGTGAATAAAATTAATTGAATCAGTAATGATTAATTACTAATTAATTAGTAAAAGTTAGGGAGAAGCTCTTCCTTGCAGTAGAATGCCAACTATTTTTTTTTTTTTTTTTTTTTTTTGAGACGGAGTCTTGCTCTGTTGCCCGGGCTGGAGTGCAGTGGCCGGATCTCAGCTCACTGCAAGCTCCGCCTCCCGGGTTTACGCCATTCTCCTGCCTCAGCCTTTGGAGTAGCTGGAACTACAGGCGCCCGCCACCTCGCCCGGCTAGTTTTATTTTTTTTTTAGTAGAGACGGGGTTTCACCGTGTTAGCCAGGATGGTCTCCATCTCCTGACCTCGTGATCCGCCCGTCTCGGCCTCCCAAAGTGCTGGGATTACAGGCTTGAGCCACCGAGCCCGGCCGAATGCCAACTATTAAAGCCAAAAGAAATAATGGGATTAGAAAAGTCACAGTGTAGAACCAACACAGTCATAATTAATTCAAGCAAAAACTATCAGTGGATGAAAATTCTGGAGGGGCAAGTCGGAGAAGGAATTAGAATATTTGTATAGTCTCAAAGTATCTCCCCACCTGCTACTTACTACTTATTAACTAATAAGTTCATCACACTTATCAATTTATTGAACAGCAGAGAAGCCTGACCAACATCATCTTGACCAAGTGACAAAAGAAGTTAGTATGCCTAGTAATGGCACACACTGCCAACATCCACCTGCCTCCGGATAGAAAACACTGAGACAGACACAGTCTCAGTTCTGTGAGATTCCTGCCAAAAATGCACCACCTCAATTAAATTATGAGACAACATCAGACAAGCACAAACTGGGAGATGTACAAAGTAACAGGCCTGGATGCTTCAAGAATGTCAAGATTAGGAAAAGACAAGGAATTGGATGGAGACTGAAGAGGCATACCTACCAGGTGCAATGCATGATCCTGACTTGCATCCTGGCCTACGGAGGGCACTGTTGGGACAATTAGATAGGTCTGGAGGATTTAATGGTGTAATGTGTCAGTGTTAATGTCCTGGTTTTGAGAGCTGAGCCCCACATGCAGAAAATTCCTTGCACGAAGAAAACTGAGGTGTTAAGGGGTAATGAGCCATCATGCCTGCAGCTTATTCTCAGTGCAGCCACTACCAATTGATTGGAGCTAACCCATCAGGAAAAACCCTCTCTGCCATTTTAGAACCACGTGACCTTGCAGTTTTCCTTCCTACCTTCATTTAATTATTATCATGCCCAGATTTCCCCATATCAACAAACACATTCATAGGAGAGATGGGGATAAAATCTGACTTTCCAAATACCTAAGGCTGGTTTTGAGATGTGCTGCTATAGCAATCAATGAGAAGAGGAAGTGAAAAACTTAGGAGGAATGGAAATAATCTCTGAGAATAAAACCACCCATGCCTCTCACTTTGCAAAATGCCCCTTGCCTAAAACTGATATGCTTTCCTCTGCCATGGGCCTCAGTCACAATGGGTCGCCTTGCTTTAAAGAAAAATAATCTTCATATAGCGTGACTTCTCAAATACTGGTTACTGTCCTAAAATTCTCCATTACAAGTGAATTCCTAGCACTTCCTAGATAGCATGCTATGGTGGAAAGAGGAGACTAGGGTCAGTCTGTCTGAGCTCCATGCCCAGCTCACCCATTTCTCAGCTGTGAGACCAGGGACAAGTGACTTCCTGTGGCCCAGGTCAGCCTCTCATCCAAAAAGCAGGGTAAATACAAATGGCCTCAGAAGATTTGTTAGGAGGCTCCAATGCAGCCCCACTGGTAGAGTGCCTGGCACATATAGCTGCTTTTATTCTCATTTGTTATTTGGATACATTATTGCTTCTCCCAAATTATTTGGAGTATGAAAAGTTGTTTAGGATGCTAAGGCTTTTATTCAGCCTGTTATACTGTTTTGTAAACAGTTACTAAGATAACAAATTTTAAAAACAGTGTTCAGAATAAAATAAATGTCACTGCAATTTTGTCATGTTGCTCACAGAACTGACCCTGTGTCTTCTAGGGTTTTCCCCTTCATTTTATGAATTACGTGTTCCTTTGACATGAAATAAATGCCCAATTGTTATCAGTTGAAGGTGTCCAGGTTCTTGACTTCAAAGAATTGGACAAAATCCACAAACAAAGTAAGGAAAGAATGAAGCAACAAAAGCAGAGATTTATTGAAAACGAAAGTACACTCTACAGTGTAAGAGTGGGTCACAGCAGAGGGGCTGAAGATCCCCGATACAGAATTTTCTGGGGTTTAAATACTCTCTAAAGGTTTCGACTGGTTACCTGGTGTACACCCTATGTAAAGTAGTGACCTGCAATCAGTCTGATTGGTTGTGGAAAGCAACCAATCAGAGGCTGAAGTTACAAAGTTACACTCCTATGCAAATGTCCAATTGGTTGCAGAAAGAAACCAATCAGATACACTTTCAATTTTCCATCTGCTACACAGAAAAGGGGGAGGAGGTTTGCAAAGGGACTAGCCTCCCATCCTTTTGTTACTTAGGTGTGGAAAGTTGGTGTTTCCCTTTTGATTTAGTTTTAGGAAGTCAGCGTGAATTGGCCTTAGGTTCCCTGCCTCCAGACTCTATTCTCCTGCCAGCAGCTCTCACCTTGGGCAGACCTACAAGAGCCGTGACATTGTGCACCTGCTTATGTGTGCATCATCTCCCTGGAAGGGGCACAGGAAGCTGGTGATGGTGGTTGTCCCTGGGAAATCAGCTGGGTGGATGGGCACAGTCGGGACAAAGATGTCCTCTTCACTTTATACCCTTTCGCAATTCGGAATTTTGTGCCATATGAATCTCAGACATGTTAAAATAAATAAATAAAATGTAAAGACTTAAGATTTTTAAAAACTAAATCCTAGTCCTGAAACTCTCCAAACACCTTCTCCACCCACTGATTTGAGTCATATGTTTAAAGATCATACTTTCTTTATCCAAATGTGAGCAAACACATCATTCTTTAAATGTTGCATTACTGAGTTAGCAGGAAATTAAAGTAACATAGTGAAACCTAAGCACCAAATGTCAGTGTTCACTCAAAAAGAAACATGATCTATTCTCTTGCGAGGTGGTGAGAATGTGGAAGAATGTGAGGAATCACAGGCCAGTGAGGGAGCTGAGGTGGGATCCACAGCCAGGCAACACGGGGCAGCCAGGCAGCCCCATGGTCAGGCTAGATGGGTCTTGGGATTTAAACGAGCTT
The DNA here is from genome assembly GCF_002776525.5 of Piliocolobus tephrosceles. Lineage (NCBI taxonomy): Eukaryota > Metazoa > Chordata > Mammalia > Primates > Cercopithecidae > Piliocolobus > Piliocolobus tephrosceles. Next base: position 121,054,318 of record NC_045444.1, read on the forward strand.
GATATAAAAATCGAAAGTAAATCCACAAGTATTAGTACAATTCTACATTGGACTAGTTTACAGTTGGGAAGCCTTACAGTACAATAATAATAATGTATGTGGCCATAATCAAGATCTTTTCTAATTAGCTAGCAGTCGCACCAGGGCTTATAACAATTAGAGGTACAAGACAGCACAGGAATTTATCATGCATGCACACGTGTGTGCGTATGTGTCTATGAAGTCTGGAATTTGCAAATTAACCAGACAGAAAGGCCTCCAAGGAGCACCAGTCACGTCTTTGCGACCACACAAGGGAAACCTCGGAAGGGAGAGAGAAGGTGAGAGAGAGTGAGTGGGAAAGACAGAGCTGCTCAGAGAGAAGGAACATCTGTGGCTTTGAGGGGTGTCAATTCAGGGAGTCGATTCCCTGCAGAAAGCCCCAACCGACATGAGCCTCTCTAATGCACACTGGAGATGAAACCCAACACTGGTGCTCAGGAGTGACCGACCACGGAGACTACAGCCCGAGGAGAGGAGAGTCTAGGCGGAAAGCTGGATGCAGGGGTTTGCGCTTGTTGTTCCAGCAACTTGGGAGGCTGGGGAGGATGGCTCACTTGAGGCCGGGAGTTTGAAACCAGTCTGGGCAATATAGCAAAACCCTGTGTCCCTCCCTAAAAAAAAAGAAAAAGAGAGAAAAGAACAGAAAACAAAAAAATTCAGGCTAAAATCACACCCTCACTAGGGAGGCAATAACTTGGGGCCCAGACCCCCAATTCCCAGATGTCTTTTCCACACACAGGAATTAAGGGGGAGCCCAGACAGCCACCCCGCCTGAGCGCCTGTCATTCTAATCCAAGTCACCTTCATCTCTTGCTGGAGTTCTCGTATCAGTCTTGTAATGTGTCTCCCTGCTTCTATCCTGGTTCCCTACAGAGCTTCTGGGGAACACAGCTTGTGGGGGATCCTTTAAAAATTAAATCTCGGCCGGGTACGGTGGCTCACGCTTGTAATCCCAGCACTTTGGGAGGCCAAAGCGGGCAGATCACGAGGTCAGGAGATCAAGGCCATCCTGGCTAACATGGTGAAACCCCATCTCTACTAAAAATACAAAAAATTAGCAAGGCATGGTGGCACATGCCTGTAGTCTCAGCTACCTGAGAGGCTGAGGCAGGAGAATCACTTGAACCCAGGAGGTGAAAGTTGCAGTGAGCTGAGATTGCGCCACTGCATTCCAGCCTGGGTGACAGAGCGAGACTCGGTCTCAAAAAAAAAAAAAAAAAAAAATTAAATCTCATTATATCCCTCCTCCATTCCTCATCCTCCCTGGCTCCTTATTTCCCTTAGAGAAGAGTTAAGCTTTAAGTGTTTTCAAAGACCCCACACGCCGTCCATGATCCGCCTCCCTTCTTTTTCCCCATCTCCTCCTATCCCCCCATGCTCTCTTCCCTCCAGCCACACTGGCCTCCCTGCTCTCCCTTTGATGTGCCAGGTACACTCCTGCCTCAGGACCTTTGCACTGGCTGCTGGCTCTGCCTGGAATGCTCTAACCTGAAATAGCCACCCAGCTCCCTCCCTCACCTCTCCAGGTCTTTGTTCAAATGCACCTTTTCAATCAGGTCAATGGTCCAGCCAATATAAAGTATACATTGCCAGCCCCCTTAACACTGATCAACTTTTCATCCTTACCGCCTTCAAACATTCTATATACTTTCCTTATTTGTAACTTTTTCATCTTTCTGCCCTACCAGAATATAGCTTCTCTAAGAGCAGGAAAATATTTTTTTCCACTAATGAACCTAAATACTTGATTAAAGTATCCATGAACTTTTACTCCCATGAAGTTTGCAACTAGGCAGGGCCTCATAATTGCATATCTGTTCAGCTGGCCTTTCCTAAGAGTGGTAACATACCTGTCCCATACATCAGATATTCACAAGAGGGCAGGAGAGGGGAATATGCCAACACAAGCAATAAGTTAGAAAAATAATTGCTATGGGGAACTCACTGTCCTCAATCTTTCAGCAATAATGAGAAAGAATGTTTGTAGAGGGTTTTGCAGTTTAGAAAGAACTTGCAATTCGTTTTCTCACTTGAGCCTCTCTGCATCCCTGTGAATGATGCATTAGTATTGTTATGCGTACTTTATGTGTGATAAAACTGACATTCGGAGAGGCCAAGGCCCGAGGTCACTCAACCAGCAAAGGCTCAGGGAAAAGGAAAATGCTGGTCTCAGGACTATTTGTACCAACACCACGCACCTGCCTCACCAGAGCAATCAACACAGACATAAGTGTCAGTGGGATTAACCATCTCAGAGAGCATTTGGTGCTGTTGTTTATTTCTTTCTGCTTGTCTTTTTACTCTTCACTGTAAAATAAATAGAGGAATCACAGAGAGGAATCCACACGAAAGAAATGTGTGATTTCATAAATTATTATACAATGAGCCTTGTCAACTTCGCAGCCAAACCAGAAGACCCCCATGGTCCCCATACCACCCCCACACACCCGCTCTGTCCCATCAAAAGTAACCATTATCCCAGCTTCTTTAGTAAAATTCCCTTGCATTTCTTTATAGTTTCACCATTCAGATGTGTATCTTTGGACACAACAGTTGTAGTCTTACTCATTTTTTTTTTTTCTTGAGACAGGATCTCTGTCACCCAGACTAGAGTGCAGTGGCACGATCAAGGCTCACCGCAGCCTTGATCTCCTGGGCTGAAGCAATCCTCTTTCCTCTGCCCCCAAGTAGCTGAGACTACAGGTGTGTGCCACCACGTCTTACTAATTTTTTTTTTTTTTTTTAGTAGAGACAGGGTTTTGCCATCTTGCCTAGGCTGGTCTCGAACTCTTGAGCTCAAGCAATCCACCTGTCTTGGCCTCCCAAAGTGCCAGGATTACAGGTGTGAGCCACCAGATCCAGCTGCCTTACCCATTTTTTAAAAACTTGCTCTGAATTTTAAGTCTCTTAATCAACTGATTTCCCTGCCATTCTTTCTCTTCCTTACAATATATATAATGAAGAATCTCGGCCTTTAGACCAGTAGTGTACCCCACAACTGGACTGTGTGTGTGTGTTTGGTGTGTGTGGATGAGCAGGTGTGGGTGCATGTGCACATACACATAAAAATTACCCCTGGGGTTTATACTGACATTTTAAATTCAAATTCAGGACTAAAGGGTTTGTACTTAATCTTTTATATTACACCTGTATATCCTGTCTTCCATACCAAGAATCCACATCCTCAAAAACACAAGAGATGTTAGAATCAGAGTATTCCACAATTACTCATTTGCTTTATCCCTTATCGCACACACAACGGTCTCAGAACATTAACACTAGCACTACCAGTTACACAGGCTAATAACAGCAAACAATGTTCCCCCTATATTTTAGTGGTTATAACATATAGTAATTGTCTGTCCACACAGCCAGCACATGTCATCCTGTCTCCCTGTCAATCTTCATGTAGCCCTAATCCTGCAAGTTCATATATAGTCAGTGCTCACCAGCAGTCCTTATGACTCTCTGGTCATTTGGGTTGTTGAAAATCATTTTTTAGTAGCTTTCTGAGGAGGGTCTCATGAGAACAGTATTCTGAGAAGGTTTTCATGTTGATAACAGTTTATTGTGTCCTCTTATACTTGACGGTTTTATTGGATATAAAACCTTGTCTTTTTATTTCTTTTCTTGAGTATATTAAATATGTTACTCCATTTTCTTCTGGCACAAAGCAATACAGTGAAAGAGTCTAATGATAATGGAATATTCTTTCCTTTTTAAGTCAAGGGCTCATTTTTCCTGCTGGCCCAAAACGTTGTTTCCTTCTTTTTCTTTAAAGTCCAATAAAGGCATTAGAGTGTTTTGGTGTTCTTTGTTCTGCATTGATCCTCTCAGAAGCATAGTGAGTTCTTTCAATACATAATTTCAAGTACATATTTTTCAATTTCAAGAAATTTTCTTTGCGACATTGCTTTTAGTGCTAGGTTTTGATGGTCTTTCTCATAGGCTCCTATTACCCATATTTTGGATCCTCTTTGCCTGTTTAATCTTTATGATGAAATGATTTTATTTCTAACTCTTAGAATAAGTCAATGAATCTTGAGTTCTGTCACCACATTCTGAGTTTTTCTCATTTATATCTTGCATAATCTTCTTAATGTATTTTAATTCCTTTTGAAAAGAGGTTACAGTTTTGATCTGTTTATTTTAAACATCTTTTCCTAGTATATAAGGATATTATTCTGCTCTTCTTTTCATAAGTTACTATAGTAACTTAGCATGGAATTTAATCTTGATGTTTTTTGGTTGCTCATCTTTCGGTGAATTCAATTAACCTGAATTTTTAGAATTGTTTTCATGTAGTTAAATATTTATTTTTATATACTGTGTTATTATTTATGTTAATTATAGAGAGAGAGGCTAGCTTTCTGAGATTTTCTGGCTGTGTTTTCTTGCCCTGTTTTTATCTAAATAATTGTTCTCTTCACCTCCATGTCCATGTGATTCTGCTCCAGCAGTTGCTCCTCACAGTGAGGTCCTATCCAGCAAGAAAGTTCCGGCTGGCCAGCGTCAAGCATTCCCAAAGACCACACTCCACCAGCCTTTCAGACCTTACCAAGGGCTCGGAGCATTTCTCTACAATCATAGCAGGGAAAATACCCTACTCTAATCTTCTCTTCTCTGGTTGGCCCACCAAGCTCTCCAGTGAATAACTGTTGGTTATTTTGTGGGTTCTCCTATCCCACGGTCTTGCTGACACCCTGATTCTTCATTCCCATTTATCTCCCAAGAAGCTGATAACACACAGGTCTTGTAGTTACTGGCAATGTGTCCCCGCCAACTAAATTTCAGAGGTTATGAAAATATCTTGTCATCTAGCTCTGTTGTAAATGTTGTTCATTATTTTTGTTTGGCTAGGCAGATATTCTGTCTCTTTTCATGTGGGATTTAGGAAGATTTAAAAACCATGTGGTGACTGCACTGCCAATTCCAAGAATCCTCTACTTGCTTTTTAAAAGAGGAGTGTCTAACCAAATTTGAAATTCTTGAATTGGTAAATTATGTTATGCTACATTATATTGTATTATATCATATCATATGATATATCTCACTTATATATACACATTAGCAGGGACACTTTTATGTTTCTGTAAGCCAAAAACCTCTCCTCAATCTCTCCCCTATCCAGCAGTCCAGGGCAGTATTTCCCAGCTTTAATGTGCATGTGATCCACCTGGGAATCTTGTTAAATTCAGGTTCCAGTCCAGTGGGTCTGGCGTGAGGCCAGAGATTCTGCATCTCCACCAGCTCCTGGGTGCTGTCAGTGGGATGGTCCACAGACCTCATCTCGAGCAACAAAGGTCAAGGTGTCAGCAAGTGATTACTCACTCTTGAAAGATTGTCAATACATACCATACCTGATTTTAATGAAGGACCGACCATTCCTAGTAGTTTTCCAAAACAGGTAATATCCTTGTAAGAGTTGGTCCTTCTTTTTAATAATAAAAGAAACTGAAATCCAATACAGACTTCTCTGAGAGCAGTTTCTGCTGCACATTATCACAAACATTTTCTCATTACTCCTATTACCATTTTTACAAATGATAAAATAGACTCAGATTGATTTGCACATAGGCTGGAATTGCAATGCAAACCTGAATTTTTGACTCCAAATTCCTGTCTCCTTCATCCTACACTGTGCTTGGGAGTATACAATTTCTATTTTGGTCTTTATCATCTTTACCCAATCTTTTCTCTATTTTTATCCAACATATATATTCATTATTAAATTTTTAACAATTTCTGGCACGGTAGCTCATGCCTGTAATCCTAGCACTTTGAGAGGCTGAGGCAGGTGGATCATTTGGGGTCAGGAGTTCGAGACCAGCCTGACCAACATGGTGAAACTCCGTCTCTACTAAAAATACAAGAAAATTAGCTGGGCATGGTGGCGGGCACCTGTAGTCCCAGCTACTCGAGAGACTGAGGCAGGAGGATTGCTTGAACCTGGGAGGCAGAGGTTGCAGTGAGCCAAGATCGCACCACTGCACTCCAGTCTGGGTGACAGAGCAAGACTCCATCTCAAAAAAACAAAACAAACAAACAAACAAAAAATTTATCTTTGCTTCTTGCAATATGATCACCAGCTTTAAGGTACTGGTTAATTACTTCAGCTTACTCTTGCCCAGAGAAATGCAGCTCTGTTACCAAATCAAGATTTGATTTACTTCTTTGTCATCTTGATTCATATTAAACAAATTATGTTAATTGGTTCTGAAAAGAATTTAGACATGCATAGAGAATAGTAGTGTTTTTATTGGCAAGAAAAGGAATCATGACATTTTAAAAAAATACCAGATTAATGATTAAATCAATTAACAGAGTCCTAGGGTTCTGGAAGTGGCCTGAAGCAGGTAGTAGCCCTTAGAGCTCACTCTCTTTGTGTTGTAGTTTGACAGAAGCAAAGTTAAGCCTTGTACATGGTAGGGCATTGGTCCGGTTCCCACGGGGCACCTCCAGTCCCTGAAGAGTGTTTGTGGAAATGCACATCTTCAGCCCCACCCTGCGGGTCTGATTGTGTTGGGCTGGTGGGGCCATAGAAACCACATTTTCCACAAGCACTGCAGTGACTCTGACACTCAGCCCTGGAAGGAAGTTGTTAACAGGCTTGGCCTGGAGGGAGCCCCACAAGACCTCAGGCTCCAGGAAGCAAGTGTGCCAGGTTGCAATGGCCATAGCACAGAGGAGTGTGACCAGGGTGCCACTTTTCTCATCTCTCACCATGCCTTTCAGTGTTGTGCAGCAGAGATGTCTTCTCTTGCCCCGACTGTAAACTCCGGCATGCTCTCTCATGTACACATACGCCCAGTCCAGCAGCCATTATAGTTTTCCAGCACAGATGTGGGAATGAGGAAGTTCAGAAACGCAGACGTCCAGATACCTCATGTATGGGTCTGCCAGGGTTGCTATATCAAAGCACCACAGATTGCTCAGCTTAAGCAACAGGCATTTGTTTTCTCACAGTTTTAGAAGCCGGAAGTCCGTGATCAAGGTGTCAACAGTGTGGTTCATTCATTCTGAGGGCTCGGAGGGAGGGTCTGTCTAGGCCTCTCTTGGCTTGCAGAAAGCCCTCTCCTCCTTGTGTCTTCACAGTCTTCTCTCTATGCCTGCCTATCTCTACATTCAAATTTCATCTTTCTATAAGGACAGTCATGTGGGATTAGAACCAACCCTAATGACTTCGTCTTAACTTGATTATCTGCAAAGACCTTATTTTCAAATAAGGCCACATTCTTGGGCACTGGGGGCTAGACTTTGACACCTTTGGAGGCACCCAATTCAAACCATAACAATTCATTTGATTGAAAAGATCTTTGTAATCTTTTTTTTTTTTTCCTTTTTGAGATACAGTCTTGCTCTGTCACCCAGGTTGGAGTGCAGTGACATGATCTTGGCTCACTGCAACCTCCACCTCCCAGGTTCAAGGGATTCTCCTGCCTCAGCCTCCCAAGTAGCTGGGATTGCAGGCACGTGCCATCACACCCAGCTAATTTTTGTATTTTTAGTAGAGATGAGGTTTTACCATGTTGGTCAGGCTAGTCTCGAATTCCTGCCCTCAAGTGGTCCGCCCATCTCAGCCTCCCGAAGTGCTGGGATTACAGGCGTGAGCCACCGCACCCAGCCAGATCTTTGTAATCTTAAGAGTAACTTACAATCTTTAGGAAATGTGGGCTAGAAACCATTTAAGGAGGTTTGGCTGAATTGAATGTATTTACAGGATTTGCATGATTGCATTACCCTGCTGTGGTTCCTGCTCAGAAGGTCTCCTGTTAACATGTTTATGATGACCCCCCTTGGTTCACCAGGTGCTGAGTTTAGGAGTACCTTCTATGGAACAAGAAAATATTTTTCCCCCGACACAATATCTTGCAAACACTCTAGGAAACATCAGTATTAAGAAAGCTAATTAACATCAGATATGTAAATAGGCATCAAGTCAACATTTGACAGGTGAATCCGGCAATCACCTTTGACACAGACAAATTCCCAATCTCCTGAGTGTCTATCCAGATGAAATTCAGGGCCTGGGGCTTGGCTCCTGGTGGATGTAGCTTCAAGGAGCTGTCCCCAACCCCTCCTCCTGGGCCTCCCCGTCCCCATCTGGGATCCCCAATTTCTCAGGGACCCCAACAGATTCCTGCTGTCTCATGGGGGCCCTGGCTGTGGGCTGGCTTTTCCAGGGCATCCATAGTTGTGCCAGCCTTCCTGCCTTCCTCCTGGGAAGACTGAAGAGGACCTGAAGGGTATTCTCAGCCTGCTGCCCAGGGCTGGGGAGGAGCAGTGGTCAGGAGCAGCCCTGCCATTCCTAGCTTGAGAGCAGCTGCAGGAGGACCCAGCAGGACCTCTTCTCAGATATTTCAAAATGTGCAGGGATTTCAGAATGCATGGTCATTGACCGAACTAGGTTTATTTTACAGCTGAACTCACCTGCTTCCCACCCAGCCTCCTCCACCCGCTGCACTCCTTCCTGATTGAGTAAACAGTGCATGATTTGATGGCACCCCCCAGCTGGAAACAAGGGCACTCTGCTGGCCTCCCTCCTCCCCTCATGCCCTACAGCCAGTCGGTCAGCTCCTCTGATGTGCTGGCCCCTCTGACCATCCCCACCACTGACCTTGGCCCCTCCCACTGCCCTTATTCACCCTTTATTGACTTCCCGTGATGAATCGCGACAGCCTCCTACCTGCACACCCTCCCTGGATACACCTCCTTCCTTCTTCCAGCAGGATCCAGTCCTCAGATGGATTGTAGGACCCAAGAGGAGGCTCCTGCCCTTCCTAGCTCTGAGATCTTGGGTAAGATATTCCAACCCTCTGTATCGCAGTGGCCTCCCCTGTAAAATGAAGAGGAGGATAACAATGCCTGCATCATTGGGCTATTGAGAGGATGAAGTGAGATAATCTGTGTAAACTCCTTCACCTAATGAGTGCTCGCTCAGGTGAAGGTAGCTATGATTATATCCTTCCCAATGTGCTCCCAAAGTAACATCTCCACATGTCCATTGCAGTACTTACCATTCCTAGAATAATTATTTTGTGTCTTTTCATCACTTAATAGAAGACAAGCCTTCTGAAGGGAGGGAATCTCTTATTCATGTCACATGCTGAGAAGTTAGGATAGTGCCTGGAATATACTAGGTCCTCAATAAATATTTGAAGGAGAGATGTGCAGAAGAATGGATTCATAGAAAGGTGGATGGCTGACTGGTGACTAAATCCAACCCCATTCCAGTTACATTCCAACATGAAACATTAAGACTTTTTGTCATATTACTTTAATGGTAAATGTTCAAATGTAGTTTCATCCTAAAATTAACCAGCTATAAATCTTAGAAAACTAAAGGCAAAAGTTTTGATCAGTTTCTTTTCCTTTTTTTCTCAGTTCATGTTTCTGTTATAAAGGGGAAGTTTCTGAAAGTTAATAGTAGACATAATAGAAAATATTGACTCTGAGGAAATGTTTTCACTCTTAATTATAGAGGTTGCTATCTTTCTTTCTGTAATAATAGTGTTCTTAAGAAATAACTTTTAAAAAATATTTATATAAAGGAATATAACTTTTAAAAAAACAGTATTTTGTATTGTGCAAACTGCAATCTTTACATCTCAGCTCTGTCTTTTAATATTAAGGCTTAATGCATGTGTGCAAAGTACAGCAAACACAGTTTCACATGATGGCCAAAACCATCGGAATTACCATCAAACTAATCCAGACAAGGCAAGGAAAACATTATCTTTAAGACTTAAATGGTGTAGCAATGTTCCATTTTACAGAAATGTACTTCTAGTCTCTGCAATGGTGAATTTTATGTGATCTTATTGGTTCTGTTTCTCTGGAGAACTCTAATACAATATCTTTTGTAAAATTCAAAATGAGTTTTTTTTCCAAATGTATAAATGATTAAACCTTAATTTGGGGGCTATTCCTATGCAATGAGTAACAATGGGGAAGATCCACATCAGCATGGTGGGCCCTGACGCAGCTGAGATCACCCCAGTCTTATCCAACCCGTTTCTGTTGACTGTCGACTCCCTATAGACACAGTACTGGCTTCTAGGTTGCCTGTGAGGAAATCTCATCAATTTCATCTAAATGACCAGCAGGCATGAACCAGGATCACAGTCTTAAAGGACTGCTGAGGACTTCAGAGTACAGTACTGGGCCTCTAAACAGCTACATGCACTCCTGGGTGAGGGCAGGACCTTGGCTCTATCAGCCACCACTTCCAGCTCTGCTGCTAGCAGGCACTGTCCATTTGTCCCTCTGGGAAACTCCTTCCAATAACGTGGTTCTACTGGGAGCTGCCATCTTCCTCCAGAACCTGACTCCCTGGCCACAGTGGTGGTCTAGGGGTGAAATGCCCATCTGGCTGATCACAGGGCTCCAATCTCTGGTCACAGGTGACTGATCCAAGTGTAAGAACCTACACAGCATGATTCAAGCCATCCTTTCCCAGGATTTTCTACCAGGAATCAAGGGAAGCCAGTCAGTTCCTCTCGAGTGGCTGAGATGGGCTGATGTGAGCAGCCAGGTCTCCTTCCCTGTGGGGCTGGGAGGAGAGAGAACAGCCTACTCCAAGGGGCACTGACTAGGAAGGAGGACAGAGCCCGAGTTCCACCATCACCAAGACCTGCTGGACTTTCAAGCCACACCCTGGAAAATCAGGGGAAAGGATGAGATTGGGGTCATGGAAGTCCTCAGACAGGGCTCCCAGAAGAACCCCAGCAGCCACCGCAGGAGGGTTATGCCTGCCTTTGCCTCTGGGACTTCACGTGCAGGTCTGCCTGAGACAAGCCAACACACTCAGATCTACAAAATCAGTGGAGTCCTCTTGTTCCTCTTAGGTTTACTCAAAGCCAATTCAAAAGTCTGGCCAACTCGTTCCTCTCTGAATAAAGTGAGCTTTGGAACACGACCCATGAATGTTAGTCAGAGGGGCGGTGGCTGCCAGACAATTCTACCTCTCCCTTCCTTCCTAAAATAACCCCAATCCCTGTGGGTACAGCGGGGTACAGAGGAGGCCTGCGAGCCAGTCCCAGCCATCACAGCGGCAATCACAGGTTCAGCCCGGCTGGCCATGACCCCCAAGCCATCGCCTTTCCCAGGACCAATGCATGTGTGCTGGGAGCAACAGCTGCTGTCTCCTACAGTTTCAAGTTGGGAGGCTGTGACGCTGGGACTCAATTCACCCTCTTCCTCCCCTGAGAAGAAGGTTTGCCCTGGTGTCACTGAGGCCCTGGCCCCTGAGCCTGGTTCTGCAGCCCTGCTGGCTCTCCATAGCTCCCACAGAGCTCTGTTTCTACTCCTGAGACCTTCAACCTATTTGTACCTTGGTTCTGATACAACCTCCAGTGTCACTCCTTTTGAGACTTGCCCCTAGAGCTGGCCCTAGAAGTGGATGCCATCTGCCAAGGACAGTCCCCATTCCAGCCACTCCCACTTCCCTCCATCACCTGCCCCACAAATACTTTAGGTGTAATACATTTTAAACTAATTTAACATTAAATAAGTCTAGGCACTGTGCTCGTGCCTGTAATCCAGCACTTTTCGAGGCCAAGGCGGGAGGATCGCTTGAGCCCAGGAGTTTGAAACCAGTCTGTGAAACATAGTGAGACCTCATCTCTACCAAAAAGCAAAAAAATTAGCTGGGCATGGTGGTGCGTGCCTGTAGGACCAGCTACTCAAGAGGCTGAGGCTAGAGGATTGCTTGGGCCCAGGAGGTCGAGGCTGCAGTGAGCTGAGATCACACCACTGCACTCCAGCCTGAGTGATAGAGTGAGATCCTGTCTCTAACAAACAAATTAACAATAATTTTGTGTATCTCCTTAGAATTCAGTTAGTTAATTGGGTAGGCTTTTTTTTTTATTTTTTAAGTTAAGAGAAGTTCAAATGTGGCTTCTTCTGTTCTCCCACTTTGAAAGGCTCCCAGAACTCTTGTTCCTATAGCTGTCCTCAAATCAGGGAGATATTTCCCATAGATCCTTTGCTGGATATAAATAATTTAGGCCTCACAGAGGACGCTCCGTGTAGCTGTTTGAAAGGCTCTTTCAAGAGGATCGGATCCTCTTTCTTATGTTTTAGCTTTTGCTCTCTTTTCCTCCCAGTAACCTCTGCCCCTCAGCTCATGCCAAGAAGAGCCTGGGAAGGAGAATGAAGTCACAAAAGGAAAATGTGCAGAAGTGGGGAGGGAGGACCCGCACCCCTTTGCAGGGGGTACTTAGTAGCTGGGGGAATTCAGCACTGATACAAAGAGATCTGTGCTGGGAGGCTTCTTGCCCAGCTGCAGGCTGGGCTGCCTCTCCCTCCACCTTCCCACAGCCTCCCTGAGGCCCTGACCAGCTGCAGATGCTCACAGCACAGTCAGGCTTTGTGGAACCAGAAAATTAGTGAGTCAAAGGACCAGAGAATTAGAGCAAGTATGTTAATTGGATAAGAGTATAGGTCTCAGTGGAGAGCTGCCAAGTCCTCTTTCTCCCTGCACCCCCCATCCCGTCCTTACCAGGAGCCTGGAGCTCCCTGCTGTGACTGCCACATTAGCCCAGCTCCTGCAGCGCGTGGTCCTGCACTAGGCCCTGTGTTCGCCTCCACTGTCTCCTACTAACCCCACCTAGCAATCCAACCCATCTCCATTCTGAATATAAGCTAAGTGGCTTGTCTACTTTACCCAGCCAGTGCAAGGTGGAGCTGGGATCAAGATCAGGTCTGTCTGCCCCACAGCCTGCACTCTGCTTTCTCCTGGGACAGGCCACCAACTTCACTGCATTACCTGCTGGTGGTCATCATCGTCTTAGCCTGGAGAGTTCCACTTGGAGACGGGTGTCATTGGAAGCCTCCAGAACTCTTGTTCTTACAGCTGTCCTGTAAGAGCTGTGGCTGGCCCTACAATGGAGATGACTGAGCGGTAGGGGACTGTGGGTGGATTTTGCCCCCCAGGAGAAATTTGATAATACCCAGAGACAATTTGGGTTGTCCCAACCTGGGTGTGGGGGGTTGCTCCTGGAATCTAGTGGGTAAAGGTCAGGGTTGTTGGTAAAAAACCTACAATGCACAGGACACCCCTTATAATTATTTAGCTGCAATGTCCATCTTGGTGAGGTTGAGAAACCCTGCCCTACAAAATCCTGCCAGAACAAAGGGCCTACCAGTATCCAAAATTAGCCAAAAACATGGCTAAAAGAGAGCAGGGACAGTTCTATTTATTCATTCATTTGACCTGTATTTACTGAGTGCCACCGAGGAGCCAGGCACTCCTCTTACTGCTGGGGGTTTAATAATGAACCAGACAAGGCCATGCCCCCAACCCCCGCCCCACGCGGGCTCAGGTTCTAAGAGGGGTTAGAGTGGAAGGCAGAAATGAAATGAATAAAAAGACACTGATAAGAGCCATTCAGAGCATTGCAATGGGGGTGGTGTAAGGGGTGGGGATGAGATGTCTGATTTTGACCTGGTGGTCCAAGTGGCCCCCTGCCGAGGTGACACTGAAGCTGAGATCTGAACCATAGGAAGTAGCCAGTCACAGACCAAACAGGAGACAGGGCTTCCTAGGAAGAAGAGAGGGTTACTGCAAAAACTTTAAGATGGGGACGAGCTTGCTGTGTCTAAGGAACAGACACAAGGCCGAAGCAGGACAGGAGGAAGGTAGGGAGGTGGATGGAACAAGTAAGTGGGGCTCCTGGACACCAACCAGGGGTAAGGGGCTCAGAATTTCAACTCAGTGCAAGGGAATCGGCTAGGGGGTTTGGGACAGGAGAATGATGGGCTCTGGTTTGCCTTTCCAAAGAATGCTCACTGCTGTAGGGAGAACGAATCATAGATGGCTTTAAGGGTTGAACTGTGTCTTCCCAAAAAAGATAGATTGAAGTTCTAGCCCCCACAGGACTTCAGAATGTGGCCTTGTTTGGAAACAGAGTCTTTACAGAGATGATCAAGTTATAATGCAGTAATTCAGGTGAGCCCTTATCCAATACAACTGTCATCTTTATGAAGAGGGGAAACTGGGGTAGAGGCAGACACGCATAGAGGGGAAATGACGTGAAGATAATGGCAGAAGGCAGGGTGATGCTCCTCTAAGCCAAAACACTCCAAAGATTGCCAGCAAACCTCCGAGGCCAGGAGAAGGTCCTGAACAGATTCTCCCTCACAGCCTCAGAAGGAATCAGCCCTGCTGATGCCCTGACCTCACACTTCCAGCCTCCAGCACCAAGACAGTAAATGCCTGTTGTTTACTCCACCCAGTTGGAGCCCTGACAAACTAACACAGGGAGCCAGAACCGGAGCAGCCACATCCGTGTAGGTGGTTACCAGGGTGATCCAGGTGGGAAGGGATGGTGGCTTGGACAATATGGCACAGTGGGGGACAGAGACCAGCAGAGCTGTGACGTGTTTCAGAAACAGGACTCGCTTAGAGAGGGGTGAAGGCAGGACAGACATAAGTCCTGTACTTGGCTTCAGCGAAGGAGAACTGGAAGAGAAACAAGTCCAGGTGGGGGAGAAGGGAAGCCTTGGAAATGAAGCAGTGGGTTGGGGCCAATTCCATTTCAGTGCACCCTTGACCTCTCCTCCGCTCCCGCCCCCCACACAGCTGTCAGCAGGCAGCTGGATTGAGTCGATGAACTGGAGATCCACGGATAGGGCTGGAGAGATGGACTGAGGAGTTCCTCATGATTTATTCTAATGGATCCTCCCTCCCATTTGGATGTTTTCACCACTAACCGGGCCACTGGCGGGGTGAAGAGTGACATTGCTGCTATGAAGCAGGCCAGGTCAGCCCGAAGATGGGCACGCATACCACTGAGCTCTTCCTGAAAGCAGCAGACGACTTCTTTTCCTTCTCTCCTCTTGTATGTGAGCACGCTGTCCTCTAGAACCAGGGTCCCCAACCCCTGAGCCACAGACCAGTACTGGACCGTGGCCTGTTAGGAACCGGCCGCACAGCAGGAGGAGAGAGCAGCAGGCTAGAGAACACGCCCACCTGAGCTCCACCTCCTGTCAGATCAGCCGCATTCGATTCTCATAGGAGCTGCAATCCTATCGTGAACTGCACATAGGAGGGATCTAGGCTGCACGTTCCTTAAGAGAATCTAATGCCCACAGCCCCCCTCAACGCCCCCCAACCCGCCACCTCCCTCCAGCCAACATGGAAACATGGAAACATTGTCTTCCACAGTCCCATGCCAAAAAGACGCTGCTCTAGAAAAGCCCAGTGCTGGGCTCTGGTGTCCAGTAATGAACTGGAGAGCAGGAATATTGAGAAGGGGCTGGAGGGGGGCAGAGTAATGGGAAGGACAGGGACAATGTCCATGCTGAGACTGCGTCACGCCCACTCTGAAGTTTCAGTGGACTTCTCCCCAAAGGAGAACAGACCACCCTCCAGGGCCTTGGGAGATAAGGGAGCACGGTGATTTGCAGTTTCTGGAAATCTGCAAATGTGCCTGGAATTATGGAAATGCACCTGGCCTGTCTTGGAGAAGCAGCTCCCCTGAACTTTCAGTCACATCTGTCGATGACAGCGGCCAGGTCCCTGCGGTACCACCATTGCTTCCACTGCATTGAAGTCCCCATGATCCGCCAGATTGCCTGCCCCCTCATGTGACTTTCTCATCACGGTGGCTAAATTCGTATAGTGACCTTTTAAAAAGAAATGGCTCAGCCTAGTCTCTGTAATACAACACTTCTTGAACTCTTCAGGGAAATAGCTAGGTTTTATTCCTGCTTCAAATGCAAGCAGCCAAGCAGCAGAAATGCAAGCAGGAGAGAAAATGAACATTTTCTGACCATCCACTATGCACAAAGCACCGTGCTCAGCGAAGCTATGTGTATGCCTTCATTGAAGCTTCACAGTAATCCTTCCATAGGGGCATCAACTGAGCTATTGAGAACTGAAATTCAGAAAGGCTGAATAACTTGCTCAAGTAACCTAAAGATAAGTGGTGGGGAGGGGGACCCAACTCTGAGGTCATCTTAAAGGCCTAGGGCCATGCAACTGCTGCCTGGATGGTTCTAAAGACATGTGACATTGACCTCACCTGCCAGCAAAGCCCTGTTTTGAAAGCTGTGGCTGGTGAACAACTGTGGCCTCTTTTTTGGTCACACGATTTAATAGCCACACAACAGTCATGGATGTACCACTACATGGCTGCCCTGTCTCTGCCAGGGTAATCGTAGAGCTAGGATTTGTGTTGGAGCTGCCATGTCCTTGTGACATCATGCCCACCTGCTGCTCTGCTGGGACCAGGCTGCCACGCCCCTCCTCCTGCTTTGGCAATATCTAGATTGCAGGCCGTACAGAGACTTACATAACCTAACTAGCCTTGCTGTTTGCCTTTGGTTGGTGAGTTTCCCTTTTCAGCAGACTAGAGGATGGTCAACACCACAGATTGTTGTTTAAACTAGCCAACTTTATAATGTAATCTGAAGGCAAATAGAAGAGAAATAAATGTGCTATCATAGACAAGGTAGAGAAAAGCGTCTAGCATATGTGACCCAAATGTAGGCCACTGATCACTGTCTTCCAGGTACAGCTTAGAAGTGTTTGTAAGTCACTCTTGGTGCTGAGTCAATGCAAAATTTTCTCTGACATGCTTGCGGTTTTCTCAGTGAGTCTCATTGTGAGCTAAGTCTTTCTTTTATGTGACAAACACATATTTCCAGATACTGTTCTAAGTGATTTACATATATTAACTCAGTAGGCCTCATAATAAAGCTAAAAGGTAGGTACCGTAAGGCATAATAAAGAAACAGGGACAGAAAATCACCCAAGTTCATCAGGGCCCAAAACAGTCTCCACTCTGCTGCCTCTCAAATGAAAGAAGGCCGGGCGCAGTGGCTCATGCCTGTAATCCCAACACTTTGGGAGGCCTAAGTGGGTGGATCACTTGAGGTCAGGAGTTCAAAACCAGCCTGGCCAACATGGTGAAACCCTGTCTCTACCAAAAATATAAAAAATTAGCCCGGCATGGTGGCGCATGCCTATAGTCCCAGCTACTTGGAAGGCTGAGGCAGATGAATCGCTTGAACCTGGGAAGTAGATACTACTGGCTTAGAAGATGAAGGATGGAGCCATGAGCTAAGGAATGTGAGTGGCCTCTGGAAGCTGGAAAAAGCTAGAAAACAGATTCTGCCCCAGAGCTTCCAGAAGGAACACAGCCCCGCTGACACCTTGATTTTAGCCAAGTAAGACCCATTTTGGACTTCTCATCTCTGGAATAAATTTGTGTTAAGTAAGCCGCTAAATGTCTTGTAATTTGTCATAGCAGCAGTCAAATCAATACAGTTACTTGTCCCATTTCCCCAGGAAACACACTAACATATTGCTTCTCTCCTCACCACTTCCAGTGCCTCATGCACTTCTTAGTGAATTATCCCACCTAGTATTTCACACACACACACACAAATAAACCAGATATTCCTTCATCAGTTTGTCACAGATCCAGCCCCTACCTTTGCCACTTTTGCACACAAACGCATCTGTTCCTTACCCTGACTTTCATAAAGAACCAGCATTTGGTTTTATTGATTTTTCTCTATAGTTTCTCTGTTTTCGATTTTATTGATTCTGCTCTTTACCAACTCTTTTTATCTTTTTGCTTTAGAATTAATTTCCTTTTTTTAATTTCTGAAATTTCTTAAAGTGAAAACATAGATGATTGGTTTGAGACCTTTCTTCTTTTCTAATAAAAGCACTTTAGTGCTATTAATTTTCCTCTAAACACTGCTTTAGCTGTATCCCACAAAATGTGATATGTTGTGTTTTCATTTAACTCAAAATATTTTCTAAGACTCCCCGTGATTTCCTTTTTGACCATGGTTATTTAAATGCTCCTTGTTTAATATCAGATATTTCAGGTTTTTCCAGGTATTTTCTGTTATTAATTTCTGGTTTAATTCCATTGTAATAAGAGAAACTCTTCCTTTCCATACTGTTTTTTTTGTCTCTCTGCCAATAAGTGTGCTCATGCTTCACCCATTCTTAGAAGGACACCCATTCTTTGATCCTATTTTACCATACCTACTATTCTCTAACTTCCCCCTTTTCTTCTTCTTTTGTCTTCAAGAGTCTCATTCTGTCACCCAGGTTGGAGTGCAGTGGCACGATCATAGCTCCCTGAGGCCTTGAACTCTTGTGTTCAAAGGATCCTTTCACCCCACCTTCCCAAGTAGCTGGAATTACAGCCACCAGCTACCAGCCACCATGCCTAGCTCCTGCTTCTTAAGCTTCTCAGAGGAATAGTTTACACTTGCTGCCTCCCCTTTCTTCCTTCCCACTTATTTCTAAGCCACACAGTGTTCCTTTGGTTTCTTTCTACTTTCTCAAGCCAGGACCTCAGGACTTTGTTGGCTTCCATAAATACCTATAGCCTCCTAAGAATTGTTATTTTTGTTTAAAAATAGCCAGAGTCCATTTATTTGCTTCTAACCAAGAATTCTGACCAAGGTAGATTATGAACACCACAATCCTCTCCCAATTTCACCATCTCATCACCATAGCAACCACATCCTTTGATACATAGCAGCAGATGCAGAGACATGGTGTTAAACAGGCAAGTGAGAAGAATATTTCAAGGACGGGGAGGAAGTAATGAGTCGGGTCACATTCTGGTGAGAGGTAGAGTAAGATGAGAGCTAAAAATGGCTGTTTTGTTTGGCAATGTGGGAGTCAACAGTGGGGTATAGCTATAAAAGTCATCATACAAACTGGGATCATTTTGAGAGAGAAAGGAATCACAATTAATTAAACCAGAGCCACAGACCATAAGCCAAGATTGTGACAGGCAAGCTGAGACATGTAGTCTTGTTTTCTATGAAACACTTACACCTTTCCAAGATGGTTTCAGTGAAGTGGAGAGCTTGTGTGGATCAAGGGGAGAATGCAAAGCAAGAAAAGAGACAACACTTTTGAGGAGTTAGAGAATAAAAAAGAGCAGAGAACTGGGGCAGAACCTGAGGGAGGGATGCAAGATTTAAAAGTTTTATATCTTCTGGCCGGGCACGCACGGTGGCTCATGCCTGTAATCCCAGCACTTTGGGAGGCGGAGGCGGGAGGATCACCTGAGGTCAGCAGTTTGAGACCAGCCTGGCCAACGTGGTGAAACCCATCTCTACTAAAAATACAAAAATTAGCTGGATGTGGTGATGTGCACGTGTAATCCCAGCTACTCAGGAGGCTGAGGCAGGAGAATCGCTTTAACCAGCAGGTGGAAGTTGCAGTGAGCCGAGATGCACCACTGCACTCTAGCCTGGGCAACAGAGCAAGACCTTGTCTCCATAAAAATAAAATAAAATAAATAAAAATAAAGTTTTATATCTTCTTTTTAAGATAGGTGATATAGCATGTTTTCATTTTGGTGAGAATAATCCAATAGACAGGGATAATGGCAGGAAGGGATTTCCTGAGAAGTGAAGACAGAGGGACGCAGTGGAGTGAGGGGTTGCTGCAGGCAGGAGCGGGGACACCTCATGCACAAGAGAGGTGGCTGTGGGGGTCAAATGCTGTCTCCTATACAGATGTATTGAAGTCTCAAACCCCGGTACCTGTGAACGTGACCTTATTTGGAAACAGGGCCTTTGCAGATATACTAAGATGAGATCATACTCAATTAGGGTGGGCCTTAATCCAAGATGACAGGTATTTCTATAAGGCCCTGTGAAGACACAGAGATCCAAGGAGGAGAAGGCCTCGTGATGGCAGAGGCAGAGGCCGGGTTACGGTCTACAAACCAGGGTGTCGGGGATGCTGGCAACAGCAGAAGCACACAGCAGAGCCTCTCCCAGGGCCCTCCGAGAAAGCACAGCCCTGCTGAGAAAGCACAGCCCTGCCTATGAGATGATTTTGGGCTTCCGGCCTCCGGAACCATGAGAAGATACATTTCTGTCGTTAAAAGTCACCCAATTTGTGGTAGTTTATTATGGCAGCCCTGGGCAACTCAAACAGCATTAAGAGCAGGGCTGGGACAGATGCTGGGAGACCTAGGGATGAGAAGAGGAGGCTGCTTCCCTGTGATGAAACGAGACCAAATGTTTGTACCTCCTACCTGTCAGCCAGGGGAACTGAAGCCAAAGAATTCCCGGATGGAGACGACCAGCACCCTGTTTAATACATCGACAAAAAGAAAGTGACAAAGGATAGCAAGAGCATCTCATGCTTGCAAAAGACATCACAGACCAGCTAGGTTGGACCAACACTCTCCTCCCCGCCAAGAGAAGCAAGCAGCCCGGGAAAGCATGGCAATGATGCCGTCAATACTGACCACCTGTTTCCTCAGGAAATTCCCCTTTTCTTGATCCTTACAGTCACTTTCTCCACGTGCTCTTCTCTCTCTCCCCCGGCCCCCCCACACCGCATTTCCCATACACTCTGCCCTTGGCCCACGTGGCACCCAGTGCCCCTGAGGAGCCCGAGCCATCTCACAGCTGTCATGGTTTTAATCCTTACCATGTTGGCCTCTGATAAGAGCTTATTGACGACAGGAGGGAGGCTCAGAATGGCCTGCCTTCTACTTTTCCCCCAGTAAGAAGTGTTTCTTTGCATCGGTTGTACTCCAACTTTCTGCTTCTGCAAGGCTGAGCCAAAGAAAGACATTTCCTCCAGTGTACCTTTTCGGAGTAAATTTCTTGGGGATGTTCTGCAGCAGACACAAGTGAGTAAACTGAGGAAGCACAGACATATGTTACCCACCAGGCAGTGAAAGGATGTCCAGGGTGACAAAAAAGGTCCAGCTTGGAGTCCAAGGGCTGCAAGAAGCCTTGGCTTGTGCTGGAAGCAGAGGTGTCTTCATAGAGCAACTGGTGGTGCCATGTCCAAGCAATGAGACCAAAGGGGAGCTGGAGATGCCCGTCCTAAGGTGTGCAGGGAAGGGACACGGAGGGAGGAGGAGGAGGAGCTGAAGCAGGAAGCTCAGCGAGGAGGAGAACCAAAGAAGGGAATTGTGAGCAGCGGAGCATTAGGGTGGTATCTTAGTCAGTTCGGGCTGCTATAACTAAATACCATAGACTGGGCAGCTTACACACAACAGAAATGTATTCCTCACAGCTCTGGAGGCTAGGATTCCAAGATCAAGGTGCTGGCAGATTTGATGTCTGCTGAGGGGCCGTTCCTGCTCATGGATGTCAACTTCTCACTGTGTCCTCACGTGGTGGAAGGGGCAAGGGGTCTCCATTGGGCCTCTTTTATTTTTTATTTATTTTATCTATTTTTTTGAGATGGAGTCTCACTCTGTTACCCAGGCTGGAGTGCAATGACTTAATCTTTGCTCATTGCAATCTCTGTCTCCCAGGTTCAAGCAATTCTGCCTCAGCCTCCCGAGTAGCTGGGACTACAGGTACATGCCGCCACGCCCGGCTAATTTTCTGTATTTTAGTAGAGGTGGAGTTTCACCATGTTGCCCAGGCTGGTCTCCAACTGCTAAGCTCAGGCAATCTGCCCGCCCCAGCCTCCCAAAGTGCTGGGATTACAGGCATGAGCCACCTGGCCTGGGGCTCTTTTATGAGGGCACTAATCCCATTCACAAGGCCTCCACCCTTATGACCTAATCACCTCCCAAAAGCCCCACCTGCCAATACCCACACACTGTGGTTAGGTTTTACATATCCACGCAGGAGCGGGAAGTGCGACACACACGTTCAGTCCACAGCAAGTAGGCAGATGAAGATGTCTGGGGAGATTTTAGACCAGAAGGCCACAGCCCGTGGCTGGGGTTTGTAAACCCCCAAGTGCTTGTTTTCTGGGATGGATGAAGCCCATTCAAAGACGAAGCCTACCTTGCAATGTCCCTCAACAGGGCAGGCTCTGGATTGACCATCACATGGCACACTGTGGCTTCTGCCTCTGAGCCCCTGCAACCCTCTGTAAGCTCTGCGCACAAAGCCAGGGATCCTTTACCAAAGCAGGGACCACTAGCCAGTGAGGTGTCACCCATGCAGGTGTTGGGCTTTTCAATAAGATCATCAGCACGCCCTCCACCGCACACCCAAAGAGCACATTTTCCTAGGTCTTACTGAATTTCTCTGATAATCCAACGAAGCTTCAATCCACAAGAAACAGAGCTGGGCTCCCAGGAAGCTCAACTTCTCCTGCTGGCCCAGCCTGAAGAGCAGGTCTGTACATGGATTCACTGCATTCATTGCAAACTGGTTCAGAGCTCAAAATTGTATGGGTCTGCATTTTACTAGCTCTGTAACCTTTGGCAAGTTACTTAAGATGGAGTTACTTAAGCCCTTTGCACCTCAGCTTCCTGATTTGTAAAACGGGGTTACTGATACAGTTATGAGAATTAAATAAGTTAATATATATAAAACACGGCAGGACCTATTGTAAGTACCATACAACAGTTAGCTATTAATATGACTACTACTGTTATTGTTATTGCTGCCTCATATGGCAAAAGACTCATCACACCTCTTGTCTGATTTGCAGCAGTTATAACACAGGGCCCCTGGCTACTTTGTCGTCAATAATGTCAACCTTAAGTTTTGGGAAAGCGTCACAGGCACTGAGACTCTGACATTCCTGAGTCTCTACGGGGACCAAATGCTCTTTTCACCGTTCTATGATGTCTGAACGCTCCTGTTTGCACACTACAGGAAGCCCTTTTTATCCCTCTCCTCACCCTGTCTCGACTCCTGTACAATTATTTTTAAAATTTGAACACAAAACTACATGTAGCAATATGGATGAATTTCTCAAACATGATAAGCGAGAGGAGACAGACAGATGACTGCAAACATTGTGATACCATTTATAGAAAGCTCAAAAACAGGCAAAACTGATTTGTGTTGTTAGTAGCTAGGATGGTGATTATACTTGGCAGGCATATGGGAGTGACTAGATTCGATCCTGAGGAAGGCTTTCGCGGTGGCTGGAAATGTTTAATTTCTCGATCTCAGTCTTGACAGCATGAAATTATTCAATTAGTAAAAATTCATTGAGCAGTACCATCATCATAGGAGTACTCTCCCGCAGGTACACTATATTGCAACAATTTTTTAAAATGAAAATGACATTTGCCTTCGTTTTCAACATTTAAACATTATTCTGCTTAACTTGGAAATCTGGGTTGGAAGATCTGGCAATATCGAACCCACAACCCCACCAGGCAACAACGGGTGAGAGCTGAGTAGCCTGGATGCCCACCCCCACCCTACCGCCACCATTCATTACACCCACTGCCCATCTCTACTGCCTCCCTGATGCTGAGGCCAGGGCCGGTGCCTGCCATCTGTCCTCACACGCACCTGTTGGTGCTCTTAGCTCCCCACCACTTCCCTGCAGGGATGTGAGTTTCCAATCCCATTAAAGCTCCATTCCAGTGAATTCTGACCAGCCAGCCAGTCCTGGGACTTTCCCAGCCCTTTGTAAGAGAAGTTCCAGAATGTGCTTGCTCTGCCCACAGCAGACTCTCTGGACCCTTTTTTGCCTTAGTTAACTCTCTCCACCCCTCCCCAGCCTACCCTGGTCCCCACTTCCCCAGGCTCCTGTCCTTTTGTGCCATCTGAACCTCATGTTTGATGTCACACCCAGGGTCTGAAGGGGCTCCCCCTTCGGACTACAAAGACAGTCATCCCGTGGATGCCATCTGCTCCCAGCTGCTCTGTGCAGGACCCCAACAATCTACTCTGATACCCCAGACCCCTTCCCCAGCATGAGTCATGGGCCAGCAATCAGGCCATATTCAGGACTCCTGCGGCAGACATAACCTAGCTCCGTGTGTTACTCCTCAGGCTCACGTCGCACAGACTTTTAAAAATCTCAGTATTTGTCCTGCTCCCGACATGGTCTCAGGGCCAGCTGGAGTCAGATGGGAGGGGGGTTCTGTGGCTCCTAAGCCCCCAGCTTTTGTCTTTTTAAGGGACCTGATTCAAGCTGTCAGCCCTGTCACATTCTCTCCTGCCCACAGACATTTTTGTGTAAACTAATTATTTCATGATATCCCTCTTCTATGGGCAAGTCAGCTTTCCAATTGATCCTTGTTGCTTATAAAGTGCCTCATTAGCTATCACCGAAGCTCAGTTATCCATCCTGATAGCCATGGAAGCAGCCATTCTGTGTGTGAGTGACGCAGGAACGTGGAGGGCTCTGCTGGGATCACCCCCATCAGGGATGCCCAGAAAGGCAGGTGCAGCACGCAGGCAGGTGAACAATGCAGACACCTGTGCCTTGCAGTTCACCCAGCCTGTTGTCATTTCAGCGTCTTAAGTGAACCTCTGGCAGTGGCCAGATTACTGGATTCTGTGGGTGACATGCTCCAAAGCACAGTGTCCCCGCTCAAAGCTCTTGAGAGTGAGCCAGCATTGCTCAGGTGCCCAGGCTTGAAGAGTGTCCACCAACACACGGCCAACACTCTATATTCTCCAGAGTGCAGGGCACTGAGGGTGATCTGAGAGGTCCTAGGGAAGCCCTTGTCCTCCCTGTCATCTTCCCCCAGCACAGAACGTGAGAGCCAGTCATGAAAGGGTGCGGCAGGCTGTGGGTGCCGGGGTGTGGAGACCATTGCCACCAGGCCAAGGAGAAAGAAATGAGAGGAGGGGGCTGGAAGGTGAGAAGAGAGAGGAAGTTTGGAGGAAAGGGAAGAAGAGACGATGGAAAAAAAGGAAATCCAGCACGTCCTTTTGCATATTTGTAAAATAATACATCCTTTGAGTAGCTCATCTGCGTGTTGATTCGCTTTTTTATTCTCCTGTGGGTTCCCCAACCCACTGCAGCCATTCCCTAATCCAGCCAGTGTCTGCGTTTCAATTAACTCAAGGCACAGCTTCATATTGTATTCTGCTCTGGCCTTAATGTGACTGAGAATAGGCCTACTGAGGTGTGAAGAAGATTAAATGAAGAAACGGGACATAAAGTTGGACTGTAATAAGAAGGAAAGATCCACCAGAGACTCAAAATGCTAATTACTCATCCGATGGGTCTGCAGAGGGAGGCACGTGGCCTGCCTGCTTCCTTTGAAGATTGTCTCTCTTCGGATCCTTCTGTTTATTCAGATAATATCCCATAACAACAAAGAGAGTATAGAATATAAGAACGTAATCCTAGGGTGGGGTAATCCTACAGGAGCTGGGTTAGAGAGGAGTCCAAGTTTCCAACAAGGTCAGACACTGCATGAGAGGCACCCCGTCTCTCTCCCCATCTGGCCTGACCCCACGTGGGGGATGTGATTCCGAGAAGCCGAACTCCAACCTTGCAGAATCTCTTTCTTCATGCCAACGGCTGGCCCTTTTTTCCAAGATTGCCCCGACAAGGGAGTTTGTGTATGATTTTCAGACGTCTGCTCTCAGCTGATAAGAAGTAGCCTTATTCTGATTGTTCATCTTACTGTCATAGAGCATAGAGGGTCTGGTTGACGCCATAACCTGAATCCCCAAGACCTTGCCAGCCTGGTGGCAGAAATTCTAACAAGTCAACCCATGGCGCCATGGTGACAAGGGCCTCCCCGCTCTTATGGCAGCGCTCTGGCCCAGGATCTGAAACCCTCCTCCAAACTTCCTCCACTCATTTCTGGAGCCCCCGGGAGGTTTCGTGTGTACCCAGGATGCCGCTTCCATTCTAGGGGTCCTCCTGCAGGCATCTGGCCCCTCTCTCTGTCCTTGCTGCTGGTCTCCTGTGTAAGAATGCTGACCCTTGGCCAGCGTCCAGCCTCCCGGGCACCCAGTGCGCTCAAGATTCCTGCACGATGCGTTCCCTTCAGGGTCACTGCCAGGACTCGCAGGTTCCTCAAAGGAGTGAGGAGGTGTCAGGGTCCTGGTGGCCTCAGGCACACTCCGCCACTCCTCTCCTGCCACCACAACCCGAGGCTTCGGGAAACAGCCCCTGCAGCATAAGACCCCTTGACCACACTGGAAACTGGTTACAGCTGGTATCTGTATTTACTTCGTGCATGCATACACTTTCTCTGGAGGGATGCATTGGAAAAGAGCCACCGTGATTGTTGGGGGAGAAACTAGGAAACAGAGGGCAAGTGGGAGGGTCCTCTGTTTCCCAGGGGTGGATTTCTTGTGAGGCTTAAGCTTAGGGGCCCCTCACAGCACAGCCTCTTTTGAGGCCCTGCATTGGGGGATTGGTGTTCAGGCCATGTGCTCATACAAACATCTGTTTTTGTCAGATTTGCCAAAGACATTTGTTGTGTTCGTTTTCTTAAAGAGAACGCCTTGCATGGTACAAACTTCTGGACCTGCACAGCTTAGAAGCACCTGCTTTTCACAAATACCCTCCTGGACATCTTAGTATTTTACCACATGTACATATTACAGTTTTACTTTGTTTTAATTGCTCTGTTACAATCTGGAATGAGCAGGAAAGGACGGAAGAAAGAGAAGAAAATTCACATGTGGTTCAGCTGCTAGATTATGAAGAAGAAATACCAGAGATCAGCAGGCACAGTGGCTCGCGCCTGTAATCCCAGCACTCTGGGAGGCCAAGGCAGGCAGATCACCTGAGGCCAGGAGTTCGAGACCAACCTGATCAACATGGTGAAACCCTGTCTCTAACAAAATACAAAAATTAGCCGAGCGTGGTGGTGGGCGCCTGTAATCCCAGCTACTCAGGAGGCTGAGGCAGGAGAATCACTTGAACCCAGTAGGTGGAGGCTGCAGTGAGCTGAGATCATGCTATTGCACTCCAGTCTAGGTCACAGAGCAAGACTCAGGCTAAAAAAAAAAAAAAAAAAGGAAAAGGAAAAGAAAAGAAATACTAGAGATTAAAAAAGGGGGAGCATTCATTTAAAAAATCAACTAAAATGAGATGGCCTACCAAAATCTCTTTTTAGTAGGTCTGGTATACAAAGAAAATGGATTGCTTTTCTGGGTGACACTACATCAAGTTGCACAAGAAAATGGAAATTAAAAACTGACAGTCCAAGGCATCTTTCCTGACCTCCTTTAGTGCGTGCTCTATGTCTTGCGCTATGGAACCACAGGATGCTGACACGCAAAGCAAGCCGCCTGGAAAATGACTCAGACGCCCCCACTGGCTGAGCACAGCCCACAGACACCGCAGTGCAGGCCCCGGGGTGCGGGACAATCACAAGCCCAGCAGATGTGTGGGGGCATTGAAAGGAGCATAATTACCCCCATCAATTTTCCTTTTACTAAGCCCTTCAAAAGCTGTTTTCCCAAAAAGAGCAGTAGAGCTTTTCAATAAAAATGCTTCTTTGCAATTTTCATGCAAGTCAGGGTAGGCAGGCCGGCCCTTAGGGATGTTCAATTTTCTCAAGCAGCGAAAACAATATTAGACTTGTGTGTTCTAGTCCCAGCTGCACCCCTGATCCACTAAATGAGTGGCTTTGGGTTTCCCACTTAACCCCTTAGTCTTAGTTTCCTCCTCACCAAAAGGAAAGAAAACCGTTTCTTTTTTTTTTTTTTTTTTTGATTAGCTCAAATGAAATAATGTCACTGAGAAAGCTGCTAAAAGCAGAGTGCTATAAAAACACACAGTTCTTTATTATTAATGTCTTTTTGTTTTGATGAGCTAATGGTGGTTGTAATTTAACCCAGAATTACCCGGGAACTGAGAGTAAAGTTTTCTAGCTAGATTGTCTCTCTCTGGGGAGATCATAATTCTCTCGTAAAGTCAGCACCTCTTGTGATACTGCCTCAATTTTATGCATGCATCCACTCATCTTCTTCGTCTTCCCAACCCTTTGATTTGATTCAGGTGAGCCTTACGCGGCCCGTGTTTCACCTCTTTCTTCTTTCTTCGTAATTCAGCCCTACTTGTTGGATCCATTGATTCGCTCAGCAAAGACTGATTGATTGAGCCTCCACCGTAGCCCCAAGTCAGACGCAGCTCTCAGCTGGAGTGGCTCAGCCTTAGAGAAAACAGCCCCATAAATGTGGGTGACAATACAGTGAAATTGTGCCAACACGGGGCCAGGCACTGCAGGCTCTGGAACTTAAAAGAGGGTGAGATCGATGACACAGCTCGGTTTCATTAGTATCTTTTTATTTCTTTTCCCTGAATTCTTCAAATATGCATGTATCTTTGAGTTGACCAAAGATCTGAAAAACAGAATTATAATGTAAAATAACTGGATCAGTGATAAGGAAAAACATATTCTAAGCATAATGTGGTCATTGCCAATTTAAATAGTTGGTCACCCAAGGACACAATTTATCCTGGAGTATCATGGGCAATATAACGGGTCATGACTCAAAGAAACAGGCAGAAATTCCTATTAAACTAGTCTTAAAAAACTGGTTGGCAAATGGCGATCTTTAAACAGTTGACACCAGGGTCCTATGTTTTAGAATTTATGTACTGAAATTTTCATTTTGTAAGATTAAGAGTCATATAAATTGGTTGTGGGTTAATTCACCTCCAATAGCTTTTAAAAGTCAGGCATTGTGTTAGACGCACAATTATTTTACTAAGAATGCATCGTTGCAGAATGATAGTTCTCATCTGACTGAAACCAGTAGACTGCACCATCCCTGTTGACTTTACTGCTTGATGTTTTTGGAAGCAACACAATTCTAAAAGCAAAACCACCAACCGTTATGAAAAATTACATAGGCTCCTATACTTTGTGTAACAGGTGAAAACCCCAACAGGGAAAGGAAGACTCATTTAGGCTTCGCTCTGAAAGAACATTTTCCTCCTAGTCTGCCCTCTCTGGGAACTTGAATCATGATGCTTCCTGCCATTAGGGCCACCTGGTGTGAACCCTGCACCATTCTCTGAAGACCTGGGTTCAAATCCCAGCTTAGCCCCTACCCTAGCCCTGCGGGTCAATTAATTCTCCTAAGTGTTCATTTTCTCAACTAAACTAGAGATAATGGAGCCTACTTTCAAGGTTGCTAAGGGAATTCATTGTGACACTGTGTGCTTAGCCCAACGGTGCTTGGTAAATGCTCAATAAAAGATAGATATCCTCATTGATTAATGCTCCCCAAAGGAGTCCTTTTAACACAAAATTTTGCCAAGATAGCAGAAAGGATTGGTATGGCATGAAGGGTATATATTAAACATCTCCCTTAATTATGACAATATCCATGACAAATAATACTATTTTATTTTTCTTTTTTTTGACAGGGTCCCCCTCTCTCGCCCAGACTGGAGTGCAGTGTTGCCATCTCAGCTCACTGCAACCTCTACCTCCTGGACTCAAGCAATCCTACCACCTCAGCTACCTGAGTAGCTAAGACTGCAGGTGCACTACCATGCCTGGCTAATTTTTGTATATTTCATAGAGACAGGGTCTCACTATGGTGCCCAGGCTGATCTCAAACACCTGAGGTCAAGCCATCCGCCTGCCTCAGCCTCCCAAAGTGCTGAGATTACAGGCGTGCACCACCGCCCCCGGCCAAATGAGAAATTCCCCTGCCCTGTTTCTCTTTCTAGTTCCCCTCCTGGTTGTATTTAAGTCATGATATTCTTCTGTGACCCTGCCTTGCTTGCTCTCATGCCTTCAGTCAGTCACTCTCTCTCTCTCCCCTTCTCTTTTTTAGGTGCAGGATGTTCACAATTTAAGTTAAGCCCCTAAGTCTTCATCACATACATTCCTACAGCCTTGGATTCCTCAGCCCCTAAAGGTTGCTACATAGATCCATGCAGTATGGGAACTAAGGAAACTCATTCTTCTCTCATGAGGGTTTAGCAGGAGGTGAGCTTTCAGAGAAGCTCCACTCTCCCTGCTCCCATAACTGTGGGGTGGAACAGAAGTACTGGGATGGACTGCCCATTCTGTGTGTTTGTTTGTTTGTTTGTTTTAGTGGGAAGAGAATTTCCAAGTATGATGCTATGTTTCTTAACTTTGCAGAGGTCCTAGTTACTTCCTGTATCTTTTGACGAAGCACTCCCCACTCTTCCCCATGGCAACAGCAGCTTGAGGTTTTTCTTTTAAAAGAGGAGTTAACATGTATTTTAAAATTGTGTTGTGCTGCTGACCAGACAAGGATTAAAAAAACAAATAGAGCTCAGTATTAAGTGGAATTTGCACTAAATCCATAAGTCCCCATGCCTTGGTGATTGCTGTTTACACATTGACTTACTATTTGCACAGTTCTCTGCTCTGCGCTTGTACTCCAATCCACACTGCACCGTATGCATTTCTAAGACATGGGATTCCGTCCCTACAGGCTTTCCGAAATATCTCTTCTTTTTACATACAAAACTAAAATCTAGATATAGTCACCATGTGTGAAGGTTACCTGTGTCTGCAGACATAGATTTCTTTACCTATTATCAATATTAATGAAAACTATCCAGCAAAACCTCAGGTCGAAAATAGTCTCCCTTGGTTAAAGGGGAGATAATAACCAATGCAAAAAGCTTGTGTTTATAACCGGCAATTTCAGAGAGGGTTCTAAAGCCAGCTCCTACTGAAGAGACTCAGCTTAAAATAAAAGACAGACCAAGGGCTTGGACTGGCCCCATAATCAGAATGCCAGCCGCACTGTGCCACTGTTGACACTGGCCTGGGAGGCGCCTGCTCAGATGGTCCCTCCAGCTCCCTGGTTTTGCACACGATCACCAGGCTACAACCTTCACCAGTCTCCAAGGTAATCCTAGACAGCAAGAATCTTCCTCCTTAATAACAGCCCTGGCTGTAATTTACAGCCCTGTTTTGTATGCTGCCATTTCCAGCACTGCTATAAATTCTGCCACTAATCTTAGGCTCAGAAAAGTCTTTTTACAACTCGCCACCACTGCACAAATGTCAGTGGAGCCTGCTTTTAATAAGCAAAGAGTGACTGGCAGAGGACCAAAGACGATAAATGGTCAACAGGGCAAAGTTCATCTTGAATGTGTCTCCCTCCTCCATCTGAATGCTCTTCCTAACTCCTACTACACTAACCAGAATTTTTAGCTTGCCTTAACTCACTCTGTCCATAAAGAAAATATTAAATACATTCATCTATGCAAAAATGTGAGATGTAGGCTGGGTGTGGTGGCTCATGCCTGTACTCTCAGCACGTTGAGGGGCCAAGGCAGGGGATAGTTTGTGCCCAGGAGTTTGAGACCAGCTTGGGGAAGATAATGAGACCCCTCATCTCTACAAAAAATAAAAAATAAAATTAGCCAAGTGTGGTGGTACGTGCCTGTAGTCCCAGCTACTTGGGAGGCTGAGATGGGAGGATCGCCAGAGCCTAGGAGGTCGAGGCTGCAGGGAGCCAAGATCTTGCCACTGCACTCTAGTCTGGACAACAGAGTGAGACCCTATCTCAGAAAAAAAAAAAAAAAAAGTGAGACATAGTTCTGTTACCTGCCCAGGGACATGCCATTTTCAAATGCAGAGTTTAGGGGTTAATTAAAATTAGTAATTTTCAACATATGTTTGCTCTCTTAATAAAAGAAAAGGCTTTCTATAAATAAAAATTGGGGACAATGATGGGTTTAAAATATGTTTATGTTAGGACTTCTCAGAATCATGAACACGCTAATGTGAATCATGTATCTCCAAGGGACGCCTAGAGCGCATAGGATTTTCCAAAGGTCTTTGACCACGAATCCCTTTTTTGAAAGAATATTCTGGGAAACAAGTTGCTTGGGAAATACTGATCTCAGAGATACATTTCTAAAAGTAAAACTACAGTGCTGGGGAGACCCTAAAGGTATAAACGCCTTCCTGGTCATCCACTTTGTGTGGAAAAAAAATGTACCCCAAGTTGAGAGTATACATTGACTCATGGGCAGTGGCAAATGGCTGAACTGAACAGTTAGTGGCCTGGAAGGTGCAAGGTTGAGAGACTGAAGATTCATTTAGGAAGACTGGAAGACTGGAGACAGGAGGTCAGGGAGGGAGGCGTGTGGATGGGCCCATGGAAGTAGACATAAAGAGTGAAGACCTTCATATCACAATTGAATGCCCACCAGAGAGCACCCACCACAGGGGAGGGACTAAAGCGTCAAGCAGAGAGAAGGACTCAGGCAGTAAATGTCAGTCTCTGTCATTACCCACCCAGTGCTGACCCCAGGGGTTTGTGGAAGGAATAGCGACCAGGCAGCAATGGAGACTATGCATGGCTCAACAGCAAGGAACTCTCGTTCACCGAGTCCAATCCAGCTGCTGCTATTGCCAAATGTCAAATCTGCCAGCCACAGAAAATGATGCTGAGCCTGGATGTGGCACAATTTCAGTCCATCCAGCCACCTGGGAGCAAGGTCATTACATAAAACCCTGACCTTCTGGACAGCACAGGGGATTCGTCTTGACTGAAATTGACATATAATCTAGGTATGAGTTTGCCTTTGTTTGCAAGGCCTTGGTCAACTATCTGAAGACTTCGACATGTTTGAGCCATCTGTACAAGACACTGCATAGCAATGTGCTGCATCTAGGGACACAGATTAAAGCAAAGGAGAGAACAGAACCATAGGATCCACTGGTTCTATGACATACCGCCCCATCCAGGACCTCCTGGCCAGAGGGTGGCAGAAATGACCTTTTTAACGTGAAGCTGAGCCTCCATCTTGGATGGGACTCTATCTTCCAGAATGCAGTATCCACCCTTAAACAATAAGGATATATGTTACTGTGTCCCCAGTAGGTAGACAAATTTTAGGAGTCAGCCAGTAGGAGCAGTTCCCCTTACCAGCGTTCTCAGTGACCCACTTAGGGGAGGGGAAGATGCATATCTTATCTTTGCAGTTTTACATTCTTGGTTTAGAAGTCCTGTTCTCAGAGGTGAAATGCTTCCATGAAGAGACACAGGAGTTCTATTAGACCTCAAGCTCCATCATTTCAAGCACTTCCTGCCAAGAATACAGCAGGCAAGGAGAAGGTTGTTATAAAGGCATTGACCCTGATCCTCAGTAGGTGGTATGGCGGCTCTTCTGCAATAGGTTTAGGGAAGAATGGCACCCAAGTGATTCACTGGGCAGGACTCTTGGTATTCCCCTGCCCAAATTTGGTGGCAGGTGGACAAGTGCAGCATTTAAGAAGGGCACAGTGACCAAGGCTCAACCCAAGCCACACAGACAAGCAGAAGTGCTAGCCTAGGGCTGAGAGACTTTAGAATGGGAGTAAAGGGGGAGCATGATGAGTATGAGTTGAGGCTTCAAGACCAGCTGCGGTAGAGATGGATTTCATTGTTCCACTAACCTTCCTCTTCTAAGACTCTTCCAGAAATCACCAGCCAAAATCCTGGAGGAGCTGTTCTCAGTTTCGGTAAAGTTCAATACGACAAGCATTTATTGAACACCTACTATATACAAGACACTGAACTTAATGGTCATGAGGAATGAAAGGACTTTGTTTTTGTTTTTGTTTGCGATGGAGTCTCACTCTGTCACCCAGGCTAGGGTGCTGTGGCATGATCCTGGCTCACTGCAACCTCCGTCTCCTTCAAGTGATTCTCTTGTCTCAGCCTCCTAAGTAGCTGGGATCACAGGTGCTCGCCACCACACCAAGCTCATTTTTGTATTTTTAGCAGAGCCAGGGTTTCACCATGTTGACCGGGCTGGTCTTGAACTCCTGACCTCAAGTGATCTGCCCGCCTCAGCCTCCCAAAGTGCTAGGATTACAGGTGTGAGCCACTATGTCTGGCCGAAAGGAGGACTTTTTTTTTTTTTTTTTTCCAATTCAGCTAACATGTATTAAGCCTTTTCACTGCCCTGGGCTAGGTACTTGGGATTAAAAACAAGAATAAGAAACACCCTGCCCTGATGAAGACAACACTCTCGCTGGGGAAGGAACGCTACACCAGATAGCTTGTGCACCATGCTAGAGTGGAAGAAAAAGGAGAGATCAGCACTGACTTTTAGAAGACTCAGGGTTTCACTCACAGTCAGCAGAAGCACATCTTCCTTTTGCCTAGTTTACCCGTCGGCAACACAGACCTGGGTTTACTCCAAATATGCGGCACAATCTTCTCATCAGAAACCCTTATTAACTGAATGGAAAATACTTGAGGCCCACACACACAGAGGCCACAGAGGAGCCTCAGGCACACTCAGCAGTCCCTGAGAATGGAGTCTGAAAGTCTACAGGGACCATCTCAAGCAAAAGGGGACACAGTTTCACCAGCTGTCATGAGCCTCCGGTGAGGAACCAGAGCAAGGCACAGGGGAACACTCAAGACCCAGTTCCCGGCGGTCTCTCTATTCCCTCTGCCGTCTTCACAGCTCAGGCCCTTGGTGACCAGTGAGGAACATTTAGTGGAGGGCAGAGCTGAAGGACGGGCAGCATGGAGATGCGTGATCCTGAAACTACAGTTGCAGCCTTGGAACTGAGGAAGCTTTTCTAACCCACCAGGTAACAAAGGCAAGACCCCTACTAGTAGGATCTGGAAAATCCAAAGAGGCAGACAGAGCTTACCAAGCAACCGTGAATGCAGAGGCGCCACCCACAGAATGCTGTCCCTTTTATTCTACGGTTTCCTCTTTGAACTCCTGTTGTCCCTTCTGTGGAGAGAGTGGAGCCAGGATGGCTTGGAGGCAGAATGACAGCAAGGAAGGCTTCCAAAGATGGCACCTACTCCCCAGGCCTTCGGTAACCCAGACAGGCCCTACTGATCCCCCAGCGAGCAGGAGCCCAAACCTCCAGAACTGGATGGTCTAGACCCCAGCTTTTGAAAGAGTTCATTTATTTTGAAATAAGAGGCACACTGTATTAATTCCGTAGAGCTGCCATAACAAATCCTCACACACTCAGTGGTTTCCGAGACAGAGTCTCGCCTGTCACCCAGACTGAAGTGCAGTGATGCAATCTCAGCTCACTACAACCTCTGCCTCCTGGGTTCAAGCGTTTCTGGTGCCTCAGTCTCCTGAGTAGCTGGGACTATAGGCGTGCGCCACCATGCCTGGATAATTTTTTTGTATTTTTAGTAGAGACGGGGTTTTGCCCTGTTGGCCAGGCTGTTCTTGAACTCTTGACCTCATGTGATCTGCCTGCCTCAGCCTCTCAAAGTGCTGGGATTACAGGCGTGAGCCACTACACCTGGCTTCAGTGGTTTCCAATGACAGAAATGCATTTCCTCCCAGCTCTAGAGGCCAGAAGTCCAAAAAAAGTGTCAGCAGGGCTGCCGCTCTCTGAAGGCTCTGGGAGGGAGACTTTCTTGCCTCTTCCAGCTTCTGGGAGCTCCAGGCATCCCTTGACTTGTTACTTCATCACTCTAATCCTCACCCAGCCTTCCCCACTGTGGTCCCTTCTCTGTATAAGGACACCTGTCCTTGGATTTAGGGCCCATCAGGATGACCTCATCTTGAGACCTTTAACTTAATTACAGCCGCAAAAAGACTTTATCCAAATAAGGTTTCATTCACAGGTACTGGGGGTAGGACATAGATGTATCTTTTTGCTCACTCCCATTCAGCCCATAACACGTAGGATGCTCACTGTGCACTTTGTGCTTACTGGGAAGCCCTGCAGAAGTGTCAGACTTTTTAAAAACCTGCTGAGCACATTCACAACCCCCCTGCAACCACTTTCTTCTCTCATCCGCTCCTCCTTTGCTCTTTTTTCCCCCTTTTTTCGTTCTTCCTTCTACACAGTCCAGCTTTCTCTGTCTCCCCAGGAAGAGAGCCAGCACCCTTCTCTGAAGCCCACCTACCCACAGTTCACGCTTCTCGCAGTGACTGAGTCATGCCTCTGAATCCCAGTTTAAACCTTCTGGGGGAGAGAAACTGCTTGCCCAGCTTGGATCAGGGTCCACCCCCAGTCCATCGAGTTGTGACCCAGAGTCAGGACAGACGGTGTCGGTGTTCTCACCAGGTGTGGGGTATAACTGCTGGTTACCCACCCCCAATGCCTGCTCTCCCTTCTTCCTTGGAATAAGGCCCTGGTTCTCCACTGTGCACATAAATACTCTTTCCAAGGCTCCCTTGAAGTCAGATGTGGTGTCATGACTAAATTCCAGCTAGCAAGATGAGAACAGAAGTGTTACATGGCAGCTTCCAAAAAATATTCTTAAAAGACAGCAGGAACATGCCTTTTGCTTACCCTTATCCCTTGTCCTGCCATGCAGCATAAAACATAGATGTGTTGAAAGTATAGCCACTGCTTTCTATTTTTTTGTTATTAGAGATGGGGTCTTGCTCTGTCACCCAGGTTGGAGTCCAATGGTGTGATCATAGCTCACTGCAGCCTCCACCTTCTGGGCTCAAGGGATCCTTCCCCATCAGCTTCCCAAGTTCCTGGGACTATAGGCATGTGCCACCCTGCTCAGCTAAGTTTTTAGCGGAGACGGGATCTTGACATACTGTCCAGGCTGATCTTGAACTCCTGGGGTCAAGCGATCCTCCCATGTTGGCATCCCAAAGTGCTGGGATTATAGGCATGAGTCACTGCGTCCAGCCTAAACTTCATTTTCAACCATGAAGATGAAGCCTGCATCCCAGAGGTGGCAGAGCAAAGTGTTGAAAGGTGTCTGCATCCCTTAAAACCTTATGGAGCCTCCGTGCCATAAGGA
Organism: Piliocolobus tephrosceles; assembly: GCF_002776525.5. Classification (NCBI taxonomy): domain Eukaryota; kingdom Metazoa; phylum Chordata; class Mammalia; order Primates; family Cercopithecidae; genus Piliocolobus; species Piliocolobus tephrosceles. Next base: position 121,090,702 of record NC_045444.1, read on the forward strand.
GGCTGGACTTCCTACCTCTGAACTTCCTTTACATGAGAGAGTAATAAATATCTCTCTTCTTTCAGACCTCTTCTATTTGGGTTTCTCTGTTATAGATAGCCAAATTTAATCTTAGCTAATATAAAGGCCATCTTTTGAGGGAACAATTCACAAAAAAAAAAAAAAAAAAAAAAACCAGGAGAGCACCGTGGACTATGTTGCCTTTCCAGATTGACCTTTCACCAGGCATGAGGGCAGATCTCTATGTCCCCAGAAGTCTGATATGTCCTGCATTTTTCATTACCAGCCTCTCCCGGGTCATCAGGCTGGGGAGGCTATCTAGGTCCAAGACCACCCATGCTGGTCTCTACAAGGCCAGGTGTTATCCCAGGAAAGGGATGCCTCATTTCTCCACCAAAGGACAGATGGTGCCAGTGTTCTCACCAGGTGTGGGGTATAACTGCTGGTTACCCACCCCCAATACCTTCTCTCCCTTCTTCCTTGGGATAAGGCCCTGGTTCTCCACTGTGCACATAGAGACTATCTTTCCAAGGTTCCCTTGAAATCAGATGTGGCCTCATGACTAAATTCTGGCTTGCAAAATGAGAAAAGAAGTGTTACATGGCATGGTTACATGGCAGTTTGTATGTTTCTTGGAGCTTCTGTAAAGCACTCAGTGTAGGGCAGCTGGAATCGGAAAGCCCTGCTGTCCTGGGGAACCAGCAGCCAGGTGGGTGGGTGGGATTATATGGGCTGCTGAAGATAACAGCAGAGCAAGAAGGATGGGGCTGGGACTATTACGGGCCAGAGAGAAATCAGGTATGAATGTCAGGCCATTGTCAGAGCACGGAACAGACCGGATGGGTTTGGAATATGCCTTTCATTCTTCCTTTTTATTGAAACACACGGTCAGTAAGTGTGTGTCAGTAAGTGTTATTGAAGGTTCATCTTTGACAATACGTCAACCTTCACAATCCTCACTAGCAGGAGCACTGGGACACTGGCCACAAATTCCAAAGGCTCAACCCATGCCTAGTACAGGGACAGTTTTCCTGCCAAGGCTGCCCAGTAAGCCAGGACTGCCCTCTTCCCCAGGGACTAGCAACAGGGCAGAAAGATGCACGCAGCCCAAGTACTCTAAGCGTTGTAGGATCATGGCCCCCAAAGAGCAAGTGTCGGTGCTGGGATAGAGTGGGGGATGAAGACTACAAAGGACATCACCTCTGTGTCAAGCATAGGCTGTCATGCACACAGGACCAAAGTCTATGCCCCCAGGTTGTGGTCACCTGGAATTCCTCCAGATCTATTCTCCCATGACCCCCAGGAGCCCTTCTCCAGCCTCTCTAAAATTCTACCTCCCACACCAGCACCTCCCATCCACCTCCCTTTATTTTTTGTTTCTGCCTCCACTCCTGTCTGACATCCCGTATGCTGCCTGCTTTGGAGACTAACCCGGCTGTGGTGGAGGAGCTTGTCTGGATCACCCCAACACACTTATTGTTTCATTTATTACCTGTCTCCCCATCAAGCTCCGTTAGGACAAATGCTTTCCTCTCTCCCATTCTCTGCTGTATCTGCAAGGCTTAAAACAGTGCCTGGCACTGGTAGGTGTACAATAAATACTTGTTAAATGAGAGAATGAATGTTCCAGACCTGCCAGTCAGTATAGTTATCCACTGGGCTCAGGTCCAGATAGCACAGTGACCTGATGCCTTGGATGTGAATGTTGCACAGACGTCAAATAAGGGCTGGCTCCCCATGGTTCTACCAGACAAATCTGGGGACAAATCCAATGGTGGGAATGGGTAGAGCTGGCCCTCGTGGGTATCTGCTATGAGAAGGCTGGTATGTTTCTTGGAGCTTCAGTAAAGCACTCAGTGTGGAACAGCTGGAATCAAAGAGCCCTGCTGTCCTGGGGAACCAGCAGCCTGGTGGGTGAATGGGATTAGGGGGCTGCTGAAGATAACTGCAGAGTAGGGAGGATGGGTCTGGGATGATTAAGGACCACAGAGAAAGCAGGTATCAGGCACACACCCACTCCTGTTCCCTTCTCCTCAAACTGTCAAACTGACTCACTGGCCAGGCCAGGATACCTGCCGTAAGGTTCGACCCAGTTCTTTTCTAGGCGTCAAGCTGGATCATGAAAAAATTGCTTGTGTAGGGCCCAATCATCCTGGACTAGTCCAGCCACTCAAACTCCAAGGCTCAAAACTCGAGACCAGTGACTGAGATCCACTCTGAGGAGGCAGCCCAGGGCATCCTCTGAGCTCCCTGCCGTGCCCAGAGAAGTGAAGGCTGTAGCATACCAGAGCTAGCTTCACCAGTGGGCAGCCTGTGCCAGCTCTCAGGAACCCATTCTCATAGGGTTGTGTGCTTGGTTTAATTCTCCACTGTTGTCATTTCAAATTTTTAAATAATTGTTTTAACAAAAGGCTCTACATCTTCATTGTGCACTAGGACATGCCAATTATGTAGCCAGTCCTGCAAACATGTACCCAGTTCTCCCAGGATTTCTGCCATATCTCTTATAGATAGCACACATGAGGCTGACACCCCATTTCATTACTTTCAATCACTGGTGGTACAAAGATGCCTCCTGCTTGGAATTATCTAGTACCAGGAGAGCCATGTGGCCAGAAATTCCAACAGGTCATACAAGTCAGACAGACGTCTATCATGTAAGATAGTCACCTACTCTGTGCCAGGCACTGCAGTGAACCCACCCTCGGATCTTCCTATCACCCTTGAAAGGCTGATATTAGTGTCTTCCTTTGATAGGTGAACAGGCCTGGAGCCTCTCCACCTAATGGTGCCTGGATTACATTAGGAGACCATTAAGTACTTGTTGAATATTCAAATATTATTTGCAAGGTGTACTTACTTTTTGCACTGATTGCAGATTTTGAGACAAGATATAGGTGACCTACACAATACTGGGCATGAAATGCTTGAACATCAACCATTCATTTGACAAACATTTATTGGGCCCCTTCCTATGCCTAAACTATGCTAGGTGCTGGGGCACCTAACAGACCCAGTGCTGCAGCTCATGGGCAGTGCTGGCTGGCATTGCATAGGATGCACCATGGTACATGTCGAAGAAGGTTTCATTTTCATTTGGGACCTCCAGTAGAGAAACTCCTCCTCTTCCTAAAGGGAGCGAACAGATCAAACAACCCCTTTCACCACCAAACACCAGGAATGCGCCTTGATTGCACAGGAAACACAGACACCCTAACAAAGACTACTCAGACGAAAAGAGGAGTTACTTTGGTGAAAACAAGTCAAGAAGGCAGCCTGCATTTTTACAGGGCAGACCGGAGGGAGCCAAAGCCTCTACACAATCTATTGATTTCCACTGAAAGTGAACTTTCAGCTATTGCATTAGCCAAGGCTAAGAATTACTCCCAAATAGCTATTATTAAAACTCATTTAAAGTGCTACATTTTTAGCAAAATATCTATGGGACAAGAACCACGGGAGGCACAGGGAGAAAATCAATAGAAATTGGGAGAAGTGAAAAACAGATGGCTCAGGGCTCAGGTGATTCCCTTTGCCACATGGGACAAGAGCTATCACCACCTCTCTGTGCAGAAGAAATGGCACCCTGGTTATTGCACATGATTGTACTCATATGACCAGAGTGTGGTGCTTAAACTAGGATCGTGTATTATCAACACAGTCCTTTGTCACTTTCATGCCACCTCCATTAAGACTGCTCAGCAAATATTAACATATTTGGTTCCCTGGATGCAGAAGATCTTAAGTGACAATCATTCAAGACTAGCCCCCAGAGACCAGCAAATTAATTCCCTTAAATAATTATTTCCTAGGCCAGGCACAGTGGCTCACATCTATAATCCCAGCATTTTGGGAGGCCAAGGCAGGTGGATCACTTGAGACCAGGAACTCGAGACCAGCCTGGCCAACACAGTTAAACCTTGTCTGTACTAAAAATACAACAAAATTACCTGGGCGTGGTGGTGCATGCCTGTAATCCCAGCTACTTAGGAGGCTGAGACATGAGAACTGCTTGAACTCAGAAGGTGAGGTTGCAGTGAGCAGAGATCGTCCCACTGCACTCCAGCCTGAGTGATAGAGTAAGACTGTGGGAAAGAAAAGAAAAGAAAAGAAAAGAAAAGAAAAGAAAGAAGGAGAGAGAGAGAGGGAGGGAGGGAGGAAGGAAGGGAGAAAGAAAGAGAGAAAAAAAAGAAAGGAAAAGAGGGAGGGAGGGAGGGAGGAAGGAAACAGAGAAAGAGAGAGAGAAAGAGAGAGGAAGGAAAGAAGGAAGGAAAGAAAGAAACAGAGAAAGAGAGAGAAAGGAAGGAAGGAAGGAAGGAAAAAGGAAATAAAAGAAAGAGAGAAAAGGAAGGAAGGAAGGAAGGAAGGAAGGAAGGAAGGAAGGAAGGAAGGAAGGAAGGAAGGATTGATTGATTTTGTCCCTATTAGGACACATTTCAAACTCAGTTTCATTGTTATTTGCTGTGGTACAACTGTTCTCCTTTCCTACGGATCAGTTGTCTCATCTTTCCCTATTTAGTAATTAGGATATGTATCCATTATCTATTGCTGTGAAACAAATGACCCTAAACTTAGCAGCTTAAAACAACAATATACATCTATTATATCACACAGTGTCTGAGGGTCAGAAAGTCGTGAGTGACTTGGCTAGTGGTTCTGCTTAGGATCGCTCACACAGTTGCAGTCAAGCTCTCAGCCAGGGCTACCATCATCTGAAGGCTTGACTGGGGCTGGAGAATCCATTTCCAGGATAGTTCACTCACAAGACTGGCAAGTTGATGCTGGCTGTTGGCAGGAGACCTCAGTTCCTCAGAATTCATTTCTACAAGTGCATGCTACTCATTATAAAGTGACACCTTCATGGAGAATGAACAAACTTAAATTGTACAAAAGACTGGAAATAGAATTTTAATAAAATTGGTTGAAATAAACATTTTGGAAATCATAGAATTTGTTCTTCAATATAAAAGCTGGTCAAAAATTCAGTCAGAGCCACAAAGAGAGAGTTGTGATTGTAAATGATGTTACAGGACAATTAATTCAGACAGAGCGCACAGCAAAATGAAAAATATGAAAATGCTGTTTACGAAACAGAATCCAGTCCTTTGGGGTGAATCAGTTTCATTCATTTGATATGAATTCTGCACCTACCTAATTCCTAGTGCTGTTGTAGGCATTGGATAGACAACAAGGGATAAAAGGGCAAAGACCCTGTTCTCGCATCACTGGTGATGGCATATTCTGCCTGAGTGAGGTTCTAAAGAAATTATACATGTATTCAAGAAGCCCTTTCCATGTGAAGTCCTTGTGCCACGTGGCAAATATTGTCTCATTATCAGCAAGTTATAACAATCCATCAGAAGATTCTCAGACAGAAAAAACAAGCCAATGACTTCCAGGTCAATGCATTCCAGCTCATGTGCTTCACTGCTTGGCTATGCTGCTGGCTTTGAGGATACACTTCCAGCTCTGGAACATCTAAGGACTTAGATGGGTTCCCCTAGATATAGAATCAGAAATGTTTAAGAGCAAGTACTGTATTCAGAAGGTGATACCAGGAAACACAGGTGCAGGAGGGAGAAGTGAAACAGGGATGAGCAAGAAGCCAATAAAGAGTTTGTTACCAAGTAAGTTTCCACTGTGGCCACTGTGTCTTGATGTCTGGGGAACTCTGAGAGTCAGCTGGGATCATACCAAGGGGTTGTCCCATGAAGGGGTGAAGGCTCAGAACATTTATCCACTAGCTTCCCTCATTCAGGGCTGCTGGGGTGGGGTGAAGGTTTCCCTGGCATTTCTAGCCTATCCAGCATGTGGGCAAAGTGGACAGAGAGGTGTAGATGGTGGCATTTGAAAGTTCACGGACTACACAGAAATGTAGGAGCCAGAAGAACGTAGGAGCTAGAAGGATGGGGCAGGGAGGATGATGGACAACCATCTGCTTTAACACTTGTGTGAATTCATCTCAGCTGCAACCACTCATTCATTGCCCAACACATTCACTGAGAACCTCGTAAGTGGCAGGCCTGTTCTGGACACAGTTTCTTGTCTAGAGCTGGCAAGCAAGACTTTCAGTGTTCAATGTCCAGACTCTCTCTCCAGAGGCCTCGGCTGTGCTAAATTTTCAACATGCATAGTTTAAGTCAAGGGGGGTGCACCTCCATCCTAGCCTGGCCTCACAGCCCTGGCTGTTTGGTCTATAACCTTCATTCCCCATCCTCTGAGAGGCTACAGGTGAGCTCCTCTGTGACCTCTCTAGCCTTCTGCCCTCCTGAGGCTCAAGTCACTCAAGGATTCTCTATTTAAGGTTGAAAGGACACAGGAGCTGTGAGAGAGAAAATGAATAACAGAGCTTCGTTTTGTTGCTCTAAATGGCAATCAGTGTTGTAAGTATCGTTTCCCAAACACTTTTGGAAGTACCTTAGGTCTTCACCTCATCATCTGGGTCTTCCAAGCGCTTCTCTACCCACCCAACCACAATGATTCTTTTAAAACAGGAATCTAGTCCAGACACCACCCTGCTCAGAGATTCCCCTCTACTCTATGGGACACGCTACATTGCTCGTGTTCCTGCAAATGGTGTCCCTAACTCATTTAAACCTAGTCAGAAAAGGAAAGGTAGAAGGAACAAACAGGCACATCCAGGAATTGAGAGAACAGTGGAATTGACATGAAATAGATTTTGTTGCCATGAATGAGAATGACAAAGCATATTGAAGAGGGCTGTCAACACAGTGAGGGGTGTGGGAAGTAAAGGGCCAGCTAGAGGAGAAAGCCACACTAATGACTACAGAAGCTGTCTGCCCATGGGCCATCAGTGTTTCTGATTCTGGCACCTGATGGATGGAGGCAGAAACATTCTTTTTCCTGACCACACCACTGAATATGCACAATCACTTTCCAAGAAGGTTGAGCCAAGAGCCCAGGCAACCCACTGTGGGCCATGCAGGAGAGTCCCCATCTCCCATCTACAGAAACGATTAGTTCTCACTTGCTTTTCACTCTGTCAATATAAGTGAAAAGGGCCTCATTTCTCAAGTGTTTTATTTATTTGATTAACAGTAACCCTGGACATTTTTTTCATAAGTTTATTGTCCATTTAGATTTCTTTTGTGAATTTTTTCTTGCCAGTTTTTAGTTAGCCTCTTTATTTTTTTATGGATTTGCTGGTCAGACATGTTTCAAATATTTTCTCCAGTTTTTATGCACCTTATGTATTTTTAGCATCTTTTACCGTTCCTAAGTTTTGTGTTGTTATTGTATTATTTTAGTTTTGTTTTGCTATGATTTAAACATCCCTCCAAAACTCATAAGGAAATGTAATTACATTTTTTAATAACAATATGAAGAGGTGGGACCTTAAAGAGGTAATTAGATTATGAGTCTACACATCCAGGCACCCACAGCCTGCCACACTCTTTCATGACTGGCTCTGGTGATCTGTGCTGGGGGAAGATGAGAGGGAGGACAAGGGCTTTCCCAGGACCCCTCAGATCACCCTCAGTGTCCTGCACTCTGGAGAACGCAGAGCATTGGCTGTGTGTTGGTGGACGCTCTTCAAGCCTGGGCACCTGAGCAATGCCGGCTCACTCTCGTGAGCTTTGAGCAGGGACACTGTGCTTTGGAGCATGTCACCCACAGAATCCAGTAATCTGGCCACTGCCAGAGGTTCACTTAACTTATTGTAGAAGTGGGTTAGTTATTGTGGAAGTTGCCTTCTGATGAAAAGGTTGAAATTCAGCTCCCATGTTCTCTCTGTCCCTCATGCTTCCTTGCCCTTCCACATTCTGCCATGGGATGACAGAGTAAGAAGGCCCTCACCAGAATCCAAGCAAAGGCCAGCACCAAGGTCTTGGACTTCCCAGTCTCCAGAACCATAAGACACATAAATTATTTTTCTTTACAAATTACTTAGTCTGTGATATTTTGTTATAGCAGCAGAAAATGAACCAAAACAAGTTTTTTTTAAAGTTGTGTGCAGTTATATAGGAATAATTTTAGCCTTGATGTTATGCTAGAAATGGTTCTTCTCAATGGTTTTTTGTTTTGTTTTGTTTTGTTTTTTTTGCTTCCTTCCAATTTGTTTTTCTGTTTTGAGACAGAGTCTCACTCTGTCACCCAGGCTGGAGTGCACTGATGCAATCTTGGCTCACTGTAACCTCTGCTTCCTGGCTTCAAACGATTCTTCTGTCTTGGCCTCTAGAGTTACTGGGATTATAGGTGCACAATGCCACACCTGGCTAATTTTTGTATTTTTAGTAGAGACAGGGTTTCACCATGTTGGCCATGCTGGTCTCGAACTCCTGACCTTAAGTGATCCGCCTGCCTTGGCCTCCCAAAGTGCTGGGATTACAGGCGTGTTAAGAGATTGGTTGGGAAGGACGGGGCTATTTGTTGCTAATTTAGCCTTTAAATGCAAACATTAATTATTGCTCTTAAAGCAAGAAAGAAATTCAGAAGATCACCAGGGCCAAACTTTCTGTGGGTAAATATCATTGTCACCCCTTAGCAGAGAAGGCTCAGAGAAATTAAGTCACCAAAACAAACTCTGTATCTAATGACAGCAAGAACCCGTTAGGATGCAGCACCCTCTGGCAGCATGGAAAGGAGATGCCTTCATGGGTCAGGAGACCAAATGAGACCTCTCAGGGCCTGGGAAATGAGTCTTGAAGGAAGATTCAGAGTCCACCAGGCTGACATAGGGAAGAGGATTTGCTGTCAGATGAGCAGCATCTGCAAAGACCTAAGGCTTAAAACAGCATACACAGCACAGCATGCCAGTGTCAGTGCAGCATAGTGCAGCACAGTGGTCTCATGGAGTCACCCGTGGGCCTGAGAAAACTCAAGTTGCTGGGCTCCACCCAAGAGTTTCTCATTCAGTAGATCTGGGGTGGGGCCCCAGGAAGTTGCATTTCTGTTTGTTTTGTTGTTTTGTTCATTTTCTTTTTTTGAGACAGAGTCTCTGTCACCCAAGTTAGAATGCAGTGGCACAAACGCAGCTCATTGCATCCTCTACCTCCTGGGCTCAAGTGATCCTCCTCCCTCAGCCTCCTGAATAACTGGGATGACAGGCATGTGCCACCACATCCAGCTAGTCTTTTAATTTTTGTAGAGAGGGAGTCTCAGCACGTTCCCCAGGCTGCTTTTGATTGTTTGGGCTCAAGTGATCCTTTCACCTCAGCCTCCCAAAGTGGTGGGATTACAGGTGTGAGCCACTATCCCAGGCCAAGAAGCTACATTTATAACAAGGGGCTTTATGTGCTGCTGCTGCTGACCTGGGAATCACAGGTGCAGTGGTCAAGAGCATGGGGTCTACACCTTACAAAAAGAACCTGGGTCAAGTTCTAATAGTCTTTTACAAGCCATGAGAGCTTGAGAAAGTTACTTAATGTAATTCTTAATTCTCTAAATGTCAATTTTCTCATCTGTAAAGTACAAGTAATGATACCAACTACCTTGTATAGTTTATGTGAGCATTAAGTGAGATAATGCATGAAAAGCACTCAGCATGGAGCTGAGCACACAGGGACGTTTGAGAAAGCGTGTTATTTTCATTGTTATGATCATAATTCCTGAGTGTTGCTGGAGCATGACTTGCAGAGAGGAGAGAGTGGATGAGCCAGGCCAGGAGAGGCCCGGGGTATGAATTGTATTCCAAAGGTTATACTGAGCCTTAGAAAATCATGCAGTGGCAGTAACACAATTAGATTCATGTTGCAGAGAGATCATTTGGGCAGTGGAGTGAAGGATGAACTGGTGGAGAGAGGTGAGCCAGGCAGCAGCAAAAGCCATTAGGAAGGCAGTCGATGGCCCCAGGCTCACTCATAATGGGTGGCAGGAGCAAAGAAGGGCAGATGCACATGAGGATACCAGCCCCTCCTTTAACCAACACAAGACCTTCACACATTTCAGCTAGGGCTAGAAAACGTCCTTCCATACTTGGCATTGTTGTTGCTGCTTGGACATCGAATGGGCAGTCACACTTAACATTGGCCGAAGCAGACTCCCAATCCCTCCCTCCCTCCACATGACTGCCCTCCCCACTGCAATGTCCATTTCAGAAAATAAATGACAAGATTTCACAAGGTTCTAGGCCAAAAACCTTGGAGTTTTCTCTTTATTTCCCTCCCTCCCTCCTTCCTTTCCTCTCTTCCTTGTTTCTTTCTGCCCCCACCTTTCTCTTTTTCAGTGTCTCTCTCTGTCTCTCTTATCCAACCCTTCAGCAAATCCTACAGGTTCAACCTATGTAACAGAATCAGAACCCATCTGTTTCTGAGCACCTCCTCTGCTCTCACCTTAAGTCGAGTTCCCATCACCTCTTGCCCAGATCACTCTAGTTTCCTCCTTACTGCATTCTCTATTTCTACTTTTGATCCTCTGATCTTTTCTCCAAACGGCAACCACAATGATTCCTTTAAAACAGGAATCTAGTCAAGACACAGTCCTGCTCAGAGGTTCCAACGAGTCTCCATCACAGTCTGAAGTCCTCATCACAGCCTCCCAAGCCCCCTCCAGTGAAGTTTCACAACCCTCCCACGTGCTCTGCTGTGCCCCAGTCTTGCTCCTGGTTTTGCCTCCAGCTCTAAGCACAAACCTTAGAGTCTTTGTATATGCTATCCTCTGCCTGCAGGTGTATGTATCACTCAAACCTTCTCTTCCTCCTCTCTTCAGATGTCTCTCTGCTCCAGCAAAACCTTTCCTGACCACCTCATCTAACACAGCACCTTGTTGACTTGCTTCCAATCTGTTTCCTGGCTTGCATGAAACTCCATGAGCTCAGAGCTTGGGCTTGCTCTATTCAGGTCTTACCCTCAGCTACAGAACAATGCCTTCCATCAGCGGCCATCATCATTAAACGTGTCCCCAAAAGACTGTGCATGTGTACAAATATGGCAAATGGGTGAAACCCCACTCATGGATTCGAGCTTTCTCCTTCCACTCAGGTCCCCAAGAGAAGTGACCCAGCAGGCCATGCTAACAGAGGCATTGCTCAGCCTTCTTTGAGTTTGAAGAGGTCCTTGGGTTTTTGTGATGTGTGGTGGGTGTGTCTAAGGAATGAGTACCATTTGCCAGCACATCAGGTGAGACCTCAGCAAACCACTACAACCTGGGAGAGAGTCGCATTTCATCATCTGGAATTTGTGAGAAGGAAAAAAGTATTTGTTGCATCACATAATTTGATTTTTCTCTCCAGGTCTCGTGACTTCAGAGAAATCCTGTTTGGACAATTTCATGACTTGGAGATAGCCTCGATGTGTCCTTCTCCAGCCAGGTTCTGGTGTCAGGAATAATAAATGGAAGGTCAAGAGAGAAGCCAGTGTTGATTTGACTAAATACTCCACGTGCCTAAGTAAGAGGAGAGCAGGCTGATAAAGTACTCCCCTATCTGCCCAGGGCAAAACCTTTGGCTGAAAGGCAGCCTTGGTGTCCACATTAATAAAGCTCAGGTCTAGAAACTGGCATCACAGAGTATTTGCAGGAAAAGCTCAACTGAAAGCTTTAGAGCCAACAAAGCTTCTTTAAAACATGGTATTGAATTAAAAATGAAAATCAAAAACATGATGTTTTTAAAACTTTAGCTAAAAGGCAAAAGTATTAAAGTTTCTGAAACGAATTGATAATACATCATGTTGCACGTATGATTCTAATCTTACCAACTTCAAAGACCCAAGGTATGTCAGATTCGGGAAAAAACAAGTGTTTCATTCTCACTGAAGATTCCCTGCATGAGCCTGGGAACATCCTCATGTAACTTGGGTTGAAGTTTTCATCTCATTTCGTAGTCATTGCAGGTGATGGAGAGTAAAATTGGGAAATCCCGTCAGAGCTGCTGTGTGCCTCCACACCGTTAGGGACTTGCAACTGCCCTCTTCTTAAAGCAGGTAGAATATAATTTATACATCTGACAGTCATCAGATGCTGGCAGCTCCATCTTTTATGAATGATAAAAGGCAATAAAATATGCCGCTTACACAAAAGGTGTGATTGATGTGGTCCTCAGATTTCGAACCCACTCATCTTCTGGTTTTTCTTATTCGATAGTAAAGATCTGACTAACCTAATAAAAACATGCTGGCTGGCTTACCTTCCCTATAGCTTACAGAGGGATGACTGAGATGACTCTCCACAATACAGCATCCCCTCCAGATATCTCCAGTGCCTGGATGAGCACAATTACCTTCGATGGCACAGAGTAAGCTTCCATGCTTTGGCTTTGACAAATCAATCATCCGTCATGTTTGTAGGCTTGACATGCATGTCTCACTCTCCATCCAAGTTGACTTTGTTAATTTCCCATGGCTGCTGTAACAAATTAGCACAAAGTCAGGGCTTAAAACAATATAAATGTGTCCATTGTGTTACAATTCTGGAGGCTGAAGTCCTGCACGGGTCTCGCTGGGCTGAAACCAAGGTGTCAGCAGTGCCAGGTTCCTTTCTGGAGCCTCTAGAGGAGAACATGCTTTCTTCTTGTTTTCAGCTCCTGGGGAGCCCTGCAGTCCGTGGCACATGGCCCTCTTGGATCTTTAAAGCCAGCGAGATTGGGCTGAGTCCTTCTCACAGCACATCACCCTGAGTTGCTTCCACTGTCACCTCTCCTTCTCCAACTCTGACTCCTCTCCTGCCCTCTCTTCCACGTTTAGGGGTCCTTGTGTTTACATTAGGACTGCTCAGGTAATGCAGAATCATCTTCCGATTTTAACGTCAGATGATTAGCAATCTTAGTTCCATCTGCAACTTTACTTCCCTTTTGCCATGTAAGGTAGCAGGTCAGGGCTTGAGACATCTTTTGGGGGACCTTTATTCTGCCTACTACATTAATCAAATTAACTGCAAAGGCACCCTATTCCCAGCAGACACACACACACACACACACACACACACACACACACACACGTCACATCCAAGCTCCGGGACGAATTGGGCAGTCAGACATGGTCAGCACAAGCTCACTGACTGCCACGCCTCATCCCGCACCCCCTCCTTCTTGTACCTAAAGCAACATTTAATCACAGCAAATGCCTTTATTGGTATCTGAACCTTTAAAATGTCAAGAAAGAGAGATAAAAATGCTCAAGAATATGCTCAGTACATTCTTGAAGGGATAACACAAGTGACGTCATAACATTCTAATTAACTGTAAAACAAAATTTCCAATGACAAAATTTCTTTGCAGACACCCAATAACTTTATAGGTAAGATAACATGACTTTAAACCTGTTATTCTTCATTTAATCTCTGAACAGGCATCTCCTGTAGCACCTTCAATATGCCAGGCACGTTGCTAGGGACGTAACAATACACAGGAGAGAGCAGGTGACTGCCAGTTTGGAGTTTACATTACAGAGGAAAGGATAGGCTGATCACTCTTTTCCATCCCTATAACAAAATCCATCTAATGTTTTAGAGGCACCAGGTAATGGAGCTCAATTATGCATATTGGCATCATTTTTATTTGACTACCTAATTATAGTTTCTTCCCTTACATGATTATGTTCAAGGCTGAGATCTGGCTTGAGCTCAACCACCGATTAGCTATCTGCCGAGCAAGGAAAAACCATGATGCTTATCTTGGACTCTACTTCTCATTGGTAACAAGAAAGAATTATGGCAGTGACTTCAAAGATCTCTCTCAACTTGTTCGTTCATGCTCCAACCTAAGTTACAACAGCAAAAAGAGACCTTCGGTGGGGGAAAATACCAAAATTCTATTAGATGCTCAATATCCAGACATATCAGTGAAATATTACTATTGCAGGGTGGGTTGACAAGTAGTTCCCAGGCAGGGCCACTCACAAGACACAGTATCTTCTGCTGGTCAGAGTGTTTCAAAGAGAAAGAATGCCAGGAAGGGACCAACCTGTGCAGAATTCTTTGGAGCAGGGCTGGTGGCTTACACCTGTAATCTCAGCACTTTGGGAGGCTGAGATAGGCAGATCACTTGAGGTCAGGAGTTTAAGACCAGCCCGGCCAACGTGGTGAAACTCCGTCTCTATTAAAAATACAAAAATTAGCCAGGTGTGGTGGTGGGTGTCTGTAATCCTAGCTCTCAGGAGGCTGAGGCAGGAGAATCGCTTGAACCCAGGAGGCGGAGGCTGCAGTGAGCCGAGATTGCACCACTGCACTCCAGCCTATACCACAGAGACAGAATCCATTTTAGAAAAAAAAAAGAAAGAAAGAATTCCTTGGAGCAGTAAGGGTGATGCTACCTTTGCTGGGGCCACCGGTTGCTGGGCTGACTCTGTCCTGGGCTTCTCCCTTTTGTGGCTCCAATGACCCAGGTTGATGCATGCAGGCTGACGTGTTTCTTCCTCCTAGCCCCAGATCTCTGGCATTCATAGTACTGCTGGAGTGGGGCCACTTGACCCTCTTGGGGGCCTTATGGACAGGATCCAAGATGACTCACACCAGTTGTCTCTTCTGTGTGGGCTGCATCAGGTCCCCAGGAAGCATTTGCATGCTTGTTTTAAAATGTAGGCTTTATTATTATTCAAGTATGGTGAGGCAAATAGACCAGAAGACAGCTGCCGTTGAAAAGTTTGTTACTCACAGTTGCCAAGAAGAGGAGGCCACCATCCTATGCAGGGCCACACGGGGAAGCACTGAGGTGGCCAGGAGGCAGGAGTGAGGGAGAGTGTAGCAAGAGTCTTTACTGTGGTTTTTGTGGGGGAGAAATGGGTAAAACAGGGTGGGCAGGGCTAGGGCGGCGAGTTGGAATAAGGTCAGCAGGCTCTGGGGTGTAGGACCTGTCCCTCGTTGTCTGGTACCTGGCCTTGGAGTGATTAGGACTGGGGAATGCTGGCCTGGAGTGGGAGAGATTGATAAAGAAGACGACTGGGGGACACAGGCTTTGGATGGGCTGGTTTGCATACGGCAGGCAGGCTTGCGGGAGGCAGGAGGGGTTATTCTCTCTAGGAATCAGCTAGCTTGAATGTGATGGCCTCTCCCAGATCAGCAAGGCCTCAACATGCCAAAGCATCATAAAATACAGAAGCTAAAAGACATGATTAATACAGGGCTCCTCATCCTGACCACACTCGGGAGTGCCAGTCAGTCCCAGCCCGCAGCTCTCTGGCAGCCGCAAGTTCTCAGAGGTCTCTCACACCCACAGGTGCAGGCGTCAGCCTCTCCAGCTGCAGAGACACATTTCACCCTGCAGGGCGGCGTCATGAGCACATCCTGTCACTATGCTTGAGTGGTCCCTTCCCGGCTTAAAGGAGGAGGACAGTGGGGTGGGTCAGGGGTGGAGGACAATCAGCCTTTATCTTCAAAGAAATCTCTTCACATCTTTCTTTCCATTTTCTGTTTGAGTGCTTAGGAGTTGTGAAACTTCTTTTAGAAGGCTTCCTTTTGTAAATTCCACCAATGAAGAGTTGGCCCCATCGGTTGATGTGGTTTGGATGATTGTCTCCTCCAAATCTCATGTCGAGACGTGATCCCTGGGGTTGGAAGTGGGGCCTGGTGGAAGGTGTTTGGATCACGGGAGCAGACCCCTTATTAAATGAGTTTGGCCATCTCCTTGGTGATGAATGAACTCTTGCTCTGAGTTCACAGGAGATCTGTGTAAAAGGGTGTATCCCCCAACACACACATTCTCCCTCCACCGCACTCTCTCTTGCTCCTGCTTTCACCAGGTGACACCAAGCTCCCATTTCGCCTTCTGCTGTGAGTAAAAGCCCCCATAGCTAAGATACATCAGCACCATCTTTGTACAGCCTGCAGAACCAAGAGCCAATTAAACCTCTTTTCTTTATAAATTACTTTGTCTCAGGTATTTCTTTATAGCAAATGTAAGAACGGCCTAATCCATAGGTTGTTTAGTAAATGACATCTATCAAATTGGAACCCTTGTGAAATTTCCATTTTAACAACCTGTTTCATTGTAGTTACTGTAGATCTAGAGGGTCATGAGCTTAGGAGCCAGGTGCTGCAGCAGCACTGTGGATGGCTGCCCCAAATCCACTCCCCACACCACGCCTGATGGCAGAGTCCCATGTCATTCAGGGAGCTTCCTCCAGACTACTGTAAGCCCAGGGAAGAGACATTTCCCCATACAGGAGGGTCGAAGAGCACCCCCAATCATCCCGTCATCCCACCGGTTTTTGGATTAAGCATCACCTCCAGATTCAGGTCTGGCTGGTGAGACAGGGAGAGATATCTGCTGGGGGCTCTGGGAAAGATCTTCCTTGCTCTTAAAAAGAGACAACCAGGGTAAACAAAATCTGGTACATCCGTGCAACGAAATAGCGTCTTCCATAAAATGGAATGGTACGTGCTACACCATGGGTGAACTCAGAGACACGACGCTGGGTGAAAGAAGGCAGACATGAACGCCACATGCCGCATGATTCCATTTCTATGCAATGTCCAGAAATGGCAAATCTAGAGAGACGGAAGGCAAACTCATGGTTTCTGGGAGCTTGGAGCTGGGAGAATGGGAGACACTGCTTAATGAGTATAGATGTCCTCTTGGGGTCATGAAAATATCCTGGAACTAGAAAGTAGCGATGGTTGCACCATGTTGTAAATGTGTTACATGCTACTGAATAGTATCTTTAAAATGGTTAACATCGGGGATTTTGTATCATGTGTATTATATCGCAGAGAGTACCAGGAAGGAGCAGGAGCTTTTCTGCTGCTCTGCAGGACGATAGGAGAAGGTCATGCCAGGGCAGCCATTGTGGCTGTTCTATGATCCTAGGGGACAGGCCTGAGCTCCAAGCCAGCAGCGGAGGGAGGCAGAGCCCCGAGGCAGGGAGAGGCAGGAACTTGATGTCTATCCTGAGCCTGCAACCACTCAATTCTGGAACATCCTACCTCTGGGTTTTTTGTTATGGAAGATTTGAAATGTGCCATGGAGAGGCAGAACTCCTTGGAGTAATGATTACCTCCTTTCAGACCACTCTACAATTTCCTTTTCAACTAACTGCTGATCTTAGAAAACACGATTTGCCAAGAAAAAATTCCATTGAATTCCCAAAGGGCAAGATCCATCTTTCCTGTCCCCTTGAGAAAACCTCTACCCAAACAGCAGAACCGAAGAGCAAATTTGATTCCTCCTCTGTTGCAGATATGATTACACTAATTTTGTTATGGATGAATGGCGGGAGCACAGGATGTAGGAGCACGAAGTCCCTGGTGTATTTGGTCTGGGGGTTGGTTTCTTTTTCCCTACAGTCTCTAGACTGCCTTTTTTTTTTTTTTTTTTTTTTTAGCTGCTTCAAGGGTATAAATAAATCCTGCAGAAATCATGGAGTGAATGGTCCCCTTATGGCCTGAAAGAGTTCAGTGCGGTTGATTTGCTCCCAAGGTGAGGCACAGACCCGCGGAGGATTCACTCCAGGGTTTCTCAGCTTCCAGGGGTTGCGGCTCTGCTGCCTGCATCTTGCTTCCACCTCTTCAATCGTCCTGTTATTCACTCATCCCAAATAACATCAGTTTCATACATTTAAATTTGGAAATCAAAGTTAAGCCTATGGCGTAGGGTCAGAATTTTTTTACAAGAGTAAGGAAAAAGATCTGGTCCCACAGGAATTCACAGGAAATGGCTCTGGGTGAGTGCTGAATCCCAGTGAGTGGGAAAAAAAAAGGGATGCCCAGCTGGGAGGAAACGCTGAGAGCAAAAAGGGGTCCCACCCCGGCCCACGAGTCCACCCACGACAGGTTGGGGACAGACTCCTTCACCCAGACAATGCCAAGAGACCAGATGCCCCACGAAACACACATTTTTACCAGGTGCTAGATTTCTGGCTGTTTTCTTTTCTTCTTTATATTTTTTTCTGGATCAGCCAATATTCCTCACAAGAAATATGCTTTATTTTCCAAATAAGGACATACTTACTATTTGACCTTTTAAAGTTCACGCCATCTACAAGGCAATGTGAAAATAAGTTTCTAAGGGTATTTGGGTAACAAGGGCAAGTTCTTTTACATCTTCTCATGTATTTTTACCTTTTTTTTTTTTTAGCAGGTTTTAAAACGTCCAGTCTATATTGTGGGTGTGTTTTCTGGCGTGCATTCACAGTAGTGATGTTAGTCTTAAGACAGGAATTGGTTCATCTTAGAGGCTCTGAAAGTAGCTCACTGCCTAAAGCCTCTATTGAAATGGTGGGAAACATTCACTTTCCCTAAACTGACAGTTTTCAGCCCATTGAATGAAATCCAAGGAAACTCATGATCTGGATTCTGATGTTGAAATAACACCATAAATCTATTGGGTGGAGAAGGGAGAATATGCCCTTTAATTTGCATCCAAGTACCTGAAATTCAAGGTATTTCCTTTGATAAATAACGTCACAGCAATTCTGGGTGGGCAAAGATTCCACAGATCCCTTTTCAGCCACAAAGTGGAAGAGCAGAGCCACAGGGATGATTTTGTACCTGGAAAAGGTGTGTGAGCATTTGCTTTGCCAGAGACTCCCTTCTAAAGTTTACTGTAAATAAAAATGTCAGCCACACCTTGCAGTAAAAACTCCCCCCAGCTTTGCCTCCACTCCTCACTTTAGGAAAGAAAAAGTCCCTTTCTGTCTGCCAAGTATTTTAAGTTTCCTTTAAAATGTGTAGACTTTCTTTGATATCTAAAGACACCCATTTATTCCCTGTGAAGAAAGCACTTTTCATACAGAAAAAAACTAACCAAAGGATGAGCATGATGACAAAGGTTAAATCTAAGATGGGCAGTAAGAGTGGGCTTCTTCTGTCATCTTCTCCCAGGATAGTGGCAACAGGGAATCATGGGATCCCAGGTACCCAACTAGAATAACCTTAATTAACTCTGTGTGTGTGTATAAAAGCCTTCTTAGTTGTTGATTTCAAACCTAAAAGTCTTGCTGCCCCATCTTCCACCATGAACTCTCCCCACGTGCTATGTCTTCATGGACTCTGTTTCTGAAGGAGAAGGAGATGCTGTCCCCACCCCAGGCATGGCCACGTGGTCTGTGTCTGCTGGGAGCTTTCTCACCTGTCTCAGCCATACTGTTGGGTGTGAACTGTGAAGTCCATTACCCTTGGTAGTGGGTTGAATTTTGTCCCCCAAAAAGCTCAGTCCAGGTCCTAGTTCCCAGAATCTGTGAACGTGACCTTATTTGGAAAAAGTGTCTGCAGATGTCATGAAGGATCCCAAGATGAGCTCAACCTGAATTTAGGGTGGGTCCTAAATCCAGTGACTGGTGTCCTTATCAGAAAAAGGACAGGGAGATTTGGGACACAGAGACAGAGGAGAAACA
This sequence comes from Piliocolobus tephrosceles, assembly GCF_002776525.5. Classification (NCBI taxonomy): domain Eukaryota; kingdom Metazoa; phylum Chordata; class Mammalia; order Primates; family Cercopithecidae; genus Piliocolobus; species Piliocolobus tephrosceles. The sequence continues at coordinate 121,109,922 of NC_045444.1, forward strand.
CCAGGGAGAAGGGAATGTGAAAACAGAGGCAGGGATTGGAGTGACGCATCTACAAGCCGAGCACTGGCTGCAGCCACCAGAAGCCAGGAGAGGCCTGTAACAGACTCTCCCTTGGGTCCTTCAGAAGGAACCAGCCCTGCATGAGCCTTGATGTGGGATTTGTGGCCTCCAGAACCGTGAGATAATAAATTTCTGTTGATTTAAGCCATCATATTTGTGATACAGTGACAGACCACATATATGATGGTGGTCCTATAAGATTATAATAGCAGGTTTTTACTGTACCTTTTCCATGTTTAGATACACAGACACTTCCCATCATGCAGTTGCCTGCAGTACCCAGTACAGTCACATGCTGTATGGGTTTATAGGCTAGGAGCAATAGGCTATGCCACATAGCCTAGGTGTGTGGTAGGCTATGCCATCTAGATATTCTGTGATGTTCCCACAACAATGAATCATTTAACATTCATTACATTTCTCAAACCATGCCCCTGTTGTTAAGCAATGCATGGCTGTTATGGCAGCTCTAGGAAATTAACACACTCTACTGATCTAGGACTTGGTGGTTCAGCCCAAATCCCCAAATTCTGGGTTATTCCACTTTCTTTTAGCTGCCAACTCTACCTACAACCCACCTCCTCACGTTGGCCCCCAACTGTCCACACCTCTTCTGCTTGGCTCCTCCTACCAGCAGTTCTTGGCCCTGGCTGCACATCAGAGAGTTTTGAAACAATACTGAGGCCAGGATTTCACCAAAGACCAACTAAAAAGACCATCTCAGGGCAGCAGCTGAGTCGTGAGCATGATGGTAATTGTACAGTGGAAGTAAAAGACCCTGCACCAACCCCAGAGTCTCCCTGACATTCACCCTCCCCCCTTCCCACATGCTGCCCACAGAGGTCTCTTCCACGGCCAACTGATGACAGCTCTCTGCACCCATGGGCCTCAAATTCAAGGTTGCATAACAATTTCCTGGGTCACTTGTAAACGTGCAAATTCCCTAGGCCCTACCTACAAAGACCCTGATGCTATAAATCTGGTAGCCCAGAATACGAGTTTTAACAATCTTAAAATGTGCTGCACAGTAGAATCACCTGGGCAACTTAAAAGAAAGACAAACACATAAAACCAGTGTCTGGGCCAGGCGTGGTGGCTCACACCTGTAATCCCAGCACTTTGGAAGGCCAAAGCGGATGGATCACCTGAGGTCAGGAGTTCAAGACCAGCCTGGCCAACATGGTGAAACCCAGTCTCTACTAAGAAAACAAAAATTAGCTGGGTGTGGTGGCTTATGCCTGTAATCCAAGCTACTCAGGAGGCCAAGGCAAGAGAATCACTTGAACCCAGGAGGTGGAGGTGCAGTGAGCCACGATAGCACCATTGCATTCTAGCCTGGATGACAGAGTGAGACTCCGTCTCAAAAAACACAAACAAAACAAACAAACCAAAAAACAAAACAACAACAACAAAGCAATGTCTGAACCACACCCCAGATCAACTGAATCAAAAACTTTAAGGGGAAGCACTCAGGCATCAGAATTTTTTAAATGTTCAAGCTGATTCCAGTGTGCAACCAGGCTTGAGATCCATTGTTTCAAGAAATGCTTACTGTGTGCCAGCTACAAGGGTGAGTGAAATAGATGCTTCATGCCCTTCTTGAGCATATAGTCTGGTAGGGCAGCCAGATATTTTAATTATTTAAATATATAAATAAATAGACAATTCTAAAGTGTGAAGAGTGCTGTGGTGGAAAGAACGAGGTACTAGGACTGATGTGGGTCGGGGACATCCACATGAGTAGGAAGGAGCTGCAGGGAACAAGCCGAGTTATCTCGAGAACCAGCCACAAACCTTCTCCAGCCATGCCAAAGCACGTCCCTCCACATGCCTCCCAGAACCCAACTCTATGCCCAATGGTACAATTCCTGCCCATGCTACGCATTTGAGCTTCACAAAAAGGAATGGATTCCAGGAGCTGTGAGCTGGAGAAAATATTGCTTTAAATATTATATTTCAATGCTAGTAATTTTTTTTCCAATCTGGGAAGTTTCCTACCCTACTTAAAACTTGTTCTTTACAGCATTGTATACCCTGAATCTAAACATAATGCCTGGCTCACTGTGAGTTCTCCAGAAATGCAGTTCAGCTGGAATTCCACATCTTTCCAGTTCCTAGCAAATCAGACCTAAAAGAGCAATGGAAAGCGGCACCCTGGAAAGGTTGTTGATGCTAATCTGTGTGCTCTTATGCACATGAAGGTCATGCAGATGCCTTCAACACAGCATATCCCTAATCTGTGTGCTCTTATGCACATGAAGGACATGCAGATGCCTTCAACACAGCATATCCCAAACTAAACTATCATAGTTTAATCAACTCTCCGCACACCTGTCCTTCCCAACTCAAATCACTTCCCCAAATAGGCTTCTCTCATTCAGTTGCCATTGATTTAACCCTTCCAATGCTCTCACTTGCTTCCTCTCCTCCACACTTACTATGAGGCTGCCTGTTCCCTCCAGGAAGTCACGTCTCTCCTGTCCCTTCCTGACCATGCAGTGTCCCTGAAACCCTTCGGTGGATCCCCATCACCCATAGCACAAATCCAAACGACTTTCATGTGACACACAGAACCCTCCATAATGCAGCCACTGGCTATCTTTTTAACTTTATTTCTTGCCACCTTGGGTAACCATCTATCCCAGTTGGCTTAGGACTAAGGAGATGGCCAGGATGTGAGACTTTCAGTGCTAAAATCAAGAAAGTCTGAGGCAAACTGACACAAGTTGCTTTTGACTCCAGCACAGCTCCCTACACACCCTCAGCTATTTCCCCACCCACAGGTTGTTTTGTGCTGTCCATTCTGCCCAGATCCTTTCTGTCATCCAACCTTTTACTGGTCTAATTCTCACTTATGCTTCTAGACTGGGTTCAGGAGGTGCCTGCGGCTGGAAACCTCTCTTGCCTTCATGCTGGCAGACCCATAGGTGAGCTCAGGGCCTCTCCTCTGTCCCCATGGAGCACTTGGGACACAACTATCACAGCCGGGACGCTGCATTGAACGTTTCTCCTTGTGTGTCTGCCTCTCACACAGGATGTAAGCTCTCAAGGCCAGGACCTGTGTCTTACTCCTCTTGTATCCGCAGTGTTCAGCCCAATGCCTGGCACGTAGCGATTGGTGGAATCAGTTATTCAGGAACCCCAAGCATAATCCTTTGTGGAAAAAAATGTCATTGCTAATTTAGGAAAAATCCCAATCCTAATCAGTCCTTTAGCCATTTTGAATATAGGTATCTTCCAGTTTAGCTTTTCAGATGCAGTTTCCATGAAGAAACTGACCCAGAATTAACCAATAGCACTGGAATAACTTCTGTGTCATCACACTTCAATGATTAATTTTGGAAATGTGTTACCAGATACTTAATTTACTGCAAGTTTGTTTTGGAAATGAGATATTTTAAAAAATACGCTTTAAATTTGACCATAATAACACGTTCTTGTCATTCTATGGGATTACTATAAGCTTAAATGACATAATAAATGTAAAGGTGCTTCAAAACATTTAAGCACTGATATGAACGTACTACATTACTATGAAGGTCGTTTTTATCCTCATCATTAATGTTGTGTGGTCTCCTGATACATCCTACAGAAAACTGAGAATCTGAGGAAGTAGAAAACTGATATAGTTTTGCCATTTATTAGCACGTGACTCAGGCAAGTAATGTCACTTTTCTGAGGCTCCATGTCTATCAAAAACAAATAAGGACCGTAATATCTACCACATAGGGCCAAAATCAATGAGCTAATGTATGAAGAAAGCCTGGAGATCCAAAGGAGAATGGTGTTGGTGATGGTGTTGGTGTTGGGACAGAGATGGTGTTGATGATTGTGATGGTGATGGTGATGGTAATGACGATGGTGTTGACGATCGTGATGGTGATGATGGTGTTGGTCATGAGGATGGTGGTGGTGGTGATGGTGATCAAGCTGGAATAAGTGATGGGGTTAGAATAGTGATGGTGTTGAGATGGGAACAGCATTGGTGATGGTGTTGATAGTGATGGTAGTGATGGTGATGATAGTGTGGGAATGGGGATGGTTATGGTGATTATGATAGTGTTGGTGATGGGGATGGTGTTGGAGATGATGATGGTGATGAGACGGGGATGGAGATGGTGATAATGATGGTGCTGGGATGGGAATGGTGATGGTGATGGGGCGTGTTGAGTAATGGGAATGGTGTTGGGTATCATGACAGTGGTGATAACGATGGTGATGGTGATGGTCCTGGTGATGATGTTGTTCATGGTAATGGTGTCGGGGTGGTGTGTTTGAAAGCTAACAGAGTGGAGTGCCATAACTTGGCTTAGTGCCTTGCTCATAAGGCAAGCATTCAGCAAATTTCTTTTGACTGAATGAGTAGAAGAAGTGGCTTTGGGAGGCCTTTTACTCTACTACACTTTATCTTAATATTAAATTCAGCAGTCAATGGTACCAGAACCCAAACTATATTTACATACATGTGAAGGAGAGACTGGCTTTCTGGGGCCTGACATTTTTGCTTGATACTGATTATCTTACATATTTCAACTGAAATCTGGTTTCAAATATTTGAGATTTTGAATGTTTTGCCTTCTCTTTTTTCCTTTGCCCACATATGATCTCACTTTGCTTTGTGATCCCTGTTGTGCAATGCAGAGGACTTTCCAGCTGTGGCCTAGGGCCGATGCTCTAGTCCCTCCATGACCGACTGCACTTGAATGTAAGACAGAGCTGATCATGAGGAATACTCTCCTTTCTCATAAGCACCACTTTGCAGCAATGACTAGAAGAAAGGTCCAAGCTCAGATCTAAAATTAGAATTAGCCATGTTTCATCAAATCTAGACTTTGGCAAAGAAATCATTTCTGCCTCATAGTTAAACTCTGAGAGTAAACAAAGAAGTCACCAAAGACATGTGGCTCCTTCTTGACCAGACCATAGGGGTCACTGCCCAGGTCTCTGAGTCAGAGGTAGTAACCATTCCTCCGCCAGCTGGTTCTTCCCAACCAAACACCCACACTGCAACTTAATGATTAGCCATTATTCTTTCTTTTCTCCTCCTCTAACCAGCTCTCCGCAGCAATGTCCAGGCTCATTCCACAGATGCTTGTGTGAGAACAGATCTATATTAAATCCAGAAGAGAAAAATGCCTGAAAAGGAGGAAATGATTTAGTTTAACAACTGAGGACTTAAGTGCATGCAGATTGACATTAGTTTGTGCCTAGAAATTGTGACACATCTGCAATTCCACGGAGGAACTGTGCTAAAGGGGCCCGTGCAGCAGGAGCACTGGCCTGAAAAACAGTCGCATAATATGGAATCTGCTCCCAGATACAGAATAAGTTACACGTTTTTTTAAGAATACAATCTCATTGCACACATAGAATCATTTGTGTTGTCAACTGACTTCCTTAACAATGCTTGTTATTGGCATAATTTAAATTAAGACCATCAAACAGAGCCCCAGAAAGAGCACAGTGTTATAACTGAGGAGAAGAGACAATATACACTCAGACTTCTTTTTTTTTTTTTGAAACAAGTCTCACTCTGTCACCTGGGCTGGAGTGCAGTGGCATGATCTCGGCTCACTGCAATCTCCACCTCCTGGATTCAAGCGATTGTCCAGCCTCAGCCTCCCAAGCAACTGGGATTACAGGCGTGTGCCACCACACCCAGCTAATTTTTGTATTTTTAGTAGAGACGGGGTTTCACCATGTTGACCAGGCTGGTCTCAAACTCCTGGTCTCAAGTGATCCACTCTCCTTGGCCTCCCAAAGTGCTGGGATTACAGGCATGCACCACTGTGCCTGATCGGAATTCTTCCTTAAAGACCAGAGATATCATAACCAAAGTTACGTATTGAGAAGCACATCCTCAACTTCAGAAGTCATTTTAGTTTTGATTTTTGGTTACATCTGTCATCTGTTCGTTCATTCACTCATCAATTATTTCTTGATCACTTGCTAAGTGCCAGGCTGTATGCTGTTCTACTCACAGTATAATTCTTCTTTAAGCATTTATTACATTATAAAAGAAACTTCCTGCAAAAAAAACCCCTATAATATGTGAGTCAGTTCAAGTTGCTATCTCTGAGTCTTATAAGCAAAGCTACAGTATAAAGTACAGAAAGATCTGTGATCTTCTTCATTTTTCCAGTTAATGACATTAAGTTTGACTATGAGAAAATATTTATTTCCTTTAGTCTAAAAATGTGTATAATTTCCTAAAGTGGAGATCATTTTTAGAAGCATCAACAGCCCTGACGTGTTTGGACATTAGCACCACTTTATTTTGCCTGTTGAAATAAAGATTTTATCCCAGCTATTTTCCTCTTTCCAAACATGACTTTCCAGACGATCTGGGCTGAATTGTGTCTGAGAAGTATAGGTGAAAAACTCACAAATCACTGTGAATCTAAGATCCAAATTTGTCATCTTAATTCTGGTAACTGACCCTCTTGAGACTTTGTATGAAGGTGACAATTTCTCAGAGAAAATATCCCCTAACTTAGAAATGAAGGCTATCGAGGTGTCAATCACTGAAACATGACTGAAAACAGCAACGCGAAGAGATTTTCAACTCCTGAATTGTCACGTGTCTGCAGCAGATGTGCCAGAACTGGTGCACACGTGCATTGCTGGTGGTTCTGGACATTGGTGCAACCCTTGGGGAAAACCATTCACATTTCACAAGTCACAAAAGTCTTACTTCACTTTGGATTAGTGATCTCAGTCCTGGAAAAAGTTCCTTTGGAAACAGCATCTTTAGTGTTGCAAGCAATATTGTCACAAAGATATGTAATCCAGACACCAGCCAGGGCATTGCTGCTGCTGGAGGAGATCCAATTAGCATTGACTGAGCTCTTCAGTTCCACCACAGCCTTGCCAGGACTTTGTGGATTTTAAGGAGACTCATCTTCTCATAGTCACCTCAACCCTCAGGCTCTTGCTTCTGCACACATTGACCTCACTGCCATCATGTCCACTATGAAAGGAAACTCAGTGTCTTCATTGACACATGCACCTACACACCTGTGCACATGCACCCATGTTCACATGCACACCTTTCCAAGCTCACACACACCTGTGCTCACACACACGCACACCTGTGCTCACACACACCTGTGTTCACACACATACCTGTGATCACACACACCTAAGCTCACACACATCTGTGCTCACTCACACACACCTATACTCACACACACACACCTGTGATCACACACACCTTTCCAAGCTCACACACACACACCTATGCTCACACACACACCTGTGCACATGCATCTATGCTCACACACACACTTTTCCAAACTCACACACACCTGTGCTCACATGCATACACAACTGTACTCACACACACACCTGTGCTCACTCACACACCTATACTCACACACACACCTGTGATCACACACACCTTTCCAAGCTCACACACACACTTGTGCTCGCACACACACACCTATGCACACACACACACCTTTCCAAGCTCACACACACCTGTGCTCTCACACACACACACATCTGTGCACACACATACACACCTGTGCTCACACACACACCTGTCCAAGCATTCATGAGTGCCACAGCCATCACAGAAGACTGGCATGGGTGAAAGGAGTCAATGTGAAGAGGGATCCACATCACAGCAACATGAACAAGTCTGCACTGGTCATTGGGCATCTTTGTTTTTTAAAAAATCCTTTGACCACTCACCAGAACATTGAAGAATTTCCACTCAATCCTTTTGTTGTGGGTTTATTTTTTTTTTTGTCCTTTCCTATCTTGCTCCCTCAACCCTGTCCACCTCCTCCCACTCTGGAAACATTTCTCACATTACTCCAGGACTCAATACCCTGGCAGCCACATTCTGCCCCTGGCCCTCCTCTCCACCCCCATCCCAGCATGGGGCTCATCGAGGCACAAGGCACTTCCATTGATGGAACCCGCCTGAAAGCAGCAGTGGTCATAGGGGAGATGTATGCTCCCTTTACGGCGACCCTATGGACCACTGCTTATAATTGTGAAATATTGCAAACAAGCCGAATAATCAACAATGCAAATATTTAAAAATGAATTATGCTAGTGGATGCCTAGGGCTGAGGGGAGTAGGACAGCTGGAGGTGATAACTAAAGAGTATGGTTTCTCTCGGAGTGATGAAAATGTTCTGATATTGTGGTGATGGTTGCACAACTCTGTGATTCTACTAAAAACCACTGAAGTGCATACTTTAAATGGGTGAATTGCATGGCATGTCAATTATACCTCAACAGTTGCAGTGAGCCGGGATCGCACCACTACACTCCAGCTCGGGTCACAGAGGCAGGCCTTGTCTCAAAACAACATTACACCTCAATAAGGCTGTTACCAAAAATACTTATGTTATATTCTCATGAGGAAATATTACCCAACAAATAAAGTGTGGAATTGTGATGATCCTGTCTACCTCCCCCCTCATGGCAGTCTGTCCTTTGATCTGCATGTTTGGGTCTTGCCTTTCCTATTTAACACCTGGCTACTACCCTTACCCATTAATCTTTTGGACTCAGCTTCTATTACCACTTCTTCTGTTATTGGATCCCACTCTTAGCTTTGGCAATGACTTCTGCACTGAAATGCTTGGTCTTGAAATCTATGAATATTTGGATTTGATTTCTGTTCTGGACCATTTTTTTTGACTTGTGCAACCAACTTAAAACATCAGCTTTGTCTAAGAGCCACGCTGCATCCCACCATCATCTCTAGGAAGCATGCCTATCCCAGCCACAGCCAGGCTAGGGCAAGCCCAGACAGGTGCTCAGGGCACAGCATTTAAGGAAGTGCTCACTCCCAGGCCCTTACAAATGTAGGCTCAGCTCTGAGAGTGAATGCTTCCTTAAGAGAGGCTTTCAGGTTGGAAAAATTTAAAGAGGCACTCACTCTCAGGAGCAGATCTTGCATTTGTGAGCACTTAAGAGTGAGTACCTCCTTAAATGTAGTGCCCAGAGTGCCTCCCTTGACTCACCTGGTCCCTGCCCTGCTGACACCAGGTAACGCAGAGGTGGTAAAATCAGACACTAGACCCGCAGGGTGTGTGTGCTCAATTAATGATTTTTACTTCATCAGCTTTGTCATAATAGTTTTCCAGCTAACATTTAACAAGTAACAATTATGCCCAGTAAGTTTCACTTTTCTTTTCAAGACTCCAAATTTAATTCTATTCCACTGAGCAAAATTCATCTGTAGACCATAGGAACAGAGTATGCTTAACAGCACAGACATTCCGTTTTCCCTGTAATAAACATTCAAGAAAGCAGGTAGGATCCTCGGACCATTCCTTAAGAGTCTGCCTCTCCAGCTGGGGTCATTGGAGAAATATTGAAATGCCTTCCTACACCCATGCCATAATCACAAAAGCTGAATTCACATACACCTTATACCAGGAAATAAATTCACTTCCTTTGGGGGAACAGTCTCTGTTCCATTCTGCATGGTACTGGTGTCATTTGCTGTGTGGTAACCACCCCACAAGTTCTTCTTGCCCACCGCGCAGATAGAGCGCATTTATCAAGACAGTGGAATTGCAGTAGAGAAAGAGTTTAATATACATAGAGGCAGCTAAATGGGAGACCAGGGTTTTATTATTACCCAAATCAGCTTCCCCGAAAATCTGGAGGCTGAATTTTTTAAAGATCACTTGGCAGGCAGGGCCTAGGGAAAGGGGAATGCTGACTGGTTGGGTCAGAGATGGAATCACAGGGGTCAAAGCTGTCCTCTTGAGTTCATTCCTGGGTGGGGTCCACAAGGCCAGATGAGTTTACTGGTCTGGGTGGTGCCAGCTGTTCCACCGGAATGCAGGGTCTGAAAAATACCTGAAACACCAATCTCAGCTTTCACAATAGTAATGTTATCCACAGGAGCAACTAGGGAGGTTAGGAATCTTGTGGGTTGTGACTGTGTAACTCCTGAGCCATAATTTCTAATCTTGTGGCTAATTTGTTAGTTTTACAAAGGCAATCTGGTGACGCAGGTAAAGAATGGGCTTGTTTTGGGGAGGGGCTGTTATCATCTTTGTTTCAAAGTTAAACTATAAACTAAATTCCTCCCAAAGTTAATTTGGCCTACGCCCAGGAATGAACAAGGGCAGCTTGGAGGTTAGAAGCAAGATGGAGTCAGTTAGGTCAGATTTCTCTCAGTTATAATTTTTGCAAAGGCAGCTTCAGTCTCATCTAACCCTGGCTTCCAGGATGTCATGTGGCCAGGTCTGTCCGGTCATGATTCCTTAAACCCTCTCCAGAGAGTAGGCACATGCGTCAGCAGAACCAGCAAGAATACTGCATGAAAACTGACACATGCGCACGACCGGGAGCGGGTAGCCTCCCACCCTGCAGGGTTCTCAAGCTAGAAAGACCTCATAAACTGGCAGCTCACAATGGCCATTCTTGCTGCCGTGGCTGGAGAATCAAATCACTGCTGAGAACAGAGCCAAAGGACGGGGTAGACACAGAGCCCTGAGGATGGTACTTCAGTGCCTCAATTCGGCTATATCTGAAATCTGGCAACCTAGACTTTTCCATAATGAGCCAATTATGTTTGAGGGGAGGAACATTTGTTTGTTTTGTTTCGCTTGAGGTAGTCTGAATGTATTTCTGTCAGTTGCAATTAAGAGAGTCTAGACTCGTTGAAACCTCGTCTCTACTAAAAATGCAAAAAACTAGCCGGGCCTGGTGGCTGGCGCCTGTAGTCCCAGCTACTTGGGAGGCTGAGGCAGGAGAATGGCGTGAACCCAGGAGGCGGAGCTTGCAGTGAGCCCAGATGGCGCCCCTGCACTCCAGCCTGGGCGACTGAGCGAGACTCCGCCTCAAAAAAAAAAAAAAAAAAGAGAGTCTAGACTAATAAAGCCAAGATCCACTCATTCATTCAGTATTCTTCTCTTTTGTCTTTCTTGCCTGCTTCCTTTTTTTCTCTTCCGGCCTCCTGCATTCTCACCTTCATCAGCATACTCTTTTCTTCCCAAAAGTCCCCAGGCTGGGCCTGCCACTGCAGACTATGCCTACGATCACCTAATTTTTTCCCAAAGGGATCATTTAGAACATCTGGCTTCAGACATGGGGTTCTGAATTCACCTTATTACAATGTGAAAACTAGCCTGTTTATTTCCTCCGGGTGAATAAAATCTCTACTGCCTCACGTTAACAGAGAGCCCATGACAGTACATGCCCAAGGGTCTTAAGGTTGTAGCCACGCAATGAGTGTAAGGATGTAGGTTCTCCTCAACCAGTATACACCTAGGCTAATGGTAAGGACTTGTTTATTAGCTGAAAACATGCTGGGCAGAGGTATCTCATTCAGTATGAGTGTAAATAGAAACAATGCATATATCCCAAGCTTCTTCTGTAATTTTTCTCTTTATTTCCTCTCTTCCTTCCTTCCTTCATTTCTCTCTCTCTCTCTCTCTCTCTCTCCCTGCCCCACTTTCTTTCTTTCCACAGAGTCTCATGCCTTCCGCCCAGGCTGGAGTGCAGTGGAGTGATCTAGGCTCACTGCAACCTCTGCCTCCCAGACTCAAGCAATTCTCAGCCTCCTGAGTAGCTGGAACTACAGGCGTGCACCACCATACCTAGCTAAAATTTTTTTGTACTTTTAGTAAAGATGGGGTTTCGCCATGTTGGCCAGGCTGGTCTCAACTCTTGGCCTTAAGTGATCCACTCTCGTCGGCCTCCCAAAGTGCTGGGATTACAGGCATAAGCCACTGTGGCCAGCCTCTTACAGTTTTTTATATCTTCAAGATTTTTCAGCAGATTAAATATACAGTTGCTTGCTTCATTTGATGCAGTGTAAAGATATACAGATACATAGATTACTGGGGAAGTAGAAATAAATACTAAATGCTCACAATGAAAGTCTGAAGAGCCAAATTAGCAAGTCGTCTTATTTAATGATGTCTAGCAAAAGTAGACATGCTCAGAGATCAGTGAAAATTCTTTCCTCTTTAGATAGGTAATAGACTCTCTAAAGAAATACCAAAGTTGTTTAAACACAGCATTTCAGACCACACAGTCTTGGAATTTAAATATTCATCATCAAGCTGGGTGCAGTGATTCACACCTGTAAACCCAGTACTTTGGGAGGCCAAGGTGGGAGGATCGCTTGAGGCCAGGAGATTGAGACAGCCTGGGCACCATGGTGAAATCTCATCTCTACAAAAAATACAAAAATTAGTCGGGCATGGTGGCACATGCCTGTAGTCCCAGCTACTCGGGAGGCTGAGGTGGGAGGATCAACTGAGCCTGGGAAGTAGAAGCTGCAGTGAGCCCTGATCATGCCACCACACTCCATTCTGGGCAATGGGAGAGAGACTCTGTCTCCAAAAATTTTTTTAATTAAAAATAAAAATAATAAAAATTCATCATCAAAGTAGTCATGGAGATAATGAAAGATGGCAAACATCTGAGAGAAGGGAGTGGACACGCCGTTCCATGAGAACTCACAATGGTAGATCTCTGGAGAGGGCAGTGAGCACAAGGTCAGCTGGGAGGCAAGACTTGGACAAACAACTTTTCATGTCACCAGTTAGGGAACAATGACGAAGACCGTCCAACTGAAGGAAATGTGAGAGGAGGAGTCAGCAGACGGATGTGTGATTCCACATCAAAGGCAGCACAAGGGAAGTTTGTGAATGACCTGGAACACCTAGCTAAGAAGTGTGGACTTTATTCCTTTTGGAGAATGGGGGGGTGGTGCCACTGGAGATTTTGGGTCCTGGTCTGATGCACGAAAAATGATGTTTCAGAGAGAGAACCCTGGCTGCAGTGTGCACTAGATGACAGGTGGACAAGAAATCATGGGGAACTCATCAGAATGGCACAATGGAGTCACCAGGCGCAGCTACGGCGAGGCATCTGAGGCAGGGACCCTTGGGCTCTATGGACATGACGTGGTTTGTGAAAGAGACAGGAATCCTTCTCGAGGAGACTTTGTGCTCATGCCCCTGGAGATGGAAAAGGGAACCCAAGAGGCGACAAGGTCTGTCTTCCCCAGGCCAACCCCAAGAATCAGAGATCTGGAGCTGCAGACAGAACCCAGAAGGGCTGTGGGGGCCTTTGTGAGGATCTGGGCTGGCTCCAGCTGTCAGCTACATTGCCAGAAAAGCAGTGAAACACTTAGGGAAGAGTGTCCTCTTCCTGCTGCACCGCACCAGAAAAATTCTAGGTCACATGCAGGCTGACATTTGCACAATGGAGATGGGCTTTCAGAAAAAGAACACAAAATTTAATATTTTAGATATAAAAATAAATTATTGTTTTGAATAAGAGGAGAAATTACAATAAATTATAATTGTTAAATAAATAACAAATAACACAAACATCACATAACCGAGAATAATATTTTAATTAACCAGCTGACACACTTGTATAATGATCTTCTTTTTTCCAGATATTTTTAGCTGTATGCTCTCACTGCCTTTTAATGTCAACAACTTTATAATATTATTTTCTATAAAAAGCAGGAAAGATATTTTTAACCTCAGTTCTAGCATGGTTGAAGGAAATTAGTTCTTTAATATTGATCATTTAAGAAAGTTTCTTTCTGCTTCACAAAACTTTATTGGCAATATGCAAATTTTTAAGTGTTATTAGGTTTGGGGGAATCTCTGTAAAATGTATTTCATGCATGAGTTGTAAGAAAGATTTGGGGGCATTTCGGGATTTCTAGTCTATTAACTTATGCTAAATACCTTTTGAATTGATGACACTTGTTAACCAGCTTACCACCAATGTCTTCATTATAATAATGCACTGTGAGTTCATGTTATCTTCATCGATGTTGGTATTTTGTATCAAATCAGAAAGAAATAGGTTCCCATACAGGTATGTCTGGGCAAGGCCATTTCAGGCCAAGGGAAGAGTATAAGCAACATGCTTTATGCTGAGACAGAGTTTGGCAAAAGCAAGGCATCCAGTTTGATAGAATACAGTTTAAGTAAAACAGCAGTGGATGAGTGAACAAGAAACAGTTGGGATTAAGTAAGGAGGTAGGAAGTTGTGCTAAATACTGGCACATGGCTAACAAGGACCATTATCCTTTTAGTTAAGAAATCAGAGACCTATTTCTGGACCTAAACACATGAAAGCCACTGCTAAGGTCATTATCGCTGAAATCAGACTGACCGGATTTCCAGCCCTAACTGCCGCTAATGAACTTGTGAACCTTGCTAAAAATAATTTGGCTCTACATGACAGTGACTGCAAACTGCATATATATGTATGCAAACTGCATATATATATATATCACTAAATATGCACTAAACGAATCCACAACCCGACTTCTCTTTCCTTCTCTTTAGAGGATCTCTAACATTCCCACACTCTCCAACACCGCCTGACGTGAGGTAAGTGTGGACATAGGAGCCACCTACGTGGAAAGAGTCAATGGTACTAACTGTTGCCATTACCATAGCTTAGTGTAGCAAATTTTCTTTTTCTTTTTTCTTTTTTAATTTTCATTTTATCCAGGCGCGGTGGCTCACGCCTGTAATCTCAGCACTTTGGGAGGCCGAAGCAGGTGATCACGAGGTCAGAAGTTCAAGACCAGCCTGACCAATATGGTGAAACCCCGTCTTTACTAAAAATACAAAAATTAGCCGGGCGGGGTGGCAGGGGCCTGTAATCCCAGCTACTCGGAGGCTGAGGCAGGAGATTCGCTTGAACCTGGGCGGCAGAGGTTGCAGTGAGCTGAGTTTGTGCCACTGCACTCCAGCCTCAGTGACAGAGTGAAACTCTGTCTCGAAAAAAATTTTCATTTTATTTTATTTTTTAGAGATAGAGTCTCACTCTGTCACCCAGGCTGGAGTGCAGTGGCATGATCCTGGCTCACTGCAGTCATGAAATCCTGACCTCAAGCCACCCTCCCACCTTGTATTCCCAAGTAGCTGGGGCTACAGGTGTGTGCCACCGTGTCTAGCCAATTTTTTTTTAAATATTTTGTAGAGCCAAGGTTTCAGTATGTTTCTCAGGCTGGTGTTGAATTCCTGGCCTCAAATGATCCTCCCATCTCAGCCTCCCAAAGCACTAGGATTACAAGCATGAGCCACCACACCCAGTCTAGTTTAGCAAATTTTCAAATTTGTATGACCATATGAATGCAAAGCTAAGGCCCCTCCGGGACCTTAGGAGGGGATCCAGGCAAGCAAAGCTCAGTTTCAATAGTATCAGTGTGAAGCCACCTCTGGTCCCACAGCTTTACCTGCCAAACAGGAAGCAAGGTCAACAGCTGAGAGTCATGAGGTAGGTGGAACAAATTCACACAAAATATATGTGATTCACTCACTGGAAACCACCTGAATCCCAGAAATGGCCTGTGCCCGGGCTGTAGTCCTGGGTAATGCAGGTGTAGGCAACAAGACAGTGACAGGTAAGTTACCACCGTGGATGTGAAACTCGTAGAAATTCAAGACAAAATCACAGTAATCCCAGTGATGACAGATGAGTCTGGTGCATCATTTTCACAAAGAAATATCTCAAAGACATAGTACAAAGACACAGTGCAAAGAAAAATATTGACAAGACCTTATGACTAGGTAGAGAGCAAGAAGAGAGGAGTGTTCCCACCTGGGAACTGGGAGAGGATGACGGCTTCACTACCAACAGCTCGATGCTCCTAGCATTAACAGCTCAGTTTTCTCCCTTCATGCTCAGTATCACCATTGCCAGTACTTTAGGAGAGAAGTGGGGAGTGGAGTTATTTCTGCCCAAAGCCCACAAGGTGAGGAGAGTGCCACAGTACTGGCTAAAATAAGAAAACTCGGAAGAAACCAAGTGTGAGAATGGAGGTAGCTGCCGCAGAGACGGAAGCAAGAGAGCTCTGGGTGGAGTCAGCAGAGAGCTCACCAGGAAACCAAGACTGATGCCTGGACAGCCAGGAATGTGACACAAGCCACTCACGAAGGCCTCAGATAAAGTGGAACTCCCCAAGTACTATTCCTTGTACAGTATCTGTCAGATTTTATTAAGTTCCAAGTAACAGAAACCAAGAGTGCTCAAGTTGGCTTGAAGAATTGATGTAATTCTTACTCTAAGAAAAATGCAGTTCAGGTTCCTGTTCTGCTTGTCAGCCATCTGCATCTCCTCTTCTCCATATTCTGGCTTCATCCTCAGGCCAACTTCCCTTGGGATAGAAGATGGCTGCCCTCACAAGATAAAATGGTTACCCTCATGAATCAGCTGCCAGCGACAACCAAGGCCCCAACTTCTCCACTCATATTCAAAGGAAGAGAAAAAGACCTGCTCCTCCAACACAAACACACACACTCACAACTGTCCAACAATTGGAAGATCCAGACTAACACATTAAAAATTATTTTCTTTATATTTAGACATTATAGAGTTATCTGTGCAATATTAATACATTGTTTTTGAAAGTCAAAGCTGGAAAAAATAACACAACAATGATAACAGCTAATGATTATTGAACATGTACCCCATATACCAGCTCTTGGTGATTTCCTGCATTAATCTCTTCATCCCTAAGGGATAGATGCTACTGTTAAACCCACTTTACAAATGAGAAAACTGAGAGAGAAGTTAAGGAATGTGCCCAGGGTCCCACACAGCCTTCTTTTCGTGTATCTGTGAGAATCCTCCCTTGAATGAACCTCAAAGCTCTAGTTTGGGGATGGCAGATAGGGCACGAGGGCCAGTTTTCTAGAACCATCTATGCTATTTTTATGTGCTGAATATAAAAGAGAGACTCATACTTTTTGACCTTTGCAGGTACTTGGGACCATCACAAATGCTTCTTCCGTAAAGTCTTGTCCCTAAACTAGTATCCACCAATTAAAATTTTGTTTAAGAAATAAAAAAGGAGTAAAAGTCCTTGGGATTCAATACTGAGGACTATTTTCTGTTCACATGCCTTTCCCTTCCAAAATCCTATCAGCCAGATTTCTGGGTTAAATTTTATTTTCACCCAGTATTTTCAGTCTCTAACAAAATAAACAGCAACCCCAGGAAACAGATACATTTGCAGCTCTGTAAAAGAATAACATTCCCTCCCCTCCCAGGCGGGGAGAGAGCACCGCAGTCCCCACTCCCCCAAAAAGGAGGCCAGATGCAAGGGAGTTTCCTTTCTTTGGCTGGTCTTCTAAGCAAAGTGAAGAATTCCTGGAGCATGAGTCATCTGTCCTGATTCCAGGCAGCATTGCATGGCCAGGACCTCCTGGGGAAGAGGAAAAGTGAGAAAGAGGCTGTATTAGTCAGGGATCTCTAGAGGGATGGAACTCATAGGATAGATGTAAATACGAAGGGGAGTTTATTAAGGAGTATTGACTTACACGATCACAAGGTGAGGTCCCACAATAGGCCGTCTGCAAACTGAGGAGCAAGGAAGCCAGTCCAAGTCCCAAAGCTGAAGAACCTGGAGTCTGACATCCTTCAGTACAATCAAGCTGACACTCAGTATTAACCACTACAGAGGCCGATGTACCACCCATGGTTCTCTGTCCCTGAGTAGGGCTCCCAGTCACTGCCCATCTTCTCCAGAGCTCTGCCCAGATGTCACTTGGGGGTTGTAGTTTTCAAAGTGAGACTTAAGGACATGGGAGCACACACACACACAAACACAAAGACATACGTGGATGGATGGATGGATGGATAGATAGATAGATAGATAGATAGATAGATAGATAGATAGATAGACGGACAGACAGATAGATAGACAGACAGATAGATATCCAGCAGTGTAGAGCTCAGGTTGTCAAGAGGCCCACAGAAGAGGGGAGCAATCTGTGCCTCCTTCTGCCTTGGTCCTGGACTGAGGGCCATGTGCGATAATGAACAGGTCATGGCCCTGATGGGCGCATCTTAAACTGCAGTGAAGAACTCACCCTCCTCTTCTGCAGAGTCACCAGGGCCAACCCACAGGCTTCGGGAAGCACACCTTTCAAAAGATGAGGAAGTTCTGGCCCAGATTCTCCGAATGCGAATATTCTCTATTGGTAAAAAGAACTCATTCCGGGACAAATCTTCATTCTGACTTGTAGGCAAATTACTTTTGTGGTCACCAGACAGTAGCTCTGCCAGTTTGTTTTACAGCAAGTATGTAATTTAAGAGGTGGACATGCCCGTTCCCAAAGGATTCTTTACTTTGTCATGAGATCTTTACACAGGATTGCATAAGGTTTTCCAGGGTTTGCTGCAAGTTCATTCACTACTTGGATGGCCAGAAAACCTACAATGTCAAAGTCACTGTCAATTAAGGTCAATCAGGAACGCAGGAAAAGGCCCTTTGGAATTGCCACCCAAGTCTTCCATCTGGGATGGTTTTGCTAACAAACAAGTTCCACAGGACCTGACACCTTAGGACATTAGTGCAGTCTTCTTTGTCATTTAACTTTGGAATTGCTTAAGTGGGTTTCTTCAAAGTGACTCTTCTCAGGACTTTGCATATGAACATTTGTGAGTATCCTAGAGGCAGTCGTTACAATTTCCACAATCGTATGTGACTATGTCACCCTATGGATTTGCGTCTATTTTTACTGACCCTGTTCTGAGGATTCCGATTAAGTAGCTCAACTACAAATCATGCTCCACAAATCAGCTGGTGTTTAGTGCAGGAAAAGCTCTTCTGAAAAGTGTGCTTGTTTGCTTTTATGCAGATTGTTGATATGGTAAATAACTCTTACGTATATGCTAGAGACTTCCTGAGACCCCTACCTGGTGGAGACTGATAACCCCAGAGAAGGATTTGTTTATCCTGGTGGTCTCATTTCTCCCTTGGAATCCTGCCCCATCTGAGAAGCTGGTCAGGACGCAGTGGGGACCTGGCATCTGTGCAAATGTCACACTCACCATCATGTCATCCACCCCATGACCCCTTCCTGAAGAAGACACCACCTCAGTTTCTTCGAAAGCCTGATATGTTAGCTTGGATTCTATCAAACAAGGACAGTGGCAGAGTTTTGGTTTTGTTACAAGAAGAAACACTGCACTGCGCACGTGGTCCCACTGTGCACGTCTGGGGTGTACTTCAGGAGAACGTTAGGCCAATGATCAATTCCCAGGGATCTTGACCTAATCAGTTTATTAGAAACAGGCTTTGCTGCCCTTTCTTACAAATATCTTCTCCACCACTCGAAGTCCTGCACCTGCCTGGTTTCAGTATTGTCGTGGGGTTCTCTTCCTGGAGCTGCTAAGTGGGAAAGGAAATTTGACAGCCAATCAGGCTGTTTGTTTTAAAACAGTCATCCAGGTCAGGGGTGTTGAACTTAAAATATGTTCCAGAAAGGTTGTGAAATGATCCTTCCCTTGGTCATCTCCGGGAAACCATCTTCTGAAGGTCATTTTTAGAAATAGGATTCTAAAATGAATTAAAGCAGCTCACCAAATAGCCCCTAGAGTCAGAATCCACTTGCACTTGTAATCCTAATGAATTCTCAGAAACAAGAGTAAAGTCAACCACTAGAAGATCATTCTAAGGTGCTTTATTTAGCTTTTTCTGTGTTGTGCATTATTCATTGGCAGAATTCTCAATTCTTTTCTGCCATTAATATTGAGTGAACATGTGTGTGTAAATCAAAGAACAGCACTTTTGGGGGATACATTTTAAGGGTTTAAATGTAATTATTTAGTTTAGAATTGGCTGGAATATAAGCTCCTTGGCTGAATATGTGGGAAATTATACACTGTGTATTCTTGATTCACCATTGCAATACAAAGATAAGCCCCTTTTTTGTGTAAAAATCCGTATACCTGCTACAATATTAGATATGCAGTAGTCCCTCTGCTGATGCTGGGGATACAGTCAGCTCTGTGTATCCAAGGGGGCATTGGTTCCAGAATCCCTATGGATGTCAAAATTCATGGATGCTCAAGTCCCTTCTATGAAATGGCACAGTGTTTGCATATAGTCTATCCTCATCTTCCCATAAACCTTCAATCATCTCTAGATTACTTATTATACCTAATACGTGTAAATGCTATGTAAATGGTTGTTGTATTGTTTTTAAAATTCATATTATTATTATTTTTCCCCTGACTATTTTTGGACCACAAGGGGTTGAATCCTTGAATTCGGGACCTGTGTTTACTGTACTGAAAATGTCAATAGCAATGAAAATGGTAAGATGGAGGGATGTGAGGGGTTGGGTCCTGAAGTCATAAAAATTGCATTGTGTCCTGGCCTATTTACCAGCTGTTGGGTCTTGTGCCTGTTACTTAATTTCTGTGAGTACCACTTCCCTCATCTGTAGAATGCAGAGGGCACGAGTAACTTACCTCGTGGTCTGAGAATTCTTTCACTCGCTCGTTCAATAATTGATTATGCACCAACCAGGCACTGTCACCAGCTCGGGGAAATAGGACAGAGGCAGCATCTTGTGAATATTCAATACGTGTTGACTTTTACTCTCCCAAATTAGTAGGAAGAAGAGGAGAGGTGTTCTTGCCTTATAAATATCCCTTCCCAGCTGGGCATGGTGGCTCACACCTGTAATCCCAGCACTTTGGGAAACCGAAGTGGGTGGATCACTTGAGGTCGGGAGTTGGAGACCAGCCTGACCAACATGGAGAAATCCCGTCTCTACCAAAAATACAAAATTAGCTGGGCGTGGCGGTGCATGCCTGTAATCCCAGCTACTCGGGAGGCTGAGGCAGGAGAATCACTTGAACCCAGGAGGCAGAGGTTGCATGAGCCGAGATTACGCCATTGCACTCCAGCCCGGGAAACAAGAGCAAAACTCCATCTCAAAAAATAAATAAATAAATAAATAAATAAATAAATAAATAAATAAATAAATAAATACTCCTTCCCTCTCCCTCTGGGGTTTTCTTGTGTCACTATAACTTCTGTAATAAAAAATTTCCAATGCGAGGAGGAGAAAGGTTGCAAGATGCTCTCCAGTGAGTTATAGCCTGATGAAGAGCTTGCAGATGACATCCTGTAAAAGCAGTGTGTAAGGAGCAGTTACAGAGATGTTTCTCTGAGGATTTATGTGTCTCATGGCCCTCTGAGCACATGCTTGCCAGTGCCTCTCTCCAAGGTCCCTCTCTGAGGCCACACCAGTTATAGCACTTCATGCCAGTCCTGTGGCCCCAGGGCTCACTACATATCCCAGGGCAACTGCCCTTCCTTCCCAGGACTCACTCTGTGACTCTCAACCTCGGATAACCTTGAAGGCCAGATAGAAGCCCTGGGATTTGGGCCTGTCAGGGAAAGTGAGAACATACCCTCTACTTTTCACATAATCACAAAATCTGATTTCACAATTGGCTACAGCTAAAGCCCTTTCATGAAATGTTTCCAAAACACTCATTAAGCTGTTTTGGAAAATGCAAAGATAGGCCTGTAGCACAGATTGAGGTGTGTGCATGTGTGTGTGTGGAGTTGAGACTCAACTGTGCTGCTGGGAATTTAAGATGTTAGAGCCTGGCTGGGGGTGGAAGCAAAGGGAAAACAGGAAGAAAGAGGGTGGTGTATGGAGGTACCTGGCAGAGATCAGGATCTAACAGGAAACACTAGCCATAAACAACACCCTGTGTAAAACCAGGCGCCACATGTTTGGGT
This sequence comes from Piliocolobus tephrosceles, assembly GCF_002776525.5. Taxonomy (NCBI): domain Eukaryota; kingdom Metazoa; phylum Chordata; class Mammalia; order Primates; family Cercopithecidae; genus Piliocolobus; species Piliocolobus tephrosceles. The sequence goes on from NC_045444.1 coordinate 121,131,502, forward strand.
CGAGGAGGCCTGGCATTGAGTATGAAGTTGGCTGCCTCATGATGGGCCACTGATAGCCTTGCATCAGGGAAATTTGGGGGACAACCAAGGAGGAGTGTGTACAGCAGGGCAAGCCAACTGCAGAGAGAGGCTGACAGGGGCTGCAGCTGAGTGCCACGCTGGGCTGCTATCTTTATCTCTATACTCACAGGTAATTTTAAATTTGATTGTCAGGGGAAAAGCTATATACATGGAAATGCTCCTCATGTCACTTACAATGACAAAAAATTAGAAGCTCTGGATTTCTATCCATATTGGAATGGTTAATTAAATGTCAGTATTTAATAGTCACGGACTATTATGCAGTCATTAAAGCAGATCATTACGAAGACTGGGGAGCAACATGGGAGACAATTATGGTACATGAATGAAAGGAGGATACAGCATCTTACACGCAGTATGATGGTAAATAACAACACTCAGCACGGTGTCATCGAGCACCTGCCTACCATGTGCCAGGAACGAGTGGACTCTGGACCATCAGAGAAGTGCTTGTCTTTGAGAATGGGGCACGCTAGGGAGTAACAGAGCAAATGAATAGGCAATGAGAAATAATGAAAAATTCTAAACAAGTGGCGAAAAAGGTAATATGTAATGACAACATATGAAAGTTCTATGGATATAAATAGGGCACAGTGGATTCAGAATAAGAGAGAATTGCCTACTTGAGAATATCTGGCTGGGAACCAACCCTGCAAATCAACAAAAGGCTGGAAGGACCACACGCAAGTCAGAGCAGGGAAACAGAGGTTCTGTACGGAGGTCATGTGGGTGCCTCCTTGGGTTCAAGTCCTGGCTTCTCTGCTTACCTGTGTGGGGCATTGTGACAATGATACAGAACATTAAAGTTTAAAAAATAAAATAAAAGATAGTTTAGCCCATTTACTTCATTCAATCCCTGACCTCTAGTTTTGAAACTCAAGACAAGAGAAATTGCCACAGAAACACAGTGCGGGGTGAAATGAGCTCCTTACTTCCAATTTTCTTGATTGTCAGTACCCGTATCGTACCCAGAACCAACGTAGCCACGAGGAACACCACACATGCCTCTGCCTAGCAATGCATCCTGGAAGGCCGATAACCATACAGTCACAAATTTTCCAAACAAGCTGTTAAACTGTTGGTAGCTTGAAATAGACCATGGTGAGAGTATTTACGTGCCAAAAACAGAAAAAAGAAAGAAAGAAGAAGGAAAAAAACGACAAATGCTATAATCATGATTTTCTGACTTTTCGTTTTGTTTATTGAGACAGAATTTACCAGGCTACCATGGTCCAGGCTGGAGTAGAATGAAGAATAAGGAAATGGATCTGACGAAGGGCCCCAAGGGGCTGGACTTTGAGCCAAGTGACCACAGTTTAAAGGACATAAGCAACCTAGCCTTGATTCCATGGCGTCGCCACACCTGCAGATGTGGCCCCTTGGGAAGACAGCAGCTATGGCTATAGTACAGGCAACCTCAGGGCTGGGTACAGGAACCAAGGCATTCCCTACACAGAGTAAGCTTTGTTAAACAGTCCGGGATGTTTTTTGCTGTGCTGGGGGAATTCAGAGAAGCCTGAGATCATGCTTGGGTGAAGCAGGGCAGGGAAGATCCACCCAGCCTGGAGGAAGCCTACTTTGGTTCGGTAAATGGCATTCATCCGAGAGAGCAGGGGAGGAGTCAGCCGCCAGCTGAGCAACAGGAAAGAACAAGGGCAGATTTGAGGATCAGGTACATCTGGAGTCAGGGTATTCTCAGAAATGGGGAGGAACTGGGGAGTTTCACAAAGACAGACACCTGGTAAAAGATGGGATTTTTCTAAAGTCATGCTGCATAGGGGCATAGACTGTTAGTCTTTTGTAGTCTTTTGAGCATTGAAAGGTAACGTGGCCATCAATGACCAGAGAGCTCATGGATAGCCCGCTGACCAACCAAAAGCACTGGGAGGACCATTATGGTTATGGGGGGAGTTCACTCTGCACCAGGTACTAGTCTGAGAGATTTACATGGAATATCTTTTATTTTTCATAAAAACAGCACAGAAGAAGTATCTGCTTACCCCTTTTTATAGATGAGGAAACTGGGGCACAGGGACTTTATTCAGCTACTAGGCAGAAGAGCCAAGATTGGAACTCAGCCAGTAGGACTCAAAACCAGCATTCTTAGGATGTCACTTTGGGTCTACTGATCTCTGCTACCCCAAAGCTTCCATCAGCTGGTCACGGACACCCCTCCAGGAGCCACCAGAATGGAGCAATGGATCTTCCCTCTAATATTCTCTCAGGCATCTGAAGATGACTATTATGCCTCTTGAATTCTGTTATGTTCTGTTATGTATGGTCACTTGCTTCTCTTAGGGTATTGCCTGGACTCTCTGGCCCCTCCCCCCACCACAGTGAGCATGCCTGAAAAATTCAACATCACACTCTGTATGTGCAAGATCATCACAAAGGAAAATGCAAATGATGCATCCTTGCTTCTAGGAGCTAAAGATCACCATCCTCGGCCGGGCGCAGTGGCTCAAGCCTGTAATCCCAGCACTTTGGGAGGCCGAGACGGGCAGATCACGAGGTCAGGAGATCGAGACCATCCTGGCTAACACGGTGAAACCCCGTCTCTACCAAAAAATACAAAAAACTAGCCAGGCGAGGTGGCGGGCCCCTGTAGTCCTAGCTACTCCGGAGGCTGAGGCAGGAGAATGGCGGGAACCCGGGAGGCGGAGCTTGCAGTGAGCTGAGATCCGGCCACTGCACTCCAGCCTGGGCGACAGAGCGAGACTCCGTCTCAAAAAAAACAAAACAAAACAAAACAAAAAAAAGATCACCATCCTCTATCAAAATATCATCTAGAGAGAAAACCAACCTACACATCCTGTGTTGGTAGGGTTCCATTTTTGTAAAAGGGTTATATAGTTATGTAGATGTGTATATTCACAGTTTTTAATATGTACCCAAAAAAGCTTTGAAAAAGGTAAAGATCTAACATTCCCCTGCTAGTGCATGTAGGTGTTGAGGCTGTGGGTGGGGACAAGGAACTGGGGAGTCTCACACTTCACACACTTCTATATTGACTGAAGTTGTATAATATGTTGTTACTTTATTATTTTAAGATTAAGATATGAAATATTAACTTTTAAAAGGCATGCAATGGGCTGGGCGCAGTGGCTCGTGCTTATAACCCCAGTACTTTGGGAGGCCAAGCGGGCAGATCACTGGAGGTCAGGAGTTCAAGGCCAGACTGGCCAACATGGCGAAACCCCTTCTCTACTAAAAACGCAAAAATTGGTGGTGGCAAACACCTGTAATCTCAGGTACTCAGGATGCTGAGGTGAGAGAATCGCTTGAACCCGGGAGGCGGAGGTTGCAATGAGCCGAGATGGCGCCATTGCACCCCAGCCTTGGCAACGGAGCGAAACTCCATTCCTGCCCCCACCTCCTTCCCCCACAAAAAGTGATGATTTTTTTTCCAAAAAAATAGTTATTTAGGTGCTCTATTTTGTAACACTACAGTAGAATCTGCAAGAAAACAAGCACTCAGCTAATAACTTTATTCTGAATGTAATGATCAAGTTAGAATTCAACTCACACTTTCTCCCCAAAGGACGTGAACATTTGAAATTTATGGTTCCCAGCTCCTACAGTGGTGTTCAGCAGCCAAGCAGTTTTTCACAGATGCCATGGGTAGGGTTCAATGGTCACTGTACTCTTTACTTAGTGAGGGTGGCATTGTCGTATTTCACCAGGCATGTCCAGGTTCCTGGGATGACACATCCAGCTGCTCTGAGCTTTGTTTGGCCCTCTCCCAGTGTGCAGCCTTAAAAGGGAAATCAGACCAACCAATGACTTCTATAAACCCCTTCCATGGTGGCACCGTGCACTCACTTGGCCTCCTTACCTGGTTCTGAGGATGCTCAAAGGTGTTGTGACTTCCACTGAACAGAACCTAGCATGGGCGGAGAGCACAAAGCCTCCACACTGGCCTGAAGAAGCACACACATTAATCTTTGCAGTTGACAAAACGCACTCCCAAACACTCCCGGAGCTGACAAGTCATGGTGCTGGACGCTTTCTGACTTAGTCTTATAGAAGCTATGATGTTGCTTGGACAGGTGGCTTTCATTTTTGCGGCGATGGAAGTTGAGATTCACAGAGGAGAAGTGAATTGGCCAGGTCCGTTCCACGGGAACTAACCTGTGTGCTTCCCAACCCACTAGCAAATGTTGAACCAGAATGTGAACAGTCTGGAGACGAATTCAAATACCACTGAGGGGGATTAAACTTTCCCAACATTTATGGAAGCAATTTGGAAAATTAAAAATTCTCATGTCCTTTGACAAAGCATGTCTCTTCCAGAAATTTGTTGTACAAACGTGCCCATGTATCAAAATGATGCATGTCTATGCTATTCATTCTACTATTGTTTGTATTAGGAAAAATTGGAAACAATCTAAAGATCCTTTGATAAGGAATATTTAGATAAATTAATAAATTGAATCCATGTAGCCTTTTAAAAAGAATGAAGCAGATTGATATGCCCCTATGTGGAATGAGGTCTAAGATGTCGCATTGGAGAAGGCGGAAAACAGTGTGAAAAGGAAATGTGTTGCTTTTGGGTGTAAAAAGCAAGGGTTAAAGACAGTCATACTTAGAATATTTTATATGCTTGAACTCTCTAGAAGGTGATACAAGAAATGGCAGCAGTGACTGTTACTAAAAAAGGGAGCCAGGGACATGGGGGTCTGGGGCCAATGGAAAAGGAATAAGCATTTATTTTCTACTCCTTCATCTCTTCTGAGATTTGTACATTGTTTATGGCCTGTTTACATTTTAAAAATAGTCTGAGCATGGTGGCTCATGCCTGTAATCCCAGCATTTTGGGAGGCTGAGGCAGGTGAATCATCTGAGGTCACGAGTTCAGGACTAGCTTGAACAACATGGTGAAACCCTGTCCGTACTGAAACACAAAAATTAGCCAGGCATGGTGGCATATGCCTGTAATCCCAGCTACTTGGGAGGCTGAGACATGAGAATTGCTTGTACCAGGCAGTGGAGGTTGCAGTGAGCCGGCACCATGCTACTACTCTCCAGCCTGGTGACAGAGTGAGACTCTGTCAATAAATAAATAAAGTTTTGACCAGTCCACTTTGGCCAACTTTCCCAGACACATCTTTGGTTTCAGTGTACTGGGAGTTACTTTGCTACCAGGACTGTGATGAAAGCAAAGAGGGGTCCAGAGAGACGTGACTGGAATCCTCCTTCCAGAGAGGGATGAGTGCAATTTATGTATGAGTTACAGCTGGATCATGGAATCTCAGCTTGGAACAGACCCTCATGTCCTGTTAACCAACCCCTGCCAGACACATGAATTCCTTCCATATACCCTGACATTGAACACTGGCCTGAACACTTCCATCTACAGAAGTCAGGATGCTCGTTTCATGTTTTCCATGAGCATTCACGAGAAAGGCACATGAAAACACCTTGCTCTGTGCCTGGCACACAGTAGATGCTCAGTAAATGGTGGCTCTGTTGAATGTGAATAATGCAAAACATTAGCTACTTGGAGGTAAAGCCTTCACACTCTTTTGGTATTCTGCCCATTTCACCTGTCACAAGCATTCCCTATAGTGCTTTGTTGTTTTACAGTAGCTTTACAATATTCCACTCATGGGGAACTGTCACTGACTTATCTGCACATTTAGTCTGCTTTGAAATTTTCAGAGAGATATGTATATACAGATGCTCCTCAACTCACAATGGGATTCCATCCCAATAAGCCAATCACAAGTTGACAATATCGTAAGTCAAAAGTGCATTTTATATCTCATCTAGCAAACATCATAGCTTAGCACAGCCTACCTTAAATGTGCACAGAACACTTACATTAGCCTACAACTGGGCAAAATCCTCTAATGCAAAGCCTATTTTATAATAAAGTGCTGAATTGCTCATGTAATTTCTCAAATATTGTACTGAAAGTGAAAAACAGAATGGTTGTACAGGTACCCAAAGTACAGTTTCCACTGTGTTGCTTTCACACCATGGTAAAGTCAAAAAGTTGTTCAATTGAACCAGGACAGTTGAGAACCATCTGTACCTAAATACAGATAAGCATCTTTTTGCACATAGTGTTATTTTTTAAATGTCTTTGTTTTAAGAACACAAATATCAGTCAAAAGAGTACACCCTGGGGGTGTGTTCATGAGAAGTAACACGTTGCTATGCCATTGATATTCAGAGGCACCTGTCTAAAAACCAAAGTCCAAAATAAATAGGGAGTTCAACAAATATGAACATGAGCCAACCAGGTGCCCTGGTAAAAAACTCTAAAGATTAGGCTGCCTGAAAGGACTAGCTTCTATTTATATTATCAACCCACAAACCTTCTCCGATAACCAGAGCCCTGTCACATTTGGGGACCTCTATACAATATCTCAGCTAAAAGCAAAAATAGCAGAGAGCCTGGCATTTCAAAAGGATAAAGAGACACAGTGCCAAAATGCAGAAAGTTTTCATTTCATTTCATCCCCAAAGAAAAATGTATTATCTGTTGAGGCAGAAAGAGATAGAGTAGTATTTTGGAGACAGAAGACTTGGTCGCCCCCATACCCTGGGCAGGAGCCTGGGGTACAGGAGCGACAACAGCGAGTGACAATGAATGAGGTAGAGGGAACTGTCTGAGCCCCTGCATTTGTAACTGTGACCCTCCTAAGCTTACTTTGAGAATCACATGAGTTGGGAGCACTATAAATGCAGGTCCTCAGGATCACCTTCCTTCTGAAATTAAACCTCCTTTTGCCGATGGGAGTCCCAAGGCCAGGGCACTCTAAATGTAGACGCCATTCCTCCTTCCCGGCACATAATCTCTGTTTTCGGCACTGGTTTTCCTTGCTCAGGAGGTTTCTTGGGTCTGCTGCTGTGGCCAGGGGCCCAGAGGAAAGCCAGCATTTGGGCTGCTATTCATCTTCTCGCCATGGGATTCCCTCCTAATAAGGCTAAACTCACACACAATGGCCAAAGAGGCAACAGAGTCACTTTACTCATAGTCAGTCTGCATAATTATGGCCTGATTACAGTCACCAGCACTTCCTCTGTGCAGAGGCTGCTCTAAGAGCTTTACTGCGACCTTCTCCTGGGACCTTTGCTGCTGTCCTGTGAGGTGGGCACAGATATGACCCCATTGTATTCTGCAGGGCTCTCAGGTAAGAGGGGAAATAAAACCCCTGGGTTAGGCTTAAAACAAAACCCTTGGACCAGCATAGTCAGATCCTACAGGGGATGGAGAGAGGAGAAGGAAGGGCCCTGGGTCAGCACAGAAGGCCTGGGTCCTTCTGAAATTCCTCCCAGGTGTGTTCCAGAAGATGGGGAAAAAGAGACACCTGGCTAGTCGTGCCCTGGGTGGTGGATTGCATCATGAGTTCAGGCCTGTTTGGCAGAAGAGTGAAGAGAGAGGCACCCAAAAGGCAGCCCTGTGGTTTGCCTCATGACCACCTTGGGGCAGGGGGTGGGGGGACAGGTGGCCAAGCAATTAAGCAACTTCCTCCTCAGACAAGAGAAAAGAAAGCAAAGGCCATTGGGCAATGAGGAGAGGGCCTCCTCTTGCAGCACTGGTCTGTGTTCCTGTCCCCCCACTGAAATGCCCATCCTTTTTGACAGGACCCAATCTTGTCATTGTGTAGCCCAACTCCTCGTGGAATGCCAGCACCAGAGCAGATGCCCAACAGGCATTTGCCAACAGACGAAAACCAGATAATTTTTCAGTTTGAAGAAACGCTCACTGACCGAACTCTAAGCATGCCCCCGCCGCTGGCCGTGGTGAGGATGCATGTGTGGCTCCCGCCACCACCAGCATCATCTCAGCATCCTTCGCTCACAGGACTCTGATTCCTCCTCTCACTTTTCTGCTTCTCAGCCCCCACTAACTTCACAGCATCCATCTCTCCCCCATATGCTCTCAGTCCCATCCCATAAACCCTACTTGCGTTCACCTTCGCGGCCGCCTTCCCATTGTACAGCTGGGAAAACTGAGACCAAACCCACCCAAGGACTCTGTCACACTGAGTTTACCCCAGGCCCCTAATGTGCAGTCCAGTGTCGGCCCTCTCCAGCCGTAGGTGTGGGTGT